>NC_044402.1:88270271-88588271 GCF_006542625.1 Nomascus leucogenys
AATAGTTTGGGTACTACCGTACATTCTATCCAACTGACAGTAAGAAAATTTATTGTTTATGTTTAATATACTTCCCCAGATATGTTTAATTTGTATATGTTGATTGTACATATAATTCTAAGCATTAGTAAACTTCATCAGTCCCTTATTGGAAAAATTTTTTTCTTGGTGTCAGGGACACAGCTCTTTCTACTTTCCTCCTCCCTCAGTGGCAGATCCTTTTCACTCTTATTAGGCGGATCATTCACCTCTTCCTAAACTATTTAAATGGACTCTTCTTAATCTTCATCTATACTCCATTTACATCCGTCTTCAGGTGATCTCAATGAGTTCTACATGTTAAAAAGCATATTAGGCCAGGTGTGGTGGCTCACGCCAGTAACCCCAGCACTTTGGGAGGCTGAAGTGGATGGATCTCTTGAGGCCAAGAATTCAAGACCAGCCTAGGCAAGGCAACATGGTGAAACTCTCTCTCTACTAAACATACAAAAATTAGTCGGGTGTGGTGGCACATGCCTATAATCCCAGCTACTCAGGTGGCTGAGGCACGAGAATCGCTTGAACCTGGGAGGCGGAAGTTGCAGTGAGCCGAGACCATGCCTGAGCAAGACTCTGTCTAAAAAAAAAAAAATATATATATATATATGTATGTATTAGACCTACATTTATATACACAGTGCCAACAATTCTCCTATACTCAAGACTGGAATGTTTAATAGACATCTCAGTCGTATATGTAAACTGACATACTGTTAAACCCCGAAACTCTGCTTCTCCCTCCAATCCCACAGTGTTCAGAATAATACTTTATGTCATCACACTTCATTATAATGTTGAGATTTTTAAAAAAGAACAATTAGGGGTTCATCTTTGATTCTGTAAAATCTATAATAACTGATATCCAATTAATTAGTAAACAATTTCAGCTCTACAGTCAAAATACTTTCTATATTAGATGATTTTGCTATTACCTTGATCTATCGCTATTTGCCTGAACTACTGCTATTGGCATCTAACTAATTTTTTTGTTTGCACATTTATCGTTGATGCAATTTATATTCTATAGAAAAGACAACATAGGTCTTTTAAAATATAAATTATACAATGTCATTGCTATAGTCTGAATGTTTATGTCCCCCACAAATGCATATGTTGAAATCCTAACCCCCGATGTGCTGGTGTTAGGAGGTAGAGTCTTTTGGGAAGTGAATAGGTTCCGAGGTGGCTTGGAGCCCTCATGATTGGGCTTAGCATCCTTATAAAAATAGTGAGAGAGAGCTAGCTAGCCTCTTCAGCCATATGAGGTTACAGTGAAAAGGTATCTGTCTGTGAAGGAAGTGGGCCCTTACCAGACACCTATTCTGCTAATGTCTTGACCTTTCCAAACACCAGAACTGTGAGAATAAATTTGTTTTTTTACAAGCTACTCAATTTGTGATCTTTTTTTTATAACAGCCTGAATAGACTAAAACAGTCAATGTCCTAACTCAACTATCTGAAGACACTGAATAATGAACAAAATTTGGCAGAAAATCAGAAGTAGTCAACTCTTGAAAGAAGGGAACTACGGAAGAATCATATGTATGTGACTTTTTGCCTGAAGGTACTTCCTGTAGCACAGCATAGCTGGAAGTGAAAGCTGCAATGCTGAAGAGGGAATTTATGTTTTTATAATCAGAAAAAAAAGTGTTTTAAATAGGACTTAGGTTGCACCATAAGAAGTTAAGGAAAGATGCGCAAATAAACCCAAAATAAATTTAAAAAGACAATAATGAAGGACAGAAATCAGTGAAATAGGGAATGGGCAAACAGCAGAAAATTTTAACAAAGCCAGTGGTTTCCCCTTTAAAAAGACTAGTAAAATTGATAAGCCATTAGTAAAACAAATCAAGAAAGAAAGAGAAAATCAGTATCAATACCCAAGGAATATCAATATCAGGAATTAAGAGAGGATAACACTATAGATCCTTACAAACATCTAAAAATAAGAAAGAACGATTTTAAACAACTATAGGATAGCATAATAGTCAATGACTTAAGTAAAAGCCATTTTTCAAGAAGTGCAGGTTATGAAATCTGACACAAGTTGAATTAGAAAATCTGAATAATTCTGGAGGACATTGCGTTAAATGAAACATGCCAAGCACAGAAAGACAAATACCACATGATGTCACTTATATGTGAAATCTTAAAAAGGTGACATCATAGAAGCATTGAGTAGAAAAATGGTGTTTACCTGGGGCTAGGGGAATTGGGGTGGTAGTTTGGGGAAATGTTGGTCAAATGATACAAAATTTCAGCTAGACAAAAGGAATAAGTTCAAGAGATCTATTGCAGGGCATGGTGGTGTAGATAATAGCAATGTATTTTACACAATAAAGTTGCTATAACAGATTTTAAGTTATCTCACTACAAATAAAAGTCAAGTAATGTATGTAAATTAGCTTGATTTAGCTGTTCCACAATGCATACCTATTTCAAAACATCATGTTGTACACCATAAATATATGCAATTTTTATTTGTTAATGAAAAAATAAAAAAGAAAGAAAAGAATAAAGGAAGTCCTTAAATAGTTCCCCCTGCCAAATTTGAGATATTTTGAATATCAAATTAAATAATTATAGTCATGCATTATAACTTGTTGAAAAAAACAGAAATTCACAATATAATACTGATGCAAATGAATGAAGGAAGAAGTAAAATACCTTCCTTAACACTGTAGAAGGTGAACTAATATATGTAGAAAGAATGATGGAGTTAGAAAATCATATATTGCAGTGGCAAAATTTTTATTAGACATGGGATATTGAAATAGCTTCAATCCCCCCACAAATAATTAGTTTTCAGGGGAAAAATAGGAACTTTGCCATTGGAAAAAGGGGTGAACACTATCTAATGAACTGATCAAAATTAATATAAAAAATATTGGAACAAAGCAAGATAATGTGCTTTTTTATGTGATATACTGAGAAGACACATCATGTTTGCAATGTATTTCTGCCAAGAATGTACAATTTGAATCTAATCATGAAGAAGCAGCAAATAAATAAAAATTGGATACATTGTATAAAATAACTGACCTATACTCTTTAAAAAATGACAAGGGTAAGAAGATAATAGAAGGCAGTACAACGTTTTTTAGATTAAAGGGCAATAAAGAGACATGACAACTAAATGAAATACCTGATCATAGATTAGATCCTAAGTTGGGAAAAAAACAATTGTAACGGTCATTATTGTTACAATTTACTAAATTCTAATATAGATCATAATGTAGACAATAGTACTACATCAATATCACATTTTCTGATTATGATAAATTTGATTAGGTAAAAGAATGTTCTTTGTAAGCAATGCACAATGAAATATTTAGAAGTAAATGGGCAGAAAATCTGTGATTTATTCTTGAATTATATAGGAAAAATCACGTATGTGTAGACATATGTCCCTCTTGGCCGGGCATGGTGGCTCACGCTTGTAATCCCAGCACTTTGGGAGGCCGAGGCGGGCGGATCACGAGGTCAGGAGATCGAGACCACGGTGAAACCCCATCTCTTTACTAAAAATACAAAAAATTAGCCGGGCGTGGTGGTGGGCGCCTGTAGTCCCAGCTACTCGGAGAGGCTGAGGCAGGAGAATGGCGTGAACCCGGGAGGTGGAGCTTGCAGTGAGCCGAGATTGCGCCACTGCACTCCAGCCTGGGTGACAGAGCGAGACTCCGTCTCAAAAAAAAAAAAAAAAAAAAAAAAAAAAAAAGACATATGTCCCTCTTTATTCAAGTCTTTGTTCAAATACTACCTCCTCACACAGGGCTTTTCTGATTTCCCTTCCTACTATAACTCTCATCAATTTTCTATTTTTAATCCTTATTTTTTGCAGCACTTATTTCTAATCAACATATTACATACTCATTTTTAATTGGTTAATGTGCTTTATTTGTCTCCTTCTAGATAGAATACAAAATCTGTGGGGGCAAGGACTTTGTTTTTTCACTACTCAATCTCTAGCACCAAACAATGATTGGCATATAATTTGACTATAAATATTTCTAAATGAAATTTTTGTAAATCAAATATTTGTAAGTGAAATATTTGGAAATGAAATGAATTACGATTTTAAAATGTAATTCCGATGAACACACAGTGGGTTTGTGTGGAGCAAACATTGGGAAACAGTGATATAAAAAATGTTTAATTATGTTATCTATTTTGGTAAATTTGGGAATCAAAGGACTCCAAGTTATTTTTGAAAAATAAAAAGAAAGACATTACTGTGACAACTACAGACAACAGTCTTATACCCTAAGAAAAAACGGATCACTATCTCGAGATCCTGATCTAGAGACACACTGAAACCAGCAAGTGAAGAAGAGCCTGTGTCCTTTCAAGTTTAACTCAAACCTGTCCTGCAGCCTCACCATCTACTTTGTTGTCCAACAAGCCTTCACAAGAGCACTGTTTCTCAAACAAGTATATTCTTCCTTGCCTTCTGGCTTTGGCTCATCCAGCTCATACAATTACCTCTGCCTACAATGCTTTTCTTTTAGTGGCCTAGACCTAACTAAAATGCCACTATCTTTTTGAAGTCTTTCCTGACTCTTTCAGGCAGTTAGATTATGTCTCTTCAAAGGTTTCATGCTAACCAATATGCATCTTTTTCATAGCACTTAGCATATTATATTTGGAATTAGGTTTACATTAACATCTCCCATTGGTGTAATATCCTTAATATGGGAACCATGCCTGACCCAGCTTCATAAATGTCAATTTTAGCCCATTGATCTTCACATGCTATGTACATGCTTAGATTGTTGTTGCTGGCTTTATGTTTTATTTTGTTTTTTACTTTTTTCCCCAGAGAGATTTGTGAATAAAACATCAACAAAATGACATGGTAGACATTGCTTTACTTCTCCAGATATATGACAAGTTTGTTATGTTCTTACATTAGGAAAATAAACACTCTCAATAAAGGAGTCAGACAACTAGTATCCAGAATCCATGTACTCAAAAATATCAACCACTCAGGATAACAGTCAACAAGATGCAAGTGAAAAGACCTTTGAACTACCTTAGGAAATGTCACTAACTTTATTAATAAACAAACATGCAATTTATTAACAGCAGAATCCCCTAGTATTCTCTATTTATCACTATTTCAGAAAAATTCTATCATATTTGTTTTACAGTTTAAGAGCAGGAAAGTATTTAGAAAATGTAAAGTGGTTGCTAGAACTAAGTGTACTAACTAGTTCTAGTTCTGTTAGGTTGTATCCAGATAAAGAGGGAAAAGAAAAAAAAATCATGAAAATAAACCTTAAAAATGTAAAAAGTTCAGTGTGATCATTTACTGTAAAGGTTAGCAGTCCAAAATACTTGACTAGTCCCTGAATTAATAAATCAAGCATATTCTACTTAAAGAGTATAGTGTAAAAATATTTTTGGAAATATTTCCTGCAGAACTGGAAAATTAAAATAAAGCTTTTTTTCCCTTAGAAATACAAGCTTTTATTTTCAAAAAAATTAACCCATGTAAAATGGTTCATCCGCTACACAAGTCTTTAAAATTGCTATTCTGAGATTAACTGGATCTATTCTCCTTGAAAAAAACGATCTCTTGTTTAACTATTACTGGAAGATAATAATTTCCAGCAACACAGATGCTTTCATTTTTATAAGGCAAGGCATTTATTTTGAAATCAGGAACCTTTCAAAGAAAAATACCATAACGAATGTTTTCTGTGCATAGCACCTTATTTTAAAAGTATTCATATGAACCTCTGGACATTTCATGCCTTTAGAGGGAACCATTACAAGATAATGAGCTATGAAATGGCAAGCATTAATCTCTACATAGTCTTTCAAAGGGAAAATCATTTCCCTTAGGCATCTGATACTGCCAAAGAGCTACTGACTACTCCTAAAGGAGGTAATATTTAGGACTTTTTTTTAGAAAAAGCTTATAATTTCAATATAAAAATATGACAAAGTTTCAAGACTTAGGAAAGATAAAGTTGTTTAAAGTGCACATTTAGTATATTTGCATTTTAAACCTGCTGAAACACAGAAACTCTAGCAAAGCAAAAGTAAAATTAGAAACACTATGCAAGCTGTGTCATTAAATGTTCTTACAGGCTAGTTTAATTAAAATTTCATTTTTATATATTTTTATTTATTTCTTTTGAATGTGTTGTTTAAAACTCTTTTCTCAGGAGTAGCTTTTAATTTATTGTCATTAGTTACCTCTGTTCTCTATTCATGTGACAAAATTCATGGCTACAAATTCCATGATTTGATGACTTTAAGCAGATATTAGTGCATCAGAATTATTTAGAGTTAATGATACGGACACATGTTATAAAAGAGCAAAATAATAATTCTTTGGTTTTTTTTTTTTTTTTTTTTTGAGATACAGAGTCTCCCAGTGCTTCCCAGGCTGGGATGCAATTGCTATTCACCAGCGCAATCATAGTGCACTAAAGCCTTGAAATTCTGCCTCAGCCTACCCAGTAGATGAGATTACAGGTGTGCACCACTGTGCCTGGCTCAGTATTTCTTTAAACAACATGAATTGGATATAATGAGGAAATTTGTCCTCCCATTGATCTGCAGCCAGTTTTCATTAGCTTATTTATGTGTCTATATAGCTCTCCTTCATCTGTCCTTCACAACTCTGGATACTTCACTCCTAAACCTTAGCACATTTGTGGAAAAAAAAAGAGAAAAGGCAACCAAAAAAAAAAAAAAAAAAAGTTAAGTTAAGCATTTCATATCACCAAATGATTGATGAAAAATCTCTTTACTAAATCTAGTTTAGAATTTCAAATATTCCATTGTGGTTTATATTACAATAAAAACTCTTAAGGAACAGTACATTTTAGTAATAAAACATTTAGACAAAAATATGTTAAATGTTATCCAAGATCACATAGAAATGTACTAATGAGCATTAATAATTATATTTTTGTTAATAAAAGTATCTTAGATATTAAGCAATATCTAAGATATACTGGTTTTTATTAATAGTAAAAATATCTCAGTATATCTGATATTGCTTCATATCTCAGATATATGGCATAGTAAAACACAAGTAGTAGATGGTCACTGAGGTTTAAACATATTCATCCCTAAAATTTGAATTTTTTTGTATTCTGGTCTTTTCCCTGACAGTATTTATGGTGATCACTTAGACTCTTTAGTTTCTCAGAAGATTATTTACCCTTTTTTTTTTTTTTTTTTAAAGAGACCCAGGCTGGTCTTAAACTCTTGGGCTCAAGTGATACACCTTTCTCAGGCTCCCAAAGTGCTTGGAATACAGGTGTAGGCCACCATGCCTGGCCTTCTCTTTTTTCAGGGCCTCTTTTATTTTTCTCTTCAGGTTCACAGAGTCAAGTTAATTGCATCACAGCATCCTCATCAGTACATCCAAGATGCTGACTGGTTTCATATTATTATCCATCCCCATGTCTGCTTCCTTTCTCTCTGAGGTAAACACTAAAATAGTTGATATATGCAAAGAAGCACACACAGTTGGTTAAGCTTGTGAATTCTGGGGCCAGACAGACAAGGTTTGAATACTGGCTTCAATTATAACCTAGCTGTGTTCGTGACTATTCATGTTACTTGTAGTCTACATTAGTTCTTCTGCAATACAAATTTAACAATATCTGTATCTTAAGTTGTTCTAGGGTTTAAGTTATTTACATTCGTACAAATAAAGTTGTTCTAGGGTTTAAGTTATTTACATTTGTACAAATAAACACATAAATATATGTATATATATATAACAGATATACTCTTTTATTTGTGTAAATTTAAGAGGTGCAAGTGAAGTTTAGATACATGATATATTGAGTAGTGGTGAAGTCTGGGCTTTTAATATAACCATCATCTGAATAATGCACATTGTACCCATTGAGTAATTTCTGAGTCATCCCTCACCCTCCTCCCACCAAGTCTCCAGTGTCTATTATTCTACACTCTACATGTGACAAATATTTAGCTACAACTGTATGTTCTTATATATGTATTTATTTCCTTAAAAATATTTCTATAAAATAATCTTATGCAGTTTCTTACATTTTTCCTCAAAATTGTATTTTTTAAGATCCATCAGTGTTGCTTTATATAAAAGTAGTTAATTGCTTCTGAGTATTGAATAGTAATTCCATTATGTGGATTCCATATGTTACACTTTCATTACCAGAGAAATAAACAGAAACAGCTACTTTAAGCATTTATTCATTGATTTTTCCATATTGATCTGTATGAAAGCAGGCAATATACCTGAGAGTGTTTCTACTGAGTAATAAAACACATAAATATTTCCTTTCAATAGTTCTATTGGATTAGATTTTGGAATATATATACATGTATATATGTATATATACTAATACACGTGTATATATATATACATGTATATATATGACTTTTATTTTCTAGGTACATTTTGGAATATACAAGTATCATGATTAGATTTTGTTTGGGAAATATATTGATTTTACAGATATATTGGGAGAATTGAGGGTTAAAGGGTTAAGTTATCCAGAAAGTTGTTGTCTCTTGTATTTATTCAGACTTTTAAAATATCATCTAATATCTAGCAAATGTCTAAAAATATCTTTCGTACTACTTGCTAAGTATAACCAACATTCTTTATGGATTTTGTTATTAGTGAAGGCATATCTTCTTTTCTTTATTTTAATGAATTATTTGAAACATAGAGAATAATAGAATTAAGACTCAGCTACCCACAATTTAACTTTGCTAATTAAATATTTTACCATATTTACCTAACGTATTATTTTAAGCAATGAAATATTAGTTGGAGTATTTCTTGAGCTCCTCTCCAGCCCCTCTCATCATTTTTCCTTCTCTTAATCAGAGTTAACTATTCTGAATTAATCATCTGTATTTCTTATATATACTTGTCTGCTTTTACTATACACGTATGTAAATTTTTAAAGTTTTAAAACGTGAAATAATAATACACTGCATTGAAACTTCGCTGTTGAATTAAAAATCTGGTTTGATACACAAAAAAAAGAAAAGAAAACAATAAACTAATGTGTTCACTCGAGTTTATTTACCTCCTAAGTGATTAACAGCCGGTAAAATTTATGATTATTTTCTCCTACACTGGGTATTTGCTTTGACTTCATGTAAATACTAAAAATATGTTTCAAAAACTGAAAGTTCACACAAATATAATGTCTATAATTTATAGTTTTTTTTGTTTTGGCTTAATTTATTTCTTAAGTTGGTAATTGACAAATTATAGTTGTATATTTGACCCTTGAACAACACAGGGATTAGGGGTTAGGAGCGCTGACTCCTCATGCAGTCGAAAATCTGCATATAACTTTTGACTCCCCAAAAACTTAACTACTAATAGCCTACTATTGACATTCTTTAACAATAATATAAACAATTAACACATATTTTATATGTTAAATGTATTACATACTGTATTCTTACAATAAAGTAAGCTAGAAAAACAAAAATGTTATTAAAAGAATCATAAGGAAGAGAAAATATATGAGTATCCACTAAGTGGAAGTAAATCATCATAAATATCTTATTCCTCATCATCTTCATGTTTAGGCAGAGGAGGGGGAAGAGGAGGGATTGATTGGTCTTTCTGTCTCAGGGGTGGCAGAGGTAGAAGAACATCCACATATAAGTGGATTGCCACAGTTCAAACTCATGGTTCAAGGGTCAATTGTAGTTCATTGAATTTCTTTAAGAAGATTATTCTGGCCAGGTGCGGTGGCTCACGCCTGTAATCCCAGTGCTTTGGGAGGCCGAGGCGGGTGGATCACGAGGTCAGGAGTTTGAGACCAGCCTGACCAACATGGTGAAACCCCTCTCTACTAAAAATACAAAAATTAGCCAGGTGTGGTGGTGGATGCCTATAATCCCAGCTACTCGGGAGGCTGAGGCAGGAGAATCACTTGAACCCGGGAGGTGGAGGTTGCAATGAGCTGAGATGATCATTCCATTGCACTCCAGCCTGGACGACAAGAGCAAGACTCTGTCTCCAAAAAAAAGAAGAAGATTATTGTGAATTCTTTTTCTGTCATTTAATATTATTTAATAGATCTCGTTTTTTGGAGACCATTGTTGAGGCTTTGCTGGTGCTGTTTTTTTTTTGGAAGTGTCATAATTTCCTGGTTGTTTGCAATCCTTGTCTTCTGCTGTTGCTGTCTTTGCATTTGAAGAGACAGCTACCTTTTCTGGGTTTCTGGTATGTTTGGCAGGGATGAACCTTCACTGTTCAGCTGGTGATTATGGATGGGTCAAGGATAACAACATTGGGGAGCAGAACTTGTTTGGATTCTCTAAATAGCTGAGCTGTTGCTTTTAGTCTGAGTGGAGGTGGGGCAGCTGGCTGGGCTCTGCGATTATGCTGAGCTGTGGATGAGCACTGCAATCACCTGTAATGTGGCCAGCCCACACAGTGTAGTCCATGGCCATATGGTACTGCTATTTGAGTTCATCAGTTGGACAGGGTTGCAGGAGGGGCCCGGAAGTTCGGTGCAGTTGCTGATTGGAATGGACAGGACCAGTTGCTATGCAAAGCAGAAATGCACAGTGGAGGTTTACCTCTCTGCCTTCACAGGGTTTTGGGGTGAGCTTTGAGGCTGAATTGAGTGCTATTTAAATTCTGGGGGAGGGGTGCAAATCTAACCCGATTTTTGCCAAGTGCTGTTAACTTCCCAGGAGTTGTGGAACTAGCCCCTGCTCTTTGCTGAAATTCGCTGTAGTAGTTGTCTCCAATTCCTGGGTGGGGCCCCAAGGTACAATCCAAGGCTGGTCCTTCAGGTTGGCCATCTAAGGATTCCAGGCAGATAAAACTTTTTATCAGTTTTGTGAGTGACCAGCTGAGTTTCATGAGCTCTGATACCATTGGCAGGTATGCAGAGCTACCACAAAGATGTGTGCTCGGTGCTGTGGGCTCCACTTTCTTTGCTTCTACCTGAACCTGGGTAGTCTAGCCACCCTGGAAAGTGTTTTAAAATGCTGGGGAATCTAAATGTCAATGTCTGCTTCCATTTTTTCTCTGTAGAAAGCATGATCCCTGGGGGATCTTTTCTATGTAGTACTATGCTGACTTGGGGTTGGGGAGGGGCAGCACAGTGAAAGACCATTTCTCTTACCCTTCCCATGTGGGTTTTATTACATTTTATGAGCCACTTAGGTGACTCAGGCTTATTTCCAGTTTGGGAGGCTTTCACCAAGGCATTTTTGTCTGTGGATAGTTGCTAGTTAAACTTTTTGTGGCAGGTAGTGCAACTGAACTCAGGTTTAGCTGCTCACTGCTCAAAAGCCAAAACTTATTTGGGTGAGGACACAAAGCCAAATCACATCAGGTTATAAAACCTGAACTAACCCAATAGTTCCATAGACAGCTGTCTTTGGATAAACATAGAAATTGATCCTCTGGTTTTAATCCATTTCCCCATTAGAAAAAAAAAAAAAGAGTGCAGCTCACTGCCAGTGCAGTATTCTCTAGGCAAACTTAAGGCTTGAAACTTTACATTTGTTTTATCTGAGTTCCTTCCTCAGGAAAAGATTCCCAGGCCTTTCAAAAAGTATCAGCGAACTGAAACTCACCTGATCAAGGCATGTAAATAATGAAACGCCAGGCCCCTCATTCATCATAATTGCCTTCTTACTCCTGAGATCCTGTTTTATCATACATAGTTACATTTCTTCCTTGCTATATAAACCCCTAATTTCAGTCAATCAGGGAGATGGATTTGAGACTGAGCTCTCATCTTCTCCACTGGAACACCCGATTAAAGCCTTTTCCTTGGCACTTGGCAATACTCATTGTGCCAGTCATTAACTTTCTATACAGTGAGCAGCAGAACCTAGATGAACCCCAGGGCCTAGATGAACCCCTGGTGTTTTGGTAACAAGACCATCCTTGCAGCTGGGATTTTAGGATCCTAGCTGGGATTTCTGGGACCTCAGCAGCTGCTGAGAATGCTTTTGTCTCAGGGAATCTCTCTTCTTTCTCCTTCATAGCATCAGCTGATTGCAATGCTTAGTCAGTGCAAGGAAAAGCAGTATCTGGGAGTTGATGGATCCAAGACTGAGTAAGTCAAACTGGTGTGCACACCAGGAATCTTCAGCCTCTGCATTTTGGGCTTGTGCCATTTGGACCTAGCATGAGTCATTTGTGGTACTGTTTGGTGTGAGATAAGATTTTTGAAGACATCTCTTCAGTCTCCCTTTTTTGGGAATTAACTTGGGAGTGCTCTGTTTGTTTTGGGTTTTGTATGTTTTTTGGTTTTTAATTGTTTAAAAGGTGAAACATGAAAGTTCAAAGACATGCCAGATTTTCTGGGACTCCAGCTGGTCACATATTATCCCCATTTTTGTGCACATTTTAAACTGATGGGCAAATTACAGCAAGAAAAATTCAGGCCTCAAATGGTTAACCAGCAACTATAGAGTTAAGTAGAGGCTTCTAAAGCTCCCTAATTCTCTCTTTTCTGTCTACTTTGAATCTGCTGCTATTGAGCTACTAACATTGAGATAAAACTCACTTAATTCAAAGTTACTTGGGATATTTTGTTTTTCTTATACAGTTCAGCCAGTTCTAGTTAAAATGTAAACATTGAAAACTTTTGAAACTTAAAAAAAAGGGTAAGAGAGTTTTCAAAAATTAAACTGGTCTCTAAAGTGCCTTACCAAAAATTTTGGTCAACAGCTTTCATGCAATTACCTATGGAGACAAAGTTTAGCCATGTAGACAGGTTCTAATTTTTTTTTTTTTTTTTTTTTTTTTTTTTTTTTTTTTTTTTTTTTTTTTTTTTGAGACAGAGGCTTGCTCTGTCGCCCAGGCTGGAGTGCAGTGGCACAATCTCGGCTCACTGCCAGCTCTGCCTCCGGGGTTCATGCCATTCTCCTGCCTCATCCTCCCGAGTAGCTGGAACTTACAGGCATCTGCCACCACGCCTGGCTAATATTTTTTGTATTTTTAGTAGAGACAGGGTTTCACCATGCTAGCCACGATGGTCTCAATCTCCTGACCTCGTGATCCTCCCGCCTTGGCCTCCCAAAGTGCTGGGATTACAGGCGTGAGCCACTGTGCCAGTCCCAGTTTTATTAATGAAAAAATTTTGATACAGCTATCTTTTATAGGCCAGTGAGTTTGTGATACACTCTGATGGCAAGAGCTCTGAGGTAAAAGCTATTGGGTCTTGGTTTGTATGTGTGTATACATATTTATATGTGCTTATGTATGTGTATGTATGTGTTGTGTCTAACATGTACCAAACTGGATTATAAATAAATGAGTATTCATAAATTAAGTCAGTCGAAATGCTTTTCAAGTTCATGTACATTTAGTAACTTTTGATAAATAAAAAATGGTTTTGAAATCATTAATGAACTAAAAATAGAAATATCTTCCAAGTTGTTGGCATTCATTTTTGTCTAGATATGCCAATTATGAGAAACACATATTCACCTGGCCAAACCCTTGGAGACATGAAGAATAGCAGAAGTGAGACTTTTAATGGCTGTCTGGTAGGCAGGCACACCTGGGGCAGTTACAGCAGGTAATTTATCTCCAATCATGTAATAAGTCCCTCCACCAGTTCCTCACTAGTCAAGTACTATGGGGTTACAATTCTTCCTGGATGTTGCCTAAGTTTCATTATCCCCCTATAAGGTTATACCCCAGTTCCCTTCCCCACTTAAGTTTTTATTTCCCAATAACAAAACTTTCTTCCCTTTTATGGGCTGACCTCTCCTCTACATTCTGTTTGCTTATTGACCTTCTAGGTGTGTGAGCTGTGTGGTTTGTTACATCCACAGGCTGGCTGCACGTACTTAGATTTATCATGCCTTAAAAATGGACTGTTTAAAGTGTTTTCTCACACCAATTATTTTATATCAAACAGCTCAGGCTTCTGAATTATTGGCAAAATGTCTTTGTGTTTAAGGTTCTTACTCAGGTGAACACCTGATGTTCGCAGGCTTTATAAATGATTAACAGAGAAATAACTTTAAATAACAACTAGTTTTGTCTAATATCTTCATTTTTCAGAAGTAATCTAGATAAACTGTTAAAAAAATTAAGTGCATAAAAATAGGATAAATGCTTCCAGGTAAACTTTTTATGTAATTTTAAAATCTTAAAATTATTTTGGATGCTTATTGAATATTTGGGTCATTTCTAACTAAGAAAGGGTTATAATATGGGAAAATATATTTCTAAAATTGTGGAGTGGTTTCATCTATAAAATGTTCACATCTGATAGACAGTTCAGGATTTCTTGCTTCCTAGGTTTTCACTAAAATTTAAGGTTACTAAGAATAAGAATTCTAGTTAATATATAATTCTTATATAATTCTTTAAGTTGTGTTCTTGAGAAAAAATAATTTTATATAATTTAGAAGTTATTCAAAAGTTAAAAAAGGTAAAAAGAAAATAGGAAGTAAAAGAGATGTGAGAAAAGTTATGAATATAAAGATATTTTTGGTAAGTAAGATTATTTAAAAATAATAATTTTATCTAAAAAAGATCTTGTGTGGTAAATTTTTGTCTTAAAGTAAAATAACTGGTTATTTTTAAAAAGAAGTCTAATGTAAGACAAGTAAGAAAGTAAAAAATGTTATAAATGGGCTGTGTAAGTGGTTATAAGGTATAAGAAACAGAATTTATAAAAGGAATGTTGTAAGTAATTAATGAAGTTGTTTATAATTAAAAAGGAAACCATTATAATAGTGTTTCTAAAGGTTAGCCCCTTACATTAAAACAAGGGTTACTTAAGGTATTACTTTGCTTTTAGGGAAATTAAAGGAGGTTTTGATTTTTAATTATATAACCAATTTCTTTTAAAAACTTTTTAGATTCATAACTCAGAGGTTCAACATTGGTTGTGTCTTGTTGCTTTCAGCTTTTCCTCCCCTTGAGAAGGCTTGAGATGACAACTCTCTCCTTCAGTTTTTTCATCACTCCCGAAATTTTTTCCCTCTAGTTCCAAGTGTTGCTGCGGCCTAATTCTAAAATATTTTATCTTAAAGATCTAAAAAAGCAGTGTTTACCTCCAGTATAACTTTATCTGCACTCTTGATTTTTCTTGATGAGTCTAAATTTTTCAATGTAATCCGGAACCTCTCACGCTATTACTAAGAGTCATGGATTCCCCTGCTATACTCATAACCTTGAACGGACTCTTCCTGTGTCTGATTAAATTCATGTACTCTTTTCAACAGGTTTGACTTTTGGGTTATCTAAGTGGGCTTCCCATAAAGAGAAGCAATTACACTGCAGAAAGTTTTGCCTTTTTGGTACTTGGCTTAAAAAACAAAGATTTTACATTTTATTAATAGCAAAATAATTTATATATTATATTCGTAGGTTTTTGATTCTTTAGGAAAACTAAAATTTAAAAGGGTTAAGGTATTTATATTCATATAACTTTGTATATTGCTTTTAAAGTCTTTTAATTATCAATCTTGGTTAAATGAACAAATTTTTTTTGTTTTGGTGAAATGTTTTGAGCCTTTTAACATCTTTAATAAATATTCTTGAAATCAAAATCCTAAGTCTCTGACCTAAACTTATTGCTGGAGACTTAACAAAGCTATAAAAATGAATGACTACAAGGTTGTAGAATCTTTTTGTAACTCTTAAATCAGGTCATAAACTCCAATATCACCACCTCAAGCTCCTTGAAAAGGTCCTCGGTGCTATTAACTAATCCTTGTGCCATTAAGTTACAGGGTTTTGACTCCTGGATATACATATCCATGAACTGCTGCTAAATCTTAAAGGTTGATGCCAGTATCTGACACCAAACTTAAGTTAACCAAAGGTTGGACTTTAGACCTGGAGAAGGTGACTATCAGAATATTTAACTGCTTTCATGAAACATGTGGACAGGCCCTAATACAAAGACACTAAGACTTATTTAATAATTTTGCTTCTAGATCCTTGATGCTAAATGTATTTGTCCGTTCGCATGCTGCTACTAAAGACATACTCGAAACTAGGTAATTTGTAAAGGAAAGAGGTTTAATTGACTCACAGTTCAGCATGGCTGGAGAGTCCTCAGGAAACACAATCATAGCAGAAGGGAGAGCAAAGACATTTTTCTTCACATGGTGGAAGGAAGGAGAAGTGCAATGCAAAGGGGGAAAAGCCCCTTATAAAACCATCAGATCATGTGAGAACTCACTATTATGAGAACAGCATGAGGGTAAAAACCCCCATGATTAAATTACCTCCCACCACGTCCCTCCCATGACACGTGGGGATTATGGGAACTACAATTTAAGATGAGATTTGGGTGGAGACACAGCCAATCTATATCACTAAATAATTTGAAGGTTTAACTATGTGTGAGCTTCCTTTTCTGTCATTATCAAGACTTGAAAAAGGCTGATGACCTTTTTGTTTAAAACATTGCTAATTCTTTATATTTTGTTTTCCAAAGTCAAGAAAACTTTTTTTTTTTCGTTTTGAGCTATTTACAGCTTACAGAAATTGGGTACTACAACAACAAAAAATATCTCTCTGCCTAATATCTCCAAAATTTGAAAATTGTGCAATCCTACTGAGTCAATATGTTTTGGCTTGCCTATGCACTGCTACTAAAGCTATATAATGTCAAGCACCCTCCCTCTAAGCCCAAGGACTATTGTAGAAGAGGTGGATACATGAGATTATAAAAGTGAATTTTGAGGGATAAAATTTGTTCAGACCCTCCAAATCAAAGATGGGTATACAGATGCTTAAACAGCAGCTCAATATGTAGAACTTATAAATTATTCAATTTTGTAAACTTGCATTTTCACTTTTAGTTTTTAACTCTTATGTTGCCTAAAAGATTTTAAGAGTTAATGAGTGCCTGCCCACCTCCATTCCTGCCTGGTCTGGAAGGATTAATTGGCTATAAGTCTTCTGGCTCTAAGTCCTTTGGCCATAGGAGTCCCACTGAGGGACATGATGGACCAGGACAGGTAGCCGCACCAGTCTGGCAATGATATGGGACAAAATAAAACCTTGGCCATTGATGTTGTATCTGGCATATCTTGCCCAAAGAAGGAGGAATATAAACAACAACAACAACAAAAAATCCTAAGTCCTCCACTGACTGAACAGACCAAGGGGCCAAGAGGACACCCTCAACCCCTGGCTCCAAAAAAAAAAAGAAATTAAAAACCCAGTTCCCAGCCATGATGGTATAAAAGGTCAGTCATGTCTCATTATACTTCCTCCCTTTTATGGTTTAGACACAACAGCTGAGCAGCATTAATGTTAAAATACAGATCATAAGACTGACAAAACATTCTTTGTGGCAATAAGATACCAAATTATAAATAGAACCTAAGTCCATGTCAGGCAAGGGCCAAGTCATGCACCTCTACACTTAAAGAATAAACTACATTCTAACTGCCACATGGTTTTTTTCTCCAGCAGCTAAACAAGCACTGACCTCGAGATAAACAATATTAAAATGATTTGCAGTTCTACCAGATGCTAACGGATCTCCCATGCTCCCTGCCCATGTTCCACTAACCATAACTATAACTTTGAAGGGACAAGAGGCTGATTTCAGTAACTTTCCCAAGATAAGAATACCACTGACCACGGACTGGTTCTGACTAGTTTACAGAGATTGTGTATTTGTGTGCCTTTGTGTCCTGAAAAAACCTTTTGATGTATAGGACCTAGTTGTAATACTTTAAATTTTAGGTCTCCACTCCAAGATGAATATAATTCATATGTTACATGTATGTTTGTTCAATATGCATGTGTCAGAATCACCTTTATAAATATTCATAACTTCTCCTATAACCTGTTGAATATGTATGTTTAACCAACCTGTCATTATATCCATACAGGAGCCCAGCTACAATTAACAGTGGGAAGCAAATTTACTGACTTTCATATTGATATGGGGACCATATATTCTCTAGTTAACTCCTGTCTATCCTCTGTTTCAAAGACTAGTATTTCAAAATACTAGACCACTGCTAGTATTTTGGTATTTTCTATCAAATGGTTACAGAAATGTCACCGTTTGGTTACAGAAATGTCAGGAGAAATTGTGACTTTCCCCTTCCTACAACCTTTTGATTGTCATCTTGGATTGTCATCTTTCCCACAATCTAAGGGAAAAACTAAAAGATTAAACATATTCTACAAAAAAAAAAGCATTGTCAAAATATGTCCAAAAACCCATTTGACTTGAGAGAAGGTGTTGTCAGTTGCCCTGTCATGAATGTAAATGGCTTCCTGAAACACGCACAAATTGAGTCCTTTTAACATATTTTATAGTAGGCCATTTCCGGTTTCTGCCGTGGTGGGAAACACAACTGATACAAAAAAAAAAAAAAAGCCAAATATGTTAAGACTCTATGCACTATACTAACTCCTGTTTATAAATTTACTTCTAACGGGAACACTCACCCCAGAAATGGCCCTATATACTTTCCAACTTTGAACTGGGTCCTTAGGAGGACCCAAAAATAAAACAACAAACAAACAAACAAAACAAAGACCTGAACATAGCATGCTGCCAGGTCAAACAGTTTCAATCCAAAGTCCCCAGTCAACACCCCAATTCAGCAGAAAGTAACCAGACTAGAGTAGATGCCCCTTTTCCATAGAAATGGAATAAAAAATTGACAGTGGAGAATTTGTAACTGAGGCAGTCACTCCCTTCTTAAAAGTAAATAGTCATTCTTTCACAATGCTTTACTGTGTACTCGCTTAACAACTCCAAGAACTAACCTTGAGATAAAATCAAGGTTGTGAAATACCCACCCCTGAAAAAAAGCTGAGCATACAATGTTCAATCCTGCTGTGATCTAGCTGATGCCAGCCAGACTACCAAATGTCCCGTTATTCAAGATAATCATTGGAACAGGCCATGCTCATCTGCACTTAGCTAACTTCTGCACAGTTTCTCAAGCCCCTTCCTTTTTAAACTCCTTTGGCCAGCCAGGAAAAGGGGAGATGGTCTTTACAACGCAAGTTCACCATCTCCTTAAGTTGTTAGCTCCAGAATAAACCTACTTTTCCTCACACCGACCCTGGTTTCTGGAGTTTTGGCTTCTGAGTGAAGAGCAGCTGAACCTGAGTTTGGTTATAGTAGTGCAGTCTATGACGTCCTATTCCTCCATCCTGCTGATACCACTTCACATTATTTCCTGAAATTCGTATTCTTAAAAGTGATATAGACAAGGTTTAGTCAGATGTGAGAAGGCTCTTATTTCTTTTGGACCATGGATTTTTAGGAGACTTAGAAAGTGTGCAAAACCATGAAGTGCAAATGCATAGCAAAAGGCAACAGAAATTTGTACTTTGGTCTTCATCTAAGTATTTCCGTAGACAAGCATTGTAAACCATGGGCTACTGTAAACATTCTACATCAGTGACAATTTACCCCATGGCACTTATGTGAAAAATAAAATGATTAAATAGATTGCTTCCTAATACTTTAATAAAAAGTTTCAGGTTTTGATTTTTTTTTTTTTTTTAGACAGAGTCTTACTCTGTCACCCAGGCTGGAGTGCAGTGGCATTATTTCGGCTCACTGCAACCTCTGCCTCCAGGTTCAAGCAATTCCCCCACCTCAGCCTCCCTCCCGAATAACTGGAATTACAGACGCACGCCACCTCGCCTAGCTAATTTTTTGTATTTTTAGTACAGACAGGGTCTCACTATGTTGGCCAGGCTGGTTTCGAACTCCTGACCTCAAGTGATCCACCCACCTTGGCCTTCCAAAGTGCTGGGATTACAGGCGTGAGCCACTGCGCCTAGCCACATGTTTTGATTTCATATTTATTTTCAATTTGTCATATCATTCTGCCTGCATAAAATTTTCCTTACTTTGTTAGATGTCTTATTTTCCTTCAGATACTTTCTGTTATCAGGTATACTGTCTTGAATTTGGTCGGGGCCCAATTGATGCTTTTGTTTATTAACTGGATCCCTAAAGAGCCAGAAATCAAGATGTCTGATATTTTAATGCTTTTTTCAGTTTATATAAGTATTTCTTTTGTTTGTTTTTCTTTGTTAGGATTGTCTTTTTGTCTTTCCTTTTTAAAATTCTACTGCTTTTTTCATTCTTTTATAGGTTTCTAAAGAAAACATAAATTGGCAGTCTGCATATCTCATTTAAGCCACTTTATTTTCCAATTAGTATTTGAAATTTTTATATCCTTTTGAGTAAGAAATATGACTTTTAACCAAAATATTTTGCTAGGAATGTGTGTGTGTGTGTGTGTGTGTGTGTGTGTGTTAACTGAACAAGAAAAGAGAATATTAACATTTGCAGAAGCCTTCAGAGAGGAATCCCATGGCTCAGAAATTATTCTTGCTTGTAGTTTAATATTTCTATTAGGGATAGAAATGTACCTCTAAGATCATAATTTTTAAGCAAGTTAAGGAGTGATTATGATTAGAAGTGACTATTTAATCAGCCTCAAATGTGTTTTATTAATCTTGTGAAATTTAGTGTCATTGGTATTAAAATAATCAAATTAAAGTTTAGATTTAGAAAAATAAATTATCTCCCACTTGTTTTCACCAAGCCTTTGTGGTAAAGAGAAAGAAACAAAAAAGAATGTTTTCTAATATATTGAAACTTTAATCCAAGATTATTAGAGACTTACAATTAATTTAAGGTTAAAGGCACTTAGAGGTCACATGGTCTGGTTCCCAATTAGTCTAAGAACAGGTGTATGAAGGGTGGCTGCAACTAAGAACTACTAATCTACTAATTATTAGAACTTTCTACTGTATAGCAGAATGTGAAGTAATACTTAATTGTGGCAATTTTCTTGTTAATTATCTAATTCATTTTTGCCTGGGGGACAAATAGTTTTTAAAAGATTCTTACTTTGGAAAATTTGAGATTGTTCTTTAGCTCCTTAAATGGAATTCATATTTAAAACACTGATTGCTATTTAAACAACAACAATTTAGACTTTTTGCTTTTGCATATTTACATTATATATACATATGTATATATGTACGCACACATATTCACACACATATAAAATATACACACACAATGTTTAGACAGATAATTATTCATGTTCCCCAAATATTAACTTTTTTTTCCAAAAATTTGATCTGCTTATTCTTAACAAAAGGATGTTGAAATCTCCACAAATAGTTGGTGTATTTGCCAGCATCTCTTTGAATAACTTGCAGAATTCTTTCTGTATTTGCTTCAAAATGATGCTGTTTGATACCTTATAATTCTGTTCATCATATCTTCTTGAATTATTCATTTTGATTAATTTTTAATAATACTCTGTCCACTAAACGTATTAATTTCGAATTTCTGCATTTCTTGGTAGTGATATCACATTTGGTTTTTTCAAAATATCCTCAGTCAAGTATATCTGTCTCTCTCCCTTTATTTGCAGCCTTTTCTATATTATTTGTATCTCTTGCAATTATTTCATGTATGTTCAGATTGTAAAATAGTCCTAAAGTCTCTGTATTTCAATAGGTATTAACCCACAGTCCTTATGATTACTGAATTCTACGATGTTGACTTCCTTTATTGCATTCTTGATTTGGTTTTATTTTCATAAGCTTTGTTGATTTGATCCAGCTTTTAATTAGCATTATTTCTCTTTCCCTATCCTCTACTTTCAAAATATATTATCCTTTCTTATCTTTACAACTGTAATTATTATATTAAATTCGTTTATCCCTAATTAACTGTTTTCTCATGATTTAGTTTTGTTAATTTCGTTGCCTCCATTTTGAGGTCTGAATTTAACACAAATATCTGGTGACTCTCAGCTGTCTGTTTATATTGCTTGTAGTGGTGTTAGAAAGTGTATTTTCTGAGATCAAATAAGAATTCTTCTTGCCTTGTTGGGGACAAGCAATCTTAATTTTAGGAGACTTGCCTTGGGCTTTTCAACTCACAAAAATCTGTGGCTTTGGAGTATGGAGCTGTATGGAATATGAGGAGCTTATGATATGGGGTATTAGCTCCACCTCTGTCTAGGGCAGTCCCTGTACCAGCTTTGAATATCTCTTGGATGCAGTGTTTCTACACTTGATCTTAGCCAAAAGGCCGAGAAGCTATAGGATGGAATTTTTCTATGCACAGAGTTGAAAGCACAGCTTTCTCCTGGATGTAGTTGCAAAAACTAATATTTTCTTTTCTTTTCTTCATCTTCTTCTTTACTCTTTGCTGAACTACTGAATTGACAAGTCTCTAATCTGCTTCTTTTCTGTTTGAGTATCCAGGATAACCACTATGACTGGGCACATAATCCAATTCTTTAGGAATTCATGTTTGAGGTTTAGTGAAGGACAAAATTTTTATGATGCCAATCATTTAGTATAGATAGATGGTGGGAAAGATCTCCTGAAACAATTATTCTGGGGGCAACCCTTGTATTACAGAAATCACTGCTCCATACTTTAATGCTTTTTGTTTTTGTTTTTGAGACAGAGTCTCGCTGTGTCGCCCAGGCTGGAGTGCAGTGGCACTATCTCAGCTAACTGCAACCTCCGCCTCCCAGGTTCAAGTGATTCTTCTGCCTCAGCCTTCCGAGTAGCTGGGACTATAGGAACATGCCACCACACCCAGCTAATTGTTTTGTGTTTTTAGTACAGACAGGGTTTCACCATATTGGCCAGGCTGGTCTTGAACTCCTGACCTCATGATCCATCCTCCTTGGCCTCCCAAAGTGCTGGGATTACAGGTGTGAGGTACTGCACACGGCCCTTTGAGAATGGTGAGAATGCCTTTTTTTTTCTGGCCTTTTTCCTTTGTCTGTTTTGGGCTGAAGTTTTTCTCTTTTCTGGTCTTTGTGTGAGTGCAATTCTACATTCTGTCCTAAAGATTATAATTCCCAGTTGGTTGGATTCAAATTTCCCCAAAGCAGTAGTTCCTTACACAGCACTTTGGCCTGTCATCTCTAGACCTGACTTCAAAAGATAGGTGCTTTTATTTTTGAAGATCCCCAAGCATTAGAAATTATCATAAAAAGAATAGTGATTCTAGGATACTAAAAGACTAGGACAGAGTTCCACCGATAACTTTCATTTTTATCTCTCCACCTTTTCATTTAGAAGTATTCTCTTTGATCCTTAACAAGTATAGATGCTTTGAAGGGTCTTGTCTTTTCTACATAGATCAGAGGAAAGCACTTCAACTCCAGAGAAGTTGCAATGAAAGGTTAGCCTTTCTTTCTTTACTTTTTAATGTTATATTTAGAAGAGGCCATCTTTTGTGAGAAAATGTGCAATGAAGAATAAAACACTACTCCCTTCTAAGCTCATACATATTTGAAACCAGATGGCTGCCCAAATTCATAATTTCTAGCAATCCATTTACATAAGAATTTATGTGATTTGGAGGTAAATCCCAGACATTGCCTCTCTTAAGGAAATGAGAAGACCAATGTCTAAATAACTTATTCTTTGAATATATTAATTAAATAAAACAAAAGTTAAAGTCTATGATAACAGACATACCTTGTTTTATTGTGCCTCTCTTTGTTGTGCATCGTAGATATGGTTTTTTTTAATGCCAGTTGGAGGTCTGTGGCAACCTTGCATTAAGCAAGTCTATCAACACCATTTTTTTCCAACAGCATGTGCTCATTCTGAGCCTTAAATCTTGAGACCTTATATTCTCTGTTAGCCAGAAAATTAAGAAGAACCCTACTGCCCTCCTGAGAGATTTCCTCACTTGGGGCACAAGGGAAACTGTCATCTAAGTATTATAAAACTTTAACCTGATGATAAAGGAACTCAGAGAGCTCTTTTGACAACCCCTGCCCAAACAGGTGGGGGCTGTCTGAGGTAACACCATCCAGGTTAGCTGGGTGGTCTTGTTGGAGGGATCTTCAAATGCAAACAAATACTGGGAGTCAGGGTGCAATGGTATGTAGAAAAAGGCATCCTTTAGGTCCAGGACTGTGAACCATTTAGTTCCCCCAGATATTTGAGGCATAAGGACTGGGAACCACTGGATGAATTGGAACCACAGCCTCATTAATGAGGCAGAGGACCTGGACCAGTCTCCATTCCCGGTTGTTTTTGTAACCCCAATATAGAGGTATTACAAGGGCTCTTGCAGGGCTTGAGGAGGCCCTGCATCTTCAAGTTGTCAATGATAGCTTCTATCCCTTTCCTAACTTCTGGTTATAGTGGATATTGTCTCTGGTTAGGGAAGGAGGTAGGATCCTTAAGGTGGATCTGGACCAGTGTGGTGGTTGTGGCTCAGCCAATTTTCCCTTTAGTTGCCCAAACCTCTGGGTTAATATCAGTCTCCACTGGAAAGATGCAAACAGTCTGTCCTGGAACCATCAGGAAGGTGGTTCCCATACCAGCCACAATATCCCTGTCTGGCTGACAAGTTGGGCTTTCAGGCATGATTAAAAAGGTGGGAGTAAACAAGACATCTCCTCAATTACAAGTAAGGGTTTGGAAAAATACCAGTTTAAAGACTTTCTGTAGACACCCCTCACAGTCATGCTAAGAGAGGAGAAGGGATGAATTTCAGAGGAGAACTGAAAGGCCCACTCTGGTGTCCAGGAGGAGGTCCACCTTCCTCCCTTCAAGTTCCTGAATCACCCAGGCCTCCTGGAGGGTAATGGCAGCCTGAACCACCAGAGCTGTGGAGAGGGACCCCATGACCCATCAGTCCTGCTGGACCATTTGAAAGACTGGCTCTGGACCCAGTGATCTGCATCTCCAGGGAGAGTCCACCCTCCAGTGGTCCACATCATAAATTGGACATGGTCAAGGTGGCTTCCTCGTGTTGCTTGGGCAGTCCTTCCTAATGTTCCCTGGCTTGCCATATTTGTAGCAGTTAACAGGTGCGTCGCAGGGATTCTGGGGTTTGTGAGCCTGCAAGGTGGCCATTAGACCCTCTGCCTTTTTGTTGTGTCTCCTCTCTTGGGATTCTTCCCAATCCCTATTGTAAAAGACCAAGGTGGCCACTCTGAGCAGGTTCTCTAAGGTACTGTCTGGCCCCATGCCCTGTTTCTGCAGCTTCCTACTGATATCAGGGGCTGCCTGAGTAATAAATATATCCTTTAGGATTAGTTGTCTCCTGACTAATCAGGAGATAAAGAGGTTTGCTGTCTTAATGCTCCTCTTAGCCTTTCCAGGAAGGCAGTGGAATTTTAATCTAATCCACGGTCTATCAAAGACAGTTTGGAGTAATTGGGAGGCTTAGTTCTAGTGCTTCAAAAGCCCTCCAATATGCACACCTGAAAGTGCTTCATTTTTCATTCTCTCATTTTATCATTGGGGTCTCATTTAGGGTCCTCCAGTGATACTTCTATTCTTCCAATTGGATAAGGCTCATCCTCTTCCCTGGCACTATATGAGATATAAAGCTTATCCCCAAAATTCTCTGCCACTTGCAGGGTGGCCTGCTTTTCAGCAGTAGTCAGGGTTTGATTCAAAAGTAACATAACATCCTTCCAGGACAGTTCAAATACTTAGGTTAAATTCTGGAAAGCCCCTGTATACCTGTCAGAGTCCTCTGCAAATGTGCAAAAGATTCTCCTTGATTTGCTTTAAGTCCTATAGAGAAAACGGAACCAGAACCCTAATGAGGCCATATTCACCTGGCATCTGTTGTAGGGGCAGGAGTGAGACTGGGACCTGCCTAAAATGAAGATTTCTAGGATGGGGCAAGCTTGAGAAAGAATCTGGATATGGAGGATGGGGTGGACCAGAAGTGGCAGGACTGGAGGGGTTGACTCCCCCACTGAAGGTACCTCTAGGGTTTGCTTCCCTAATCCCTTGGGATTTCTCTTTGCAGCCATTCCTGAGATGGCTGTTAGGACTGAATCAATTCTATAACATTGGCAAAGGTCTGGATTACCCTGCAAGGTGAAGAAAGTCTGCAAGTATGGAACCTCGGACCATTTGCCCTCATGTTTACAGAAAAGGTCCAGCTGCAGGATGGTATTAAAATTAATGCTTCCTTCCTGAGGCCAAGCTTTTCCTTCCTGCAGAACATAATCCAGCCATGCCTTTGAGCAAAGGAATATGATGCACTTTTTCTCCAGAGTCTGAGGGTCAGAGAAGTTCCAGTGATTCAGGATGCATTCAGGAGGAGTAAAGGCTGAAAATGATTGGTTACCCATCTGGAAGAGAGGGGAAAAGGCATCCCTTAGTTCCTCTCTCTTCCAGTGAAAACCCAGGGTTTGTGAGAGAGAGAAAAAAAGGTCCCCTTTTTTCTTCTCTCCTTTCCTTCCCAAGTCCTGGTATCCCCGAGAGGCTCCACCCATGTAGCAGGGAGGCCTAGTGGGTAGGGATATTCTCACTTACCTATCCTGCCCTATCCTCACCCTGTTGGTAACCTGTGGGTTCCCTAGTCCTTGTCTATGCCACGGATGTGAGCAAGTTCTCCACCCATGAAGTGAGAAGACCTAATTGGCAGGGATAGTCATACTCACCTGCATTGTGCCTTGGTCTTCCACTGTAACTACCTTTGGGTGCTTCAGATCTAGTTTTCCTTTTTAGGGCTTCAAACCAAAGCTTGGAATCAAATTTGGGACAAAAAGGTGCCTCAGGAGGGTGTATGGACCCATTAAATTAGTACCATGTTGCCCTCACAAAATTGCAGTCAGAAACCATCAGGGCAGCTTCTCCATTGCTTCCCTATCATAAGCAGAATGCTAACGTGACGCTGTGGAACCAGGTTCTCCTCAAACAAGGGAGAAAAAGGGAGTCTCAGGAATTGGGGACCTGGCCTAATAAGGTGCCTCCCAAAAGGAAAAAAAATCAATCTTTGCATGGAAAAAATCCCTGTATTTTCAGGATTATGTTGGTTCCTGCCATGGTGGAAAACAAAAACAAAAACAAAAAAAACTTAAATTCAGGGGACAGAGGGGTGCCTGGGGGAAGTAGCCTCTTGCCCTATGCTAATAAATTTCTTCAACAGAGGAAAGAAAGCTTTCAATCGTTACATCCTTCTTGCTTCTAAGAATAGATATAAACCACACTGTTCTGGATTACACTCCTGATGACTATACTATCTCTCTGGTTTGCAACAACACCCTTAACATTGTATATTATAAAAAGATAGGAGCCATGACAGCCACAAAAGAAAGATAATGTGACAGGAAATAATGGAAGTCCTAGCACTCACACCCTAATGGGCTGTTGGAGACTGCAGCTGGTCTTGGGGCCTTCAGGCAACACCAAGGTGTGGCCTTAGCTAGATGCCATCAGTTGCCCCAGGACCTTACTCCAATCTGACGCTGTGGCTAGACATCCGTGAACGGAAACTGGATTGGAAAAAAGCCAACATTCCCAACACCTGAGAGTGATGGGGGATTGACAGTGTCCTCCTCCCCAGCAAGCCTGTCCTCCGTGTCTTAAGTCCAGCAGCCATGCTAGTCAGTGTTACCTGGCCAACAGAGGCCGATGTCTTTCTTTCATTCTGGTTATTGTGGAGTTTCGGGACTCTGAAAAGAAGGACAGAAAGCAGCAAGTCTACTTTTATTCAGTCTTCTGCAGATCCCAGATGAGGCCGCAGAAATGTCACAGGATCCTTCAGGTGTCACTTTGCCAGCCAGAAACCTTTGTGACTGGTGGCACCTCTGCTTGAGTTTCATTCACACCCACTGGACTCATTCCACCCACTTGGCACAGCAGGCTGTGCTTGGCTCATGCTACTGACTTGGATCCTATGCCCGCTGAGAGCAAGCCAAGCATGGAGTGATGAAGGGTGTGTGAGCAAGTGAATGTGTTGTCCAGCCACTGTGCATAGCCAAGTGAGCTGGCTGCTGTGGTGGGGTGGACAGCTCCAGGTGCCATCACAGCTGCTGGCTCCATGTGAGGCTGTGGCTGGACCAGGCATACCATAAACAGCTTCCAATGCAGGTGATGGAGTCTGGATGAGGAACATGACGTTGCCTGAAAACTCAGAGATGTCAGCAACTGCAGAGCTCCAAGGTGTGAGGCGGTGCATGCTACAACTCTCTCGATCCTGTTGCCAGCAGCTCAGCAAGTGGGGGGTGGAGTCGCACGTATCAGCTCATTCAGTTCTGCCGCCTTGCTCCGGCTTACAGTTTCCAGGCTGGCCTGGCCCCATTGCCACTTCCCATCACATGGGGCAGCCACTCGATGCCAGTGGTGGGCAGGGGGGCTATAGTGTTACAGCTCTGGCTCAGGAAATCCTGAGGTCTAGGCCCTCAGAAGGGTTGCCACTCTTCACTCCTGCTGTCTGGCAAACAGGAGCGTGTCACAGTTCACAGCTCGGCGAGCCAGCCAAAAACATGTTACAGCCCTTTCTGTGCCTGCCGCTCAGTGGGCCCTAACTTCTTGTCCCACATCCGGGAAGAATAAGGTTACATGGACAACTGGAGAGTGAGTGAGATGGAGAAGAGTTTTACTGAGCAGCAAAACAGCTCTCAGTAGGGAGGAGACCCAAGTGGGTGGCTCCTACCTGCAGGTGCAGAGTCCTGATGTGTAGCTGAATCCCAGGTGTTTATGGACTCAGAATGAAGGAAATGCATCCTGATTGATCAATGGGAGGGCCTGGAAAAAGCACCATTTCATTGGCAGAAAGGCAAAAATCTCACTCCAGGTGGTGGATTCCACTTGGAACTGACAGCCTGGTTTTCCGGCTTCAGGTTCTTTGGCTTGAAGGTTCGGTTTCACCAGGGACCTGCCCCAATCTACCTAGGAATTTGTCTGCCTCCTGTCCCTATCATATATGTATGTATACCCACATGCACATATGCACCCATATTTCACCTCAGAACTAAATTAAAAGTTCATAACATATGGCATTTGTAAATATAAAATAATTTAAACTGAAAAATGAAATCACCTTGATCAAAGTAATAATGGGTGAGAAATTACCTGAAATTATTTGATCAACTATTTTTAAATATTTGTAGTTATGAGGAAAATATGGCCACGGGTACAGTAAATGATTAAGATAACTCTTAATATAAGACCAGGCTGTTTGAATGGCACAGTGTATTTTTCTAAAAAGACTTAATTAAACGTGAATGAGTGCCATGTTCTTTAACCTAAACTAAAATTCATTTTTGGAATAATTATCAAGACATAACAACTGGTATGAGAATCTGCTAAGCCAACAACCACATATTAACATGGCCAATTACTTCTCTTTAGTGTCACTAAGAATAAAGTGTTCAGATTCCCCATTGACTAAAGAGGTGCCTTTAAAATTGTAAACATATCAGAGGAACATAATTTGAGGAACCGAAACTAAAGGAAATAGAAACCCTAACTCAACCAAAATGAAGGGAATAACATTGTCTTAACAATTCCTTTGAGAGGCCGGGTGCGGTGGCTCACGCCTGTAATCCCAGCACTTTGAGAGGCCGAGGCAGGCGGATCACGAGGTCAGGAGATCGAGACCATCCTGGCTAACACGGTGAAACCCCGTCTCTACTAAAAAAATACAAAAAATTCGCCGGACGCGGTGGTGGGCGCCTGTAGTCCCAGCTACTCGGGAGGCTGAGGCAGGAAAATGGCATGAACTCGGAAGGCGGAGCTTGCAGTGAGCTGAGATAGTGCCACTGCACTCCAGCCTGGGCAAAAGAGCGAGATTCTGTCTCAAAAAAAAAAAAAAAAAAAAAAAATTCCTTTGAGAAACAGTTGGCCTAAGCACTACAGAAACATATTCACAATTTCTTGAACTTCCTTGAAAACCTAATATATAAACTAATGGTAAATATCAAATCTTCATTAGCTGATATCTAAATCAGTTAACTACCTACTATATATGAGTAAAAGTAATTGGTATTAATGTTATTCGAAAAGTATTTGTTGATCCCATTATATGCTCAGTGCTGAGGGAGACAAAAACAGTACTGCGCACAGCACATACTATGGTTTCTGCCCTCAGTCAACTAGAAGTAAGAAAAGAAAACATTTATGAAACAGGAAATGGTATTCTTTTTTTTTTTTTTTTTTTTTTTTTGAGACGGAGTCTCGCTCTGTCACCCAGGCTGGAGTGCAGTGGCGCAATCTCAGCTCACTGCAAGCTCCGCCTCCCGGGTTCACGCCATTCTCCTGCCTCAGCCTCTCCGAGTAGCTGGGACTACAGGCGCCCGCCACCACGCCCAGCTAATTTTTTTGTATTTTTAATAGAGACGGGGTTTCACCGTGGTCTCGATCTCCTGACCTCGTGATCCGCCCGCCTCGGCCTCCCAAAGTGCTGGGATTACAAGCGTGAGCCACCGTGCCCGGCCAGTATTCTTATTTTAAAAAGGCAAACAACACTTACCAACAATTAAAGATTCAAAGTTGGCAATTAGGCTGTAAAACAGGCAACCTCATATAATCATTTAAAAAACATAGCAATATGTTAAAACAATTAGAAATAGCTCATTATTTTTGACCCAGTAATTCCACTTCTACAAATTTATGTCAAGGAAATTATCAGATGTGGCTCAAAGATTTATGCTATAAGAGGTTTCCTATAGTTTTAATAGTTTTATGTATAATAATTTAAAACTGAAGCATTCCAAATGTCAAAAGATAGATTGGTTAAATACAGGGCCATATTAAGATGAGATATTATGCAACCATTAAAATTGTGTTTGAATATGAACCTTTTCTCAGTAATCTGGAATAGCCTCCTTCCTTCCCTGCACCTCCTAACAAAGACTGCTACTAATTACACAATTATCTTAGAAAACAACTAAAGCTTCTATAGCATCCACTTCCACTACTGAATTCTTTAAATTTAGCATCAAAAACGCTTTACTCATATTTTGTACTTCTGATTTCTTTTACCAAAATTGATGCTAGTATCCCAGAAAAAAAAATCAGAGGAGATCTCCCCAATTTCTTCACATTGGCCATGGTAGTTATGGTATTTTGTTTGGGGTGAGGTCTTTATAGGTTACAGCAAGGTTTTTATGTTCCAAAACTTTAATATAATTGCCTACATATTTATCAAGCTACCTTTAATAAGCCATATCACTTGAATCTACTTATACGTTCTGAGTTTAATTTCTTGCAACACTACCAGTGCCATACCGGTATATTGGCAACAATTTATATAACATCTGGATGTCACAGCTTATGTGATATATATGTAGCTATGCAAAATGTTCATTGGTCGACATATGCAGCTAGTTGAGTTTTCTATTGCAAGGCTTAGATAGGCCTAAATAAATCAGTTCCAGTCACGGTCTACCACAATTGAAACAGTAAAGGAATGAATAGGAAGGGCTGTGAGTGCACTCAACAGGCAGAAGGGATCTATATCACTAACTAAAGAGCCAAGAATCAAAAGTCATCTTTTCCTAGCTCTGAGAGGAAGATGGAGAGCTCATGTTTACCCATCTTTTAATGGAACATATTCATTAAAAGTAATGTGTTAAAAAACTAAAGTAAAATTTTCCTTGGGTACTATCCATATATAGAGGAGTGTGTGTATGTATGTGTGTGTGTGTGTGTGTGTGTGTGTGTGTGTTATAAAGACAGACATAGACATAGATATAAGAGAATGAGATTTAAATGAACTGTAGCACAACCATTTTACTGTTAAAAGCTAGAAGGAAAGAAAGACCTCCACTTATGCACAAGAAACCAATGTGGCTGGAAAAATTGGCAAGAGAATTATACGGTGGAAACTGTGGCAAAGTTTTGTTAGTAAAGCATGAGAAGATTTAAAGAATCAATGACTTGGTCTGTGAAAATTACAGTGTTTCAGCACAGGTAAGTGTGATATCTGGCAAGTTATGTCTTCTGCAGCTTGCACCTGCCTGCCTGGCATGACTGTCACACCAGCAGTGGCTGATGCCACCAGGCTACCAACTCTGCACTGTTAGCAGCAGAAGCAGGTGGTCTGAGTGTACCTTTATTTCCTTAGAACTTCCAGAGATTTGGGCCTTGGCAGCCCTGTAAAAGAAAATTAAAGAGAATGCTCCCTTGTACTTCATTTGGGGGCCTGATTGAACTTCCTCTGGAGTTTTTCTCTACTTCACAATAGAGGACAGCATTGTGGGAATGGTTGTGGTTATTGCAGTGGGCACAGTAGCAATCATTCAGGCATTGACTTACGGAAGCTAACTTCACTGGAGATCATATGGCTACAAAGTGATATCACTAGCGCGAATGCCAGTGGGGCTGGAGTTCCTATCTAAATTAGCAAAATCCAAAGTCTCTAATAATAATTTTGTGAGCACATGTATGTATGTTTGGCATTCTTGGAATATAAAAACTATACAGCACCATAAAAAAGATGGAACAGCCTGCTGAAATCACAAATGAAAATCTGACATTTGTAATCTGGGATGGTTGCCTTTATTATACTCTTAGGTCTCAGACCTATGCTGGCTCCATGCAAATTGTGTGCATGACTATCTTTCCCATTATACAGCGGTTCCGTCAGGGGGGTTACTAAGTTTTATTCATATTTGTACTTCTGGTATATGAACACATTATATTTATTCAATGCTTCTTTCTTCAAAGAATAGATTTTCAGTGAGGCTCAGAACTGAAGTGCTTTCAGTAGCCAGGTAGATAATATTCATGTATGAAAACTTCTGTTGTATGAACAAATGGAATGGAATGGTGAGAACTAGTGTCAACATAGAGAGGGTATGCCATATCGATTATTATGTAATACACCACTCCAAAATTTAGTGGAATAAATAATTACTTTAATAAATGATGATTCTATGGATTGTTGGTTTGTTTTGGGCTCAGCTGGGTGGTTCTTCCATTGGTATGCTCTGAGTTTATGTGTGCAGCTTCAGTTGCCTGGCGGGTAATTAAAGGCTGATTGTTTTGGGATGGCCTCACACACATGACCAATGTTTGTTCATGATGGATGTTTGCCGCTTGAACAGCCAGACATGTGTGAGGCCATCCTGAAACAATCAGCCTCAGTCATCTGCCAGAATAATGGTTCCCTAGATACTCAGCTAATTTCAACTTCTTCAGATGACAGCTGGTTTCCAAAAGCAGCAATAATGATCAAAGATGTGGCAAACGTCTCCTTTACTTATTTTGCTAGTATTCCACTTGCTAAAGCAAGTAGACTCAAAATCTTATGGAAGAAACTGCAAATTTTGAGATGATTTTTTCATTTTCTCACAAAAGAAACTAAAATGTTTTTAATGTTTTAGAAATAAAAACACCCTTATATCCAAAAATAACAAAAGCCCACAAGAGTGACCATATTCAGCTTCTGGCACTGGCTCAATACCTCTTCTCAAAGTGATGATAATTTTTGAAGAACCATCCAAGTAAAAAATTTTTTTCTCAGTCCAACTTAAATATCTCTTGCTATACAGTGAATTGTGAATGCATCATTTTTCACGGCCTTTTAGTGTTTCAGTAATTAAGTCCCTTTAGATGGCACTTAACATGCACTTATCTTACTGTGAATTCTTTTTTATGGGGGATATTGGAAAAGCGTTCCCTTCGCAGTGTCATGTGCTCACTGGTTACAGAAAATGTGACTCCTGGACTTCTACCCACAGTTATTCTCTAATGTCTTATGTCTGCCTTGTAAAAATGCACAACTAGAATTATTATAACTTATCTTAATTACTGTTAATAATTTACAGTTTTTCCATCCAGGAAAAACACTTTCTCAGTCACAAGCAGATGTAAACCTGGTAGAATGAATGACAGATCAAATAATTAGGTATCTTTCTGTATCTCTCTCTCTTTCTCTATATATGTAAATATAATATATCTTAAATATTATTTATATTTATTAAATATTATTAACAAATATTAAATATCTGTATATAATGTTAATATATATGTTCATATTTGCATTATATATACCTATACATATATAATAATCTGTTTGCAATTTCGAGGAATAATACCAAATATTTCTATATGACTTAAAATGTTCTATCATTTCTCATTTTAATTGACTATTATAATAATCTCATTTTATACCCTTGTTACAAAAGTCTCTTGTCATTTCAAAACTTGCATTAAAGAGACAGGGCTGCAAAAGACAAAGAATAGATTCAATAATATATATTTTCTCTTACTTAATGAATACAGTTCTATACAGTATAGTATTTCCATGTAAGATTTAATTTAAATGGACACCATAGGGATGTTAAATAGATTATCAAAATGAAAGTATGACCAACTTTTCAAATTTTTGGCCCATGCAGTACAACATATGTTTCTTAACATTCAAGATATGTAGACCCCTGGAGAAAACACCTGTGAATTTCCCACAATCTATAAATCCCAGTTTTTGAAACAGTGCAGGATATCATTATCACAAGAAAAAAAAAATGCAACAAATAAAAAGTCCTATTGCACAATGGAACATTAAATAATTGCTCTCTTTTTGAAAAGGACTCATGAAAAATAAGTTTAAAGAACAATCCAAGGATCGAAAAAAGTAGCATTAATATCTTTAAGTCTCCAGGTAACTAAGGTAAGAGAGGCTACAAATTTTAGGAATATTTTATGCTGCCTTAGAGTTCAGGGCTAATTCAACTAAACAGAAACAGTCCTTGACTGTGCTATGTCCCTAAGGAAAGCTGCTTACTACACTGTAAAATGCTAAGGACCAAGATGGTAATTGTAGAGTCAGCTACATCCTCCTGGCATGGTTAATTTTGATGATACAATATATTTATTTCACACCAAAACCTAAGGTCAACTTTCTAACTCATTTTTTTTTCTGTAAAAAAGTTAAAACATGAAGAAAAAGTTCTTCTAAAGAATGATCTAAGTACTATTACATTAAAAAAAAAGCTTATGAAAGAGACCACTATAATTGTGATATAATGAAAACTGACTTTCATAGGTGCTTCTGTTCTTGCACTAAATTTACATTTTCTTTTGTCATCATGGCTTGGTTTTTCTTTTTTTTCATATACATGTTTATCCATGTATTAATATTTTCTTTGTGTTTGTCTGGATACCCTAAGCATAGAATTTTTAGTATAATTGTCTTCAATAATTCACAAATCATCTTTAAAAGTTAAGAGACTTTCTAACTCAAAAACAAAGGTTTAATTAATAGAATGTGTGTTTGCGTTTGTGTTTGGTGGTATGGTGTGCTTTCCCTGTCTCTGTACATAGGGAATACTGTACACGCTTCACAGTGAGAGAATTTTTAGAGATACTACTTGGTATGCTCCTTGCCAAACGAAGCCAATGCATGTTGTCTACAAAATCCTCCTTACAAAATATCTCCTATAGTTACATTTTGGAAAAACAGGCATTTACAGACCTTTCTGACTTTGATGTGGAAATATAATACTTATATGCTGTGTGTTGCCCATAAAACTTCCCACATTACTCAACAGTTTCTGCTATATAATTGACCGAATCTTTCATTTTCAAGTAGTATCCACCTGAGCTACCAGTGTAAATGTATTTACTCGCCAACCAGGAAGGCCTTGCTCAGATGTTGCTATTAGATGGTTTTAGATCCACTACATATTGGTAACACACACACCAAAGACACATATAAACTCAATTTCTCAGAAAACTTTGACAACTCCTTTTAGTTCCCTCCTTTACCTCCTTCTTTGGAAGAGATATTTGAGAAAGGGATGGGTGTCCTCAGGGAAGCAGGCCATTAAAGGATACACTGCTAACTGGATAACAGGCAGACACTGAAAATGGCATGTGCGAGTCAGACCAAGGCAAAACTGAGGGTATCCAAGCTTACCCTGTAGCATAATGATAGGGTTTGGCTGCTCTGCAGTCCAGAAGAAGGGACTTTCCCTCAACAAAACACTAGCTGTTGAATCCCAAGCAATTTGTTTAAGTTACGTTAAACATACATTCCATCAACCATAATGGATGAACAATAACATAGTCCACCTAATTGTTCTTAAAAGGATTTAGTTCTGGTATATGGTAATTGTCCATAAGGGTAAGATAAGAGGATAAGAACAAAATAGTAAAATATAAGTATTCACAATCTCTCCCCTTACCATACCTTCAAAGGTGAGAGAGAGAGAAAGAGAGATTTTGATCCTTTTTTATGCTGATTAGGAAGAAGGGAGAGAAAGAACACTACACAGCCAAGAAGAGCAAAGTTGATTTATGTAAGAAAAACAAGGAGCTGTCCAAGAAAAAAACACAATAGGAAATACAGTGAAGGTGAGAGGAGCTGAGTGAAAGAAAGGTATAGACAGTGGATCTGTAATCTACTGTGGAAGTTTCTAGGAAGTTGTCTCAGGATGGGTTCTACAAAAAGCTGACCTTGAGAACGAAATTAGTGCACTATAGGTTTATTAAGGAGTGCTCTGGGGATCAATACCTATGGAAGGGAAAAAAAGGAAGCATGACTGGGCATAGGGAAAATCTGAGTTGCAAAAGACTTGCAACAGAAGACCCAGCCAACCCTCTTGGGAATTCTGAAACTGGAATGAGCCATCTGAGTTGTCCTGAGTTGGGGCGATAAGGCCAGGCCTTTCTAGTACTAGTTGAGCAGTAATTGGATGCTGGCTACCCTGGAAAGGGAACATGACCTTAGACAGAATCCTTGCTTAAACCAAGGCCATCCCAGATGTGGACTGTTCTCTTAGTGCTTCATTGCCAGCATCCCTAGCAGCTGTGCAGAGTCCTCTACAGAAGCAAGGCAGTGAGAGAATATTTAAGCTAATGAGAATATTGAAGAGAAAGATAAATATCTAGAAATAGAGGTAAACTTCAGTAAAGTTCATAATCCACCCCCTTTCCCTGCCAACCCCTCCAAAGATTACACTGAGGATTTAGGTTTCTTTTCATGGCTTAAAAAAAATCACTGCCACTTTATTCATGACCTATTGAATAAGCACCATGACTGGATTCTCAAATGTTTTTGACCATCCTCTACCCAGAGTCTAAGAATCCTTGATTTCAATGTAAACACATCAGTATACAGTTACATATGTTGTATGTGTGCTGTATGTAGCCACACTTTAATTACCTTTATTTTAATATCCCATTACCTCTAAATAAATTTGTATATTTAACACACATCCAAAGGCCTATCTAAATTTTGAAAACGTATCTGAAACAAAGCTATAGAGAGGTAACTATGGAGAGAGATTTAGGACAGAGACTCTAGATCTAGGTTTCCTGTGTCACAGTCACAGATGTATTACATGACTGACTTACAGCATGACTTTAAGAAAATTTCTTTTTTTGCCTTTATTTTCTTATCAGTAATACGGAGTAAGCAGTACTACTCGTTTCATAGAGTTGTAATAGAAATTAAATAAGTGAATATATTTAGACACATGGCTAAAGTGCTATTGAAGTATTTGTTACTATTACTCTTGCCCTACAAAAGACCTGAGTTTGTATACAGTGGCTGCGTTGCTTCCTGAAACTTCAGCTCCTTCTCACAAGTTTCAAAATCAGTCTCTAATAGCACTTTTCTCAGCTGGTAACTTGACAAATGACGAAGTGAATCTATGCCTTATTTTTTCCAAATCTGCAAATAGCTACTAAATTAATTGGTTTGAATTTTAACTTTTTTTTCGACTTCCATTTGCTAATTTATCACAACCTAACTTGCATAGGGTAAATTCCCTAATATACACATGACTCTCCTGCCCAAAACTTTTCAATGGTTGCCAGGCTGCTATAGAATGAAACCCAAACTGCTCTATTTTAATATTCAAAGCCTTTCCAATCATTTCTTGATCTAGATTTTTAGCCTCATGTATCCACTTTCTACTTTCACTTAGCTTACACATTAAAGCCAAAGAGGCTACTTTCTTCCAGTATACCATTTCCTTGCTACTCTTCTTTTGTTTTTCTCTTCCCAATCTTTGTCTCATATGTTTTCAGGGCCCAAATTCTGCCTTTTTTTTTTTTTTTTTGAGATGGAGTCTCGCTCTGTTGCCCAGGCTGGAGTGCAGTGGCACAATCTCGGCTCACTGCAAGCTCTGCCTCCCAGGTTCATGCCAGTCTCCCACCTCAGCCTCCCAAGTAGCTGGGACTACAAGTGCCCACCACCACACCCGGCTAATTTTGTGTATGTGTGTTTTTAGTGGAGATGGGGTTTCACCGTGTTAGCCAGGATGGTCTCGATCTCCTGACCTTGTGATCCGCCCGCCTCGGCCTCCCAAAGTGCTCGGATTACAGGCGTAAGCCACCGCGCCTAGCCAATTCTGTCTATTCTTAATAATCCAGTTCAAATAACTGGATGTGGATGCTTGAATCCTTCAAATTTTCTGATGGCCAAAGTTCATCTTGCTCACCTCTAAAATCAGCAAATGAAATAAACCATTTTAATGGCAAATATTATCTTCTACCTGGTATTGTGATCATAAGCATGTCATAGTTTCTTTACTGAATTTGGAAGGTTCTTAACCGTATTTCTCTTTAGTACAATGCCTTCATAAGTCAGGTGGCTAATAAAATCTTTTGAATAATTAAGTGGAGAGTAAGGAAGTACAAAACTGCAGAATAGACATAGGGTTTCCTTTGCCCTTCTTGCTTCCCTCATCAGCCCACTACCTATCAAATGTTTGACTTGGAATTCTGCTTGAAACTCAGGTTTCCTTTGTTCTCCCAAGTAGCCATCCTCTCCCCACTTTCTCAAATCCAACCAAAACCTCTATTTTCTAATACCCATGTACCATACTATTTTTTTTTTTTTTGAGACGGAGTCTCGCTCTGTCACCCAGGCTGGAGTGCAGTGGCGCAATCTCGGCTCACTGCAAGCTCCGCCTCCCGGGTTCACGCCATTCTCCTGCCTCAGCCTCTCTGAGTAGCTGGGACTACAGGCGCCCGCCACCACGCCCGGCTAATTTTTTGTATTTTTAGTAGAGACGGGGTTTCACCGTGGTCTCGATCTCCTGACCTCGTGATCCGCCCGCCTCGGCCTCCCAAAGTGCTGGGATTACAAGCGTGAGCCACCGCGCCCGGCCCATACTATCTTTTTAAAATAAATCTCTGAGGCGTCAATATGGGCAATAGAAAAGCTTAGTGTTCTAGGATGGTTAATTTTAGCTGTCAACTATACTAGGCCACAGGGTATGCATACATTTGGTTAAACATTATTCCGAGTGTGTCTGTGAGGGTGTTTCTGACAAGATGAACATTTGAATCAGTAGACTGAGTAAAGCAGATTGAGCTAAGATGGCGGGGTGGGGGGGGCCTCATCCAATCAGTTGAAGCCCTGAATGGGAAAGAAAACTGACCTTCTGAGAATAAGAGGGAACTCCTCTTCCCTGACTGCCTTAAACTGGGGATCAATCTTTCCCTGCCCTTGGACTTGAACTGAAACATGAGCTCCTCTTGGGTGTTGAGCCTGCCAGCTTTTGGACTGGAACTATGCTAGCAGCTCCCCTGGCTCTCAGGCCTTCAATGTGTAGACGCAAACTTGTAATAAATCTTCACCTTGATTTGAGATTGGTTCTGCTTCTCTGAAGAACCCTAATACATGCTGCAATAAATTATTTGTATTAAAAGATTAGCATAAAATTCTAATTGCCCTTCTGATTAGTGGAGGAAAATGTATTTTATTTTACATTTAAATTTTGTCCTTAAAAAATAATTTTGTCCTGCTCATGTATCAATTTCTTCACATTCATGTTTTAGTATCTCTGAGATTTTACTCACAATAAAAACAAAATAGTTCCATGGAGGCAGCATTTGTTGGCAATGAGTATTAACAACTCGGAATAGTAATTCTGAGCCTATATAGAAATAAATATGTATGTGCATGTGTGGAGGTATGTGTGGTGTGTGTGTATGTGTATATTTTTGACATATATTTAGAGAGAGAGATAAGATATAATACAGGTACAGGTACACATATAAATAGTCTTTTCTTTATCATGAGTGCTGACCTGCCATGTCCTTATTTTTTTGTTTGTTTTCAAGTGGACCTACTTCCTGATTCCCCACATGTCTCTCTCTCTCTCTCTTTGTTACCCCCTGAATCTCTTACTTTAATAGCCCTTCAGGTCTAACCCAGTTAATTAATGATGAGTATCAGTTTCCCAAGTGATGTGATTCAAATACCTCGAGTGAAGTTCTAAATGTGCTTCTTTCACAATGTATGTACTCAAGAGTATCACAAACTTTGCCATGGAATCATCAATTTTTCTAGTGCCTTTTGAGGAATTCAATTTGATGAACAACATGTTTGTATAATTATCATGTGTTGCCCAAGAGAAATTTCATCAAGTCTCTTATGTGGAAAATGGGGATAGTATAAAAGTAATGTTACTATACAAGGAAGGAAAAAATAAGCAAGAGCAAAAAATTAATTTCAATAGTAAATTAATTAGGTATAATTTTTTTCCTAGTCATTACCAGTCTTTGCAAATTTGTCATTCTAATTATTTAAACTGAAATAAAAATAGCATCACCAATTTGCTAAGCTACAGAAAGATATGGAAAATCTGACAGCATGTTAACAGGAAAAAAATGAAAACTGAATGATTACCTTTTAATATTAAAAGTTAAATAAATGAACTTTTCAAATTGTATTTTATTTACTGATGAGAATACTGACATATCCACTATGATTTTATAGTGCTTTCCATAAAGCGTCATACATTTTATCTCATTTGGTCATCAGAATATTCCTGTGAGATAATTTTATTGTCCCCATTTTACAATGAGAAAACCAGGGTTATAAGAAGTTAATGATTTGAGATCACAGAGTAATTCTCAGAGAAATTTCATGTTTACATTTCTTTAAAAGATCATTAGCTACTCAAACATAAGACAAATTACAGGTATGCAAGAGGAATGTCTGCTTAAATGGAGAATAAGGTATTCACTTGGAAAGGGATTTAACTCTTTTGAACATCATGTATGAGGCAGTGGGCTGATTGCTTCCTATTTGTATGTTATGATTGAAGAGGGAACATATAACTTTGGTAATGGCATTACCACTTTCAGTTCCTTTTTCCTTCAGAAATATTAATTTTGAGGATTAAAAGAAATAAATATGAAATTAGCTATAATGTTACTACTTTGACTAAATAGACCTATTAACGCTCTACTTTTTCCTAGTTCATTCTAGCAATTGTAGTGATCTGAATACCCTCCCCCCAAAAAAATTATGTCCATTTAGAACCTCATGTGACCTATTTTGGAAATATGGTCTGTGAAGGTTTTATTAAGGTAAGAATCTTGATGAAATCATATTGAATCAGGTTGGGCCATAAATCCAATAAGAGTATCATAAGACCCAGGAAATGATATAGAGACACAAAGGAGAGAAGGGCCTGGGAAACTGAGGGAAAGATTGTAGTTATGCTGCCATAAGCCAAGAAAGCCTGGAGCCACCAGAAGCTGGAAAAGATTAGCAAGTGAGGTAGGAAGCCAGACTGGACTCCAGAGATGGGGCTTGGACATTGAACCAGATTGAGGACTAGCTAAAACAGGGCCAGCGCAGAAGCAGCTTTCAATCAGAAAAGCCCACCAGTGTGCTATGTCAATTTACTGTTGCCATGGCAACACCTGGGAGTTACTGCCCTGACCCTTTCCATGGCAATGACCCAATGATACTATCCCTTGCCTAGAAATGTCTGCATGAACCACCCCTGAATCTGCATGCAATTAAAAGTGGGTATAGGCCAGGCGCGGTAGCTCATGCCTATAATCCCAGAACTTTGGGAGGCCAAGGCGGGCAGACCACCTGAGGTCAGAAGCTTGAGAGCAGCCTGGCCAACATGGTGAAACCTCTACTAAAATATAAAAATACAAAAATACAAAATACTAAAAATACAACAATTAGCCAAGCACGGTGGTGCATGCCTGTAATCCCAGCTACTCAGGAGGCTGAGGCAGGAGAATGGCTTGAACCTGAGAGGCGGAGGTTGCAGTGAGCCAAGATCACGTCACTGCGCACCAGCCTGAGCGACAGAGACTCCGTCTCAAAAAAAAAAAAAAGGGTGCGGGGGCGTGTATAAATATGACTGTGAAACTGCCCTGAGCTGCTATTTTCTGCCTACGAGGTAGCCCTGCTCTGCAGAAGCAGTCATGGAGCTCTAACATCTCTAGAGCTGTGACACTGCCTCTTCAATAAATGTTTTCTTCTACCTCTGGCTTGCCCTTGAATTCTTTCCTGGGCAAAATCAAGAACCCTTACAGGGTTAAGCTCCGATTTGGGGCTCTGCTGCCATGCATTACAAGCATTCTCCCTTTGAACGTTCAGAGGATGTAGTCCCACTGACACCTTGATTTTAGACTGCTGGCCTCCAGACCTGTGAGATAGTAAATGTCTGTTGTTTTAAACCACTGAGTTTGTAGTAATTTGTATGGCAGCCCTAGAAAAATAATATACCAATTAACAGGATGTAAAAATTACCAGTGGGGTACAATGTTCACTCTTTGGATAATGGGTACACTAGAAGTCCAACTTCCACCAGTAGGCAACATACCTATGTAACAAACATGCACATTGACCTCCCGAATCTCAAACAAAATAAAATGTTTAAAAAAGCAAAGAAACAACAAAGTTTCATTAGTAACATTACTTTCGGAGTATCCTTAGCTCTGATAGCAATAATGTTTACATAAAGAAAGGCGAATAAATGCCAAATATATCTCTGCATAAAAAAATACTAAAAAATTAGCTCTAACCTATTAATATGAAGGAAAGATTGATGTAACAACAAAAACAATAAATCATTATCAAATTTATCAAAGCTTTTTCCTTCAAAGATATACTCTATTTTGTAATTATATTAAATTTAAATACAGGCAATAGTAATACAGCACCAATGTGCTAAAGAGCTCCTTTATCATAGCATAATAATTAGAGCCTGAGTTTAAATCAAGCTTCAATATTTTGTCACTGAGTCCCCTTTGGGCAAGCTGCTTCATCTCTCATGAAGCTACAATTACCCCCCTTTATAACTTATGTGACCAAGTGATCCCAATTAGTAGGTGGGAAAATCTGGATTTGAATAAGCAAAATAAACTGTACATCATATTTATTTAACAAAGTGCTATTTCTCTTTGATTTCACAAATATCTCTCTAGTTGTATGATATATTAACAATTTTTAAAATATAATTTAAAAGATTAACAAGTGGAATTGAAATGGATGTACACTGTCACCATTCAAATAAATAGTAATAGTTTTTACAGTGCTAGCCAATGAAATGACTTAGGAGGAAAAAAATAGGAGGAGGTAAAACATTATCTTTTCCAGACAATATGATTGTTTGATTGCAATATCATGTGTAAACAAGTACAAAGTGTTAAAAATGAAGAAAAGAATAAGAAGATTTCTAACAGCTGACACCACCTTTACAAAATTGACACTAAGAGAAATCTGATGTAGTTGACTCCATCTTGCTTCTAACCTCTAAGCTATCCTTGGTCATTCCTGGGGGTAGGCCAAGCTACTGTGGGAAGAATTTAGTTTATAATTTAACATTACAGCAAGGATGATAATAGCCCTCCCCAAAACTAAACTGACTTTCTAAAACTAATGCAGTTATTACGCAAATCAGTTTCCCCAGAGGCCTAGAAATTAGGGTTTTTCAAGGATTATTTGTTGGGCAGGGGGCTAGGGAATGGAGAATGTTGATTGATTGATTAGGGATGAAATCATAGGGGTATGAATAATGATCCTTGTACCCTGAGTCAGCCTCCAGGTGGAGGCCACAGGACCAGTTGAGTCACAAGTTGCAGGTCGAGGTAGAGCTGGTTATCAGAAATGTTAAAGTCTGAAAAGACATCTCAAAAGGCCAATCACAGGTTATATAATAGGGATGTTTTAGCCACAGGTATATTGGGGAAGTTACAAATCTTGTGACCTCCAGAACAATAGCTGGTTATCATTTTACTATGCCTACATCTCAGCAGAATTCAGGCTCCTCTCATAACCCAACCATGTGGACTTTCCTAATGACCAAATTCACAAATAACAATATTAACCTTAAATGTAAATGGGCTAAATGCCCCAATTAAAAGGCACAGACTGGCAAATTGAATAAACAGTCAAGACCCATCAGTGTGCTGTATTCAGGAAACCCATCTCACATGTAATGACTCACATAGGCTCAAAAGAAAGGGAGGGAGGAAGATTTACCAAGCAAATGGAAAGCAAAAAAAAAAGCAGAGGTTGCAATCCTGTCTCTGATAAAACAGAATTTAAACCAACAAAGGTAAAAAAAAGACAAAGAAGGGCAATATCCTAAATATATATGCACCCAATACAGGAGCACCCAGATTCATAAAGCAAGTTCTTAGAGACCTACAAAGAGACTTAGACTCCCACACAGTAATAGTAGGAGACTTTAACACCCCACTATCAATATTAGACAGATCAATGAGACAGAAAATTAAAAGAATATTTAGGACCTGAGCTCAGCTTGGAACAAGCAGACCTAATAGACATCTACAGAACTCTCCACCCCAAATCAACATAACATATTCTTCTCAGCATCACATAGCATTTATTCTAAAATCGACCACATAATTGGAAGTAAAACACTCCTCAACAAATCCAAAGAATGGAAATCATAACAAATAGCCTCTCACACAACACAGCAATCAAATTAGAACTCGGGATTAAGAAACTCACTCAAAACCACACAACTACATGGAAACTGAACAACCTGCTCCTGAATGACTACTGGGAAAATAACAAAATTAAGGCAGAAATAAATAAGTTCTTTGAAACCACTGAGAACAAAGACACAATGTACCAGAAACTCTGGGACACAGCTAAAGCAGTGTTTAGAGGGAAATTTATAGCACTAAATGCCCGCAGGAGAAAGCAGGAAAGATCTAAAATTGACATCCTAACATTACAATTAAAAGAACTAGAGAAACAAAAGCAACAAATTCAAAAGCTAGCAGAAGCCAAGAAATAACTAAGATCAGAGTAGAACTGAAGGCAACATGAAAACCCCTTCAAAAAAATGAATGAATCCAGGAGCTGTTTTTTTTCAAAAGATTAACAAAACAGATACATCTCTAGACAGACTAACAAAGAAGAAAATAGAGAAGAATCAAATAGACACAATTAAAAATGATAAAGGGGAGATCACCACTTACAAATTACCATCAGCTAATACTGAGAGGTGACAACATGCTAACAGCCTTTCCCACTCTCGGCACCTCCTCGGCCTCAGTGTCCACTCTGGCCATACTCAAGGAGCCCTTTAGCCCACCACTGAGCTGTGGGGGCCCCTCTCTGGGCTAGCCAAGGCTGCAGCCGGCTCCCTCTGCTTGTGGGGAGGTGTGGAGGGAGAGGCACAGGTGGGAATTGGGGCTGCGCGTGGTGCTCACAGGCCAGTGCGAGTTCCAAGTGGGCACAGGCTCGGCAGACCCTGCACTTGGAAAGGCCGACCAGCGCTGCCGGCCCCTGGCAGTGAGGGACTTAGCACCTGGGCCAGCAGCTGTGGAGGGTGTGCTGGGTCCCCCAGCACTGCCACCCCGCCCACGCCACGCTCGAATTCTCGCTGGGCCTCAGCCGCCTCCTTGCGGGGCAGGGCTCAGGACCTACAGCCCACCATGCCTGAGTGCCCCCTTCCCCCACTGTGGACTCCCATGTGGCCCAAGCCTCCCCGACGGGTGCCACCCCCTGCTCTGTGGCGCCCGGTCCCATCTACCACCCAAGGGCTGAGGAGTGCAGGTGCACAGCATGGGACTGGCAGGTAGCTCCACCCATGGCCCTGGTGTGGGATCCACTAGGTGAAGCCAGCTGGGCTCCTGAGTTGGGTGGGGACTTGGAGACCCTTTATGTCTAGCTAAAGGATTGTAAATACACCAATCAGCACTCTGTGTCTAGCTCAAGGTTTGTAAACACACCAATCAGCACTCTGTGTCTAGCTCAAGGTTTGTAAACGCACCAATCAGCACCCTGTGTCTAGCTCAAGGTTTGTAAATGCACCAGTCAGTGCTCTGTGTCTAGTTAATCTAGTGGGGACTTAGAGAACTTTTAAGTCTAGCTAGAGGATTGTAAATACACCAATCAGCACTCTGCGTCTAGCTCAGGGATTGTAAATGCACCAATCAGCACCCTGTCAAAACAGACCAATCAGCTCTCTGTAAAATGGATGAATCAGCTCTCTGTAAAATGGACCAATCAGCAGGATGTGGGTGGGGTCAGATGAGGGAATAAAAGCAGGCTGCCCAAGCCAGCAGTGGCAACCCGCTCGGGTCCCCTTCCACAGTGTGGAAGCTTTATTCTTTCGCTTTTTGCAATAAATCTTGCTGCTGCTCACTCTTCGGGTCTACACCACCTTTATGAGCTGTAACACTCACCACAAAGGTCTGCAGCTTCACTCTCGAGGCCAGCGAGACCACGAACGCACCAGAAGGAAGAAACTCCGAACACGTCCGAATATCAGAAGGAACAAACTCCGGACACCCATCTTTAAGAACTGTAACACTCACCACAAGGGTCCATGGCTTCATTCTTGAAGTCAGTGAGACCAAGAACCCACCAGTTCCAGACACAATACTATAAACACCTCTACACAAATAAACTAGAAAATCTAGAAGAAATGGATAAATTCCTGGACACATACACCATCCCAAGACTAAACCAGGAAGAAGTTGAATCCCTGAATAGACCAATAACAAGTTCTGAAATTGAGGCAGTAATAATAGCCTACCTACCAAAAAAAGACCAGGACCAGATGGATTCACCACCAAATTCTACTGGAGTTACAAAAAGGAGGTGGTACAATTCCTTCTGAAACTATTCCAAACAATAGAAAAAGAGGGACTCCTCCCTAACTCATTTTATGAGGCCAGCATCATCCTCATACCAAAACCTGGCAGACACACACAAGAAAGAAAATTTCAGGCCAATATCCCTGATGAACATCAATGCAAAAATCCTCAATAAAATACTGGCAAACTAAATCCAGCAGCATATTAAAAAGCTTATCCACCACAATCACAAGGTCAGGAGTTTGAGACCAGTCTTACCAACATGATGAAACCCCATCTCTACTAAAAAAAATACAAAAATTAGCCAGGCATGGTGGCATGCACCTGTAATCTCAGCTACTCAGGAGGCTGATGCAGGAGAATTGCTTGAACCTGGGAGGCAGAGGTTGCAGTAAGCTGAGATCGCACCACTGCAGTCCGGCCTGGGCAACAGAGGGAGACTCCATCTCAAAAAAAAAAAAAAAAAAAAAAGCTTATCCACCACGATCAAGTCAGCTTCATCCTTGGGATGCAAGGCTGGTTCAACATATGCAAATCAATAAACATAATCCATCACATAAGCAGAATGACAAAAAACACATTATTATCTCAATAGATGCAAAAGGCCTCTGATAAAATTCAAAACCCCTTTATGCTAAAAACACTCAATAAACTAGGTATTGATGGAACATATATCAAAATAATGAGACCTATTTATGACAAAGCCACAGCCAATATCATACTGAATGGACAAAAGCTGGAAGCATTCCCTTTGAAAACCGGCACAAGACAAGGATGGCCTCTCTCACCACTCCTATTCAACATAGTATTGGAAGTTCTGGCCAGGGCAATCAGGCAAAAGAAAATAAAGAGTATTCAAATTGGAAGAGAGGAAGTCAAATGATGTCTGTTTGCAGACGACATGGTTGTATATTTAAAAAACCCCATTGTCTCAGCCCAAAATCTCCTTAAGTTGATAAAAAACTTTGTCAAAGTCTCAGGATACAAAATCAATGTGCAAAAATCACAAGCATTCTTATACAACAATAACAGACAGAGAGCCAAATCATGAATGAACTCCCATTCACAATTGCTTCAAAGAGAATAAAATACCTTGGAATCCAACTTACAAGGGATGTGAAGGACCTCTTCAAGGAGAACTACAAACCACTGCTCAATGAAATAAAAGAGGACACAAACAAATGGAAAAACATTCCATGCTCATGGACAGGAAGCATCAATATTGTGAAAATGGCCATACTGCCCAAAGCGATTTATAGATTCAATGTTATTCCCATCAAGCTACCATTGACTTTCTTCACAGAATTAGTAAAAACTACTTTAAATTTGATATGGAACCAAAAAACAGCCCATATAGCCAAGACAATCCTAAGCAGAACAAAGATGGAAGCAAGCATCACACTACCTGACTTCAAACTATACTACAAGGCCACAGTAACCAAAACAGTATGGTACTGGTACCAAAACAGATATATAGACCAATGGAACAGAACGAGGCCTCAGAAATACCACCACACATCAACAGCCATCTGATCTTTGACAAACCTGACAAAAGTAATGGGGAAACGATTCCCTATTTAATAAATAATGTTGGGAAAACTGGCTAGCCATATGCAGAAAACTGAAACTGTACCGCTTCCATACACCTTATACAAAAATTAACTCAAAATGGATTAAAGATTTAAACGTAAGACCTAAAACCATTAAAAACCCTAGAAGAATACCTAGGCAATACCATTCAGGACATAGGCATGGGCAAAGACTTCATGACTAAAACACCAAAAGCAATTGCGGCAAAAGCCAAAATTGATGAATGCGATCTAATTAAACTAAAGAGCTTCTGCACAGCAAAATAAAACATCATCAGAGTAAACAGGCAACCTACAGAATGGGAGAAAAATTTTGCAATCTATCCGTCTGACAAAGGGCTAACATCCAGAAGCTATAAGGAACTTAAACAAATTTACAGAAAAAAACAAACAACCCCATCATAAAGTGGGTGAATGATATGAACAGATGCTTTTCAAAAGAAGACATTTATGCAGCCAACAAACATATGAAAAAAAGCTCATCATCACTGGTCATTAGTGAAATGCAAATTAAAACCACAATGAGGTACCATCTCACACCAGTTAGAATGGTGATGCTTAAAAAGTCAGGAAACAGCAGATACTGGAGAGGATGTGGAGAAATAGGAACACTTTTACAATGTTGGTGAGAGTGTAAATTAGTTCAACCATTGTGGAAGACAGTGTATTCCTCAAGGATCTAGAATTAGAAATACCATTTGACACAGCAATCCGATTACTTGTTATATACCCAAAGGATTATACATCATTCTACTATAAAGACACATGCACACGTATGTTTATTGCAGCACTGTTCACAATAGCAAAGACTTGGAACCAATCCAAATGCCCATCAATGTTAGACTGGATAAAGAAAATGTGACATATATATACCATAGAATAGTATGCAGCCATAAAAAAGAATGAGTTCATGTCCTTTGCAGGAACATGGATGAAGCTGGAAACCATCATTCTCAGCAAACTAACACAGGAATAGAAAACCAAAAACCGCATGTTTTCACCCATAAGTGGGAGTTGAACAATGAGAACATATGGGCACAGGGAGGGGAACATCACACACCAGGGCCAGTCAGCGGAGTGGGGGGCAAGGGGAGGGATAGCGTTGGGACAAATACCTAATGTAGATGACAGGTTAATGGGTGCAGCAAACCACCATGGAACATGTATACCTATGTAACAAACCTGCACATTCTGCACATGTATACCAGTACTTAAAGTAAATAAATATAATAAAAAATAATAATAAATTAATTTAAAAATAAAAATAAAAACATTAAACCTAAAAAAGTTTAAAAGTTGAAATCCAACATTATCTGTTTCTCTCTTGCTCTCTATACATATATTATTTAAATTTTTCCACAATATGTATTATACTAACCATATAATATATAATAAAAGATGTATTAATATATTTATATATTACTTTCACAATAAACCTAAGAGTAATTAAAAAAAGAGAGAGAACTGAGTAAGTGTGGGCCATCATGCACTTTAGTAGGATGATGCACGCTGTACAGAACTTTATTTTCCTCAATTTAATCTATAAATAAATTATGATTCTGATACAATTACTAATGGGATTTTATTTTAATGAACAAGTATAGACTGTGATTTATATGGAGGAATAAATAAGAATAAACAAGGAAATATTTTAAAATATACCAATGAACAGATCTTTTCTTTCTAAGATATCAATCATAGCAACAATCTTGAAAAGGTATTATTTGCCTTTTGTGTAAAAATGAGTATGTTGATAAAATGGCATATAGAGAAACAGACCCATGTACATACTGGAATATATTTGTATTAGTTCATTCTCACCGCTATAAAGAACTACCTGAGATTGGGTAATATAAAGAAAAGAGGCTTAATCATCTCTTGGTTCTGCAGGCTGTACAGGCTTCTGCTTCTGGGAGAACTCAGGAAACTTACAATTATGGTGCAAGGGGAGGTAGGCATGTCTTACATGACCCGAGCAAGAGGAAGAGAGTAAAGAGGAAGGTGCTACAAACTTTTAAACAACCAGATCTCACGAGAACTCACTCACTATAATGAGAACAACAAAGGGAAAATCCTTCCCCATGATCCAATCACCTCCCACCAGGCCTCCAACGTTGGAGTTTACACTTCAACATAAGATTTGAGTGGGGACACATATCCAAAGCATATCAATATTATATTTTAAAATGACATTTCAAATCATAACAAATCATGACACTGCATATTACGAACTATTCAAATATAGTATTTGTCAAGTTGGCTATTTTTTAAGCCAAATAAAGTTAGGTTCCTACTTCGCCTCATACTTTAAAATCCCAAATAAATTAAATAACTAACTAGAAATACAAACTCCAAATATTTGCAATTGTTAAGAAATGGGAAGCAGTCTAGTTCTGTATCCATGTATGGTCATATCTGTGCCACTAGCTAATGTGGAAAACCTGAAAGGACTGTTAAAAGAGCCTGTCACAGACCACTACACAGTATGGCACAAGTTATGTAAAATATAACTACATAAGCACACCTGCCTATGCCACTTAAAGGAGTCATAGTACATTGTTGTTGACAGAGCTTACTTCTGGTAAATGGAATTTCATTAAAGGAGAGAAGGAAAAGAGAGCAACAGAAATTAGAAAGGTTTTCCCATGCTTTGGTGTGTTAGAAGTTTCTTTTCTAACAAATGTAATATATTCCTCAAATAATTTGGTAGTGTGCATACTATAAACTTAAAATTATTCTATTTTTTTCTTTCACAGCTTTTATAGTGACATAACTCTTTTGAAAACGTTCTTTGGTCAGTTGATTAACACGGAATGGATTTTGTGCTCTTTTATCTTGCCAGGTGATGCTGTCACAGTAAAATTTAAAACAAAACTTCAAACAAATTTATCATTAAAATATTTTATTATCTATTTACTTCAGTAGCAAAAAAATGTCTAAATATTCACTACCTAGTCTATTACAAACAATTGAGTCATAGAAAATAACACGATGGTTAAATGTTAAGAATTCTGTTTATATTATGAAAGTGAAAACAGAACTTATTTCTACCCATCTAAAATTATCTTACAAAATATTTATTTAGGAATAAAACATTCAGTCTCATGCCAGTTATGTACCAAAGGTTTAAAAATGCATGTAGCTTGAATTGGCAAGCAGTCTCATTAAAGACCACCAGCAAGAAAGTTAAATAAAATAAAAACTTTAAATAGTTTTTATTTAAAAAGCAGTTTAACTCTTTATAGAAAATTCTCAAAGAATGCCAAAAGAAGATTCCATGCATACAGTAAACTTCTGTCCTTGCTCACCACCATTTTCCCCCAAATCGTCCTTTACCTTTCTCAACCTTGTATCTTTCTATTCTCTTTTTCTAAAAGAGAAATCCTGAAAAATCTTCTTCCAACTCACTCTGTGTAGGATGCATGTGGTTTCAGCCTACCATTCCTATTGGCCTTCTGCTAAGAACTCTTAGTCTTTTCTAAGTGAAGTAATTCTGAGATCTCTTGCTTCTCCACTCATCAGCCAGGATAAGTTTCTTAAAACAGAGATCAGATTATATCACCCCTTTACCAGAAACTCTCCATATGTTTTTGACCCTCTGACTTCCTAAAATTCTTCCCCTCTGTCACTTAGCTCCCATATGAAAATATAAAAAATGTGATCTTAAAAATTCATAAATATAACAGCTATTTTTGTCAAGAAAAATAGCATTAGCTTGGTGATCAACAGTTCTAGTTTCAATCATTTCACAAGATGCAATGAATTAAAATGACCTGACCAATAAGTTATGGTCAAAAATTCAAATTTTTTAACCTATTGCTGACCATAAAAATATCCTATTTTATTTTCAGTCTGATAAGAGTATTGGCTGGTCAAAACAAAAATTATAGCTCTAATAAAATATAAAACAAATCAAATAAAGGAGTACAATCAGCCAATTGTGCCATTACTATTAAAAATTCTAGTATAAGTATGATAATATATATTTTCTCTGTATGTTTGTTTTATTTTGTATGTGTGAAATGTTTAAATGAATCAGTCATATAAATAAAGAATCGTCATTTAAATTGAGATGTATGGAATTAAGTTTGTAACCAATATTTAATCTTCTAAGAAAAATTAAATTTCTAAGTCTTGCTTATTAGCTGTACTTAGCTTACTGTATAATAAGAAAACTTACAACTTATTTATTAGATTAGCCTTAATAAACTGAATGTGAAACAAAACTTAAGAATTAATGAGTGTTATGCACCAAGTTTGAATGCAAATATTTCTACTGTTTACATGAACTATTTATTTTTTTCAGGCCTGAAATAAGAGACCATGGAAGGCTGGAACAAAACAACATCAAGTAATGAAGAATGTGCTGTACCGAGACCATTGCTCCTTTCTGATCATTCTGATTTATCACTGAATCAGTCCAGATAATACTGGATATAATTAAACCTTAGTGGTAAACAAATTTTAAACATAAACTGGACCCTTACTTCAAATAACTCAATCATGAAACAGTACATAGAATGGATTAGAAGGATAATTGATTGAGATTGATAATTGAACAATGCAGTTCATCCCAAATACTTTTTAAAATAAATGGGTATACATTAAAATAAGATTGGCTATGTGTTGGAGGTGGTAGTAAAGAGAGCAATCAAGATAGACTGCAAGATTTTTAGAAAGAGACTTGAGATAACTATGTTCCCCATGGTAGAGTTTCTACAAGTGTTCCTTAGATCCTAAAGAACTTAGGCTAGATAGGATCATGGCAGTGAGTAGGACTGTAGCTTAGACAATAAAGGTCTCTTTAAACTCTGAGATCCTAATACTATGTTTATGTGTGACAGTGTCTTTTATCTCCATAAAATGCATCTGTGTTACTGAAATGCCATGGGTTCAGTCTAGGTCCTGCTGCTTGCCACACAAAAAGCCAATCACTGAGACAATGAGTATTGCCAAGGAAGAAGGCTTTAATGGGGTGCTGCAGCTGAGGAGATGGAAGATAAGTCTCAAATCCCTCCCTGACTGAGTAACATTATGAGTTTATATAGCAGGGAAGAAATGTAAGTATGTGCAGGAAGACAGGATTAGGGAGGAGCAAGGAAGAGGAGCTGTTCAGCAGGAAGTAGTTGGTTGCTTAGGCAATCATGATGGGTGAGTGTTCTGACCTCTCATTGTACAGATGCAGTGATCTGGTAAGTTTCATTTCCTTGATAATATCTGAGAGGCCTGATAGTTGGTTTCCTGAGAAAGGAACACAGGTAAGACAAATGTAACTTTCTCATGTTTCAAGACTCAGAAGGCCAATTCCTACATTTACTCAAAAGAAACCATAAACATCAGTTCTATGGGACAATTGGGTTAGTTTCATTTGCAGTCACCATTTGTACATTTTTTTACTTCAGCTTTCTCCTTCCTTACTAACATTTACTGTTTTTTCATATGTATCTCATAATTCAAACAAATTATATTTTCGTGTACTTTTCTTTGTATATGTCTATCTTCACTATTCACTTACTTTTAATATTGTGATTCTAGGCATCTGGTCCTATTCACCATTGTACCTCTAATTTTACCCAGGACACTGAATAATTTATCCTTATCTATACATTTGAAAGATTGGCATGCTGTTTGAATAATCGGTATTCTTATTTGTCAAGTCATTTTTCCTTCACTTAGAAAGTTTTACTTTCCTTTTCTCCAAATTTCAGCCAAACAGGGATAAAGCAAAAAAAAAAAAAAAAGAGACCTATACACTAAATTCAATTTACTTTATTTTGACCTGTTTAAATGTGCTCATTAGAAAAGTATTCTATTACTAATAGTGAGCCCCATTAGTAAGAGTATATTCTGCGGATATTCTCAGAATAATTTAAAGCTTATGGGGTCAACTTTAGGAACCAAATATTTAAAAAATATATTGATACTGGAATAATCTTCAAACAGTTCAATTTGATTATGTAAAATATCCTTTGGACCCTTCACATTTTAAAATTAAAATTGAAAACTAATTGAATTTAAAGAAAAAGTAACTCAAACCACTAGCCAGCCAATTTTTCACAAACAAAAATACAATCTTGTCATTTTGGCAACTTCTCTATGAGTGGTAGACACTTTCTGAACCTCATTTATGTCACAAAATGTTCTCATAATATTTTTCCACACAACCTGCCTTCCATAGAGGCCTCCAGTTATGAGATACAACACAGCGATATGATGTAATGGAAAGAGCAGTGAGCCTGTGCACCCTGGAGCAACAAGCTTGTCATTAACTAACTGGAGACTAGATCTCCATTATTTCATCTGTGACAAGATTAGAACTGAATATATAGGAATATTATTTATAATAAATATTTTAATAACATTTGATTTCTGTAATCAGAATAGGCAAGATGATATGATGCTCTTACTGAGGTAAGTAGTATTTATTTCAGGATTAACACTTTGACACACTATAAAATGTTTCTGCATTAAAATTAAGTTATATGAATTCTCAATCAATGAAGAACAGTGATTTGATCAGAGAGAAGGGAGTACATGGCTTGTTTTGTATATTTTGAGTAAAAACTATGAGATTTAAATTAGATTTTCTTTAGGTCATTGTGACAGTTAAATAGGCTTTTTATAAAATAAATAAGGAAATTCAAAGCAGTAATTCTTACTTGGGAGCAATATTTTGGTCAACACTAATTTGTTACTTTCCATTCAAATTTCTTATAATGGACCTATCTGCATGGTAGTGCCATTTAACTTGCCACATGTAAATTGTCATATTTGAGATAATAGTGCTGGAATTTCTTAAAATCCTTTAAAGAGATGTTACAAGTTTATGCCAAAGAATTATGGATTTTGCTGGGTAGGAGACCAAACCCAAAAGTCCTAAATATACAGGCTTTTCACAATACTAAACAAATACTTTTGTAATTCTTTTATAAATAAAAATATTTATTATTATTAACACTTAAAATGAGTGAGTGTGAGCTCAAAAAGACCCCAAAACCAAAAAGAACAATCCTCTTCTTATAGATATCATTCATCAATTACATAAAAATGTGAGGTTTCCATACATTACAGAACATACATTCTGTCCATACGTTACAGAACAATACCCCACAGGCAGTGGGTCACAGTTTTTTTCATCCTCAAAATGAAGGGTTGTACTAAATTAATGACCACCATTTTTTTGGCTCTACATTTATGCTCTTCAAAGGTTAAAATTTTCAAAAATAACAGAAAGAATAGTTTCCCTTTTCCTACTTTTTGGGTAATGTTGATAACTATTATATTATACTTTTATACTTTAAAATTCATATAGATTATTTTGCATATTCTTAACCTAAGCCATAAATTTGTCAGTGTAACATTTCTCTCACAAATATTGATAATAAAAAGCCCTAGCTAACATGTTAGAGTGGTAATCAAATGCCATCCAAAGAATTTATTTTCCTTGATCCCTTTCCTAGTACTTTTATAAACACTAGCCAAAAGGAAATACAATTTGTTTTTGAATATTAGGGATAAAGTTTATTTGGTTAGAAGATAAAGTATACTGATAGTCATAGTTATTCACCTAGTATTCGATATGCATATAGGGTTATAGGGCCAATTCTCTTGGCATAGCTACAGTCCTTGACCTTAGACATATAATGTGACTTATGGGAATTACATCATCTATCTTCCCTGTCAGTCTACTTCACTGTCATTCTTACCATAACTTCTCTATATTCCAGCTCAGTTTTTCAATGCAGGAGATAGAAACAGTTTTTGTTATTTTAAGTAGAAGGAATTCTCCTGGAAGGTATGAGGGGATGGTGGTGGGGACAGATCACACAATAGATGGGAAGTTTGAACTGGCTAGAAGAATGGGAAGGATCTGAGGGAATCTTCAGTGGGCTTTGCAGCAGGAAACTGAGAAACAATCACACAGCCAAGAGTCAGCCTGGATGCCTGGCCTTCCCTGCCACAGTGATGACCTGTGACACTTTCGACATTGACTGAACCAGCAGCTGGGGAGGAAAAGATATAGCCTTCGCAGCTGTGACATGGGGGCATACGACTCCCTGAAGACATACAAGAAGAGATTAGGAATAAAATTAAATGAGAGACTTCCATAAAACAACTAAAATCCATTGTACCTACTTTCTATTTCCAGATATGGTATAAGTTCCAAAATTTAGGTCAATGGTTTAACCACTTTGAATTTGAAGATATAAAATGTTTTTCATCATCTGAATGGCCTAATTTAGGTCTTCTGTTCAGAACTAATCGCAAAATGAGAAAGCACTTTGCAATATATTTCTAGCAATACATGAACTTAAGAAACAATTTTATTATGAAAAACTTGCCAATAAAATAAACATTTTATACACTTATAAAACTGGGGATATTTAAAAGCCAATTTCTCTCCAGATAAAACACTTACTACTTGAGAAGTAAAAACTGAATGGAGCCCAGTTGTCTTAATTGGCACTAGCATGTGCTGTCTTGGTAACAGAGAGTAACACAGAATAAAGTGCCAAGAGGATAATATATAGGGCAGGTAAATTTGGAGAAACTAGGAAAAGCATTAGTCTACGTCCACAGAAATTTGTCTTAATCGGGGCATCACAGAAAGAAAATGAGAAAACAAAATAAGAAGAGTGTGTATATGAATAAAGAGCCACCACACTTTCGTGACTGGCTGGCCTAGAATCAAGACATCTACTTTCTCTAATTAGGCAATGTTGTTCACAGTGTATTTGGACTGCTGTCTACTAAAAAATGTAATAAGCTTTTGAAGTTCAAAACGGACTTCTGGAAAAAATTCTATGTCTGTATTTCTGGATCTATCACCTGGAATCTTATTTGCTTTCTTAGTTAATTGAAATAGTTAGCTTTCTCATGGAACCTCTGATGTCTTCTTAACACATAACAAAATTACTTTTAGGGATTTAAGGCAAGGTTTGAGAGCTCCCTTCTATATCCTCTCTAATAATGAGGTATTAGATGTGAGAGTTTCTTTGTTTGTTATCCCATATGTTTATAGTTCAAATACTCTCAGATAATGTTTAAGAGTAGAATTTTCTGCCTTAAATGTGGTCCCTCTTTGTCGTTGAGAGTTTTACTCTTTTTTTCAATCAGAAGAAGCTACAGTCCTTAGCTCCTTCTTGAAGAGTACGACCATTATTTAGGCAGGCTTAGTGCCCTTTCAGGAACTTGAAAGACTTAATCCCACATTCAGATTGTTCAGGAGCTACTCTACTTTTTAAAATTTTTCCTGAATTACCTCTAATTAGGCAATGGGAACACATAAACCAGTTAGTTCTCATGTCAGTGATGTGAAAAAGGGTCACTGCACTCATTCTAACTATCGAGGTACAAACCACACTTAGTCTAAGCAAAATACTCCCTAAATTTCACTGATGTAAAGAATTCCAGAGGCTGACTTCTAAGAAAGTCACTTTTTCTGAACTGACCCATTGACCCAATGATAAAGTTTCAAAATCAGCTTTAATGGTTTGTAAACAGTATAAAAATGTTAATTTTCTGATTAAAGGAAAATGAAACCAATTAAGAAATATGAAAACCTAGCCATTGCGTCAATTTGGGAAAATCTTTAAATTTACACAAGATTATTTTTAGTAAGTTATGAACCTATGTCTCTAAATCACAATAATGTTGGAGTTTAAAAAAAAGTAATCTATTACAATTCTTCATTATTCTGATTTCATATATCTAATTATTGACTTTTCATTAAAATATGGCTTTTTAGAAAATATTTATCAAGATCTTTGTTATTTATTACAAATATTTTAATATTGCTGCTGTTTTAAGAGACAAAGATCATTAGACATATATATGGATAACAACATATTCCTTGGAAATAAACAGATTATATTTAAATTTAATGCATTCATATTTCAATACTATTTTTGAACCCAAATGATTGATATGACAGTTTAAGTCACTAATTTCGTTTTAAAACATAGGTTTGGTTGGTTGCTTTGTTCATTTTTAAGAGCCAAACTGCTGTCTATGGGGATCTGATGAAATAAAATGCCTTACTCAGAATTGATCATCAAAGATGATTCAGATCCAGCTATCTCACCTCTGGGCATTCATCCAAAGGAAATGAAATGAGTATATTAAAGACACATCTGCACTCTCATGTTTATTGCAGTGCTATTCACAATAGCCAAGATACTGAATCAATCTAGGTGTTCAACAATACGTAAATTGATAAAGAAAATGTGTGTGTGTGTGTGTGTATATTCTCACACACACACATACACAATTCAGCCATAAAAAAATGAAGTCCCATCATGTGGCAACACGAATGGAGCTGGAGGACATTATGTTAAGTGAAATAAGCTATGCACAGAAAGGTAAACACCACATATTATTATTCATATGTGGAAGCTAAAAACATTGATCTCATACATATAAAAAATATAACAGAAGATACTGGAGGTTGGAAAGGGTAGGGGGAAGGTAGGGATAGGGAGATATTTGCTAAAGGCTACAAAATTACAGCTAGATAGGCGGAATAAGTTCAAGTGTTTATAGCACTGTAGGATGACTATAGTTAACAATAATATAGCTAGAATGGATGTTCCTAACACAAAGATAAATCTTCAAGATGATGGATATGCTAATTAACTATGTACCCCACAAATATATACAATTATTCTATGTCAAATAAAAAAGGAAAGAAATGAAATAAAATATAGCATGTCTTTCAACTTTCCATATGTAGTAGTTTATACTGGCATTGCCTAAGCATTATGAAGAACATTCGTATTATAGGAAGTTTAGAAAAATGTGAAAAAAGGTGTTTCTTTCTCAGATATGTCTCGTGCAGTATTGCAGATTCTCTTGGTCTCACTTCTTACTCCAGCCTTTACTGCAATGACTACTTATGAATAGGCTTCAACCAATTTCTTTCAACTGGACTCAGAGAGTACCTTTCCATAACCCTTAGCTCATATAATGGACTGCCCACCTCCTAACAGCAGACTTTGCCGATGCCAGCAATACAGAATAGTCAATATCTATAGAGACACATTGGACAAGGGACAACTGGAATTCCCGGTAAATAGTTAAGAGCTCCTTTTATAAGCCTCCTCATAATGTCTTGTTGTAATTGAACATGTATCTTCTGTAATACCTTTGTATTTACTTTCCTTTTTCCCTGGTTCTACTCGCTATACCCTTAAGCATTCTTTTGTCCAAGGCTCCATTTTCAGAGACATATAGGTTCACTTAGTTAGTTACACTAGTTGAAATGATGCCAAAAAATTGAATCCCAAGATGGGATTTTGGAGCTAGATTATTCATAGGTCATTAGGCAACGAGGATTCCATTTCTGGTGTTAAGTGGAGTGGTGGTAACCCCTGACATGGAGTAGCATTAAAATGATTAAGATTCTCACCTATGGTGAGATAAGGTGCTCATGGACTATGAAGTGGCAGGGTATATAGAACCTTTGGCATGCTCCATATGAAGATAATGATAATTTTTAAATGTTGTACTGTTTTACAATTTCAGGGAAAAAAAATGATAGGTGCAGATCAGCCAGTATCAACTCAAGGAACATTGTGAAAGCTAAAGTTTCTATGGTGATAGCGATCTTTAGGGAGACTCCTATGTCCTGCAGTCACAGGTCAGACTATGCTGAAAATCAGGTCAAGGATCTAAGTACGAGGGAGGGGCAGTTACAAAAGCTATAGTATTAATTTCTTCAACAGGTTTCCAATTTTAACAGCAATGTCTTTAAGACCCTGAAATCTGTGGTGGGTACATTTAGTAGACAATCTTGAGACAATACTGCATAAGTCACTGAACCACAGACTTTCTGGCTTGTCAGATGCAGCTTCTTAGCCTATGGAGTGAGGAGGATTAGTCTCTCGTTGTTTAGAGACATTGCACACACCTCACCTGAAGCAGACTTCTCACAAGTTGCTGTTTATTCTCCTCAATATCTGCCTCTCCACATCAGGTATTGTCTCTATATAATTAAACAAGATCAGCATCAGCACAAACAGCAGCTGTGTGCATTCTTGCTCAGATGGAAATAGCAAACACCCCAAAGAAGCTGTAAAGACCCACCTACTGTGTACTGACAAGAGCTAGAGGACATATATTTGACCAGAAAAGGAAGAATGTGACAAAATAATTTAATAACTTGAAAACAATCACCCATGATTCAGTGTTCAATGACCTGGCAGTGACATCTGGAACAGATTATAGTACCATGCTGAGATAATCTCTTTGAAGTTCATACAAAGTGATAGCCTACAGTAAATGAGGTGAAGTTTTTTTGAGAACTGCCATAATAGAAAAATGAGGAAGAAGTCAGAAGTTTCAAAAAGGTGGAAATGTTATAATGGATTTATTACATAAAACCAAAGGCCCTCTCACCTCACCATCTACTGTTTTTTCCTTAGGAGCTCCTATAGAATGCTCCATTGTAAGTCAATAAGTAAATAAGTAATACATTTGTGGTGTTGAGAGTGGGGTGGGGGGTGTAGAGGCATCTTTGTGAAATTTAGCAGTGGATTTCTGTGCAGGTTGGTGTGAGCAGATAGAACTGGATGTCCTTTCTACAGAATTCTGGAATGTTAGAGGCCAGTTGGCAGTACTTAACTATCAGAGGCAAGGTACTTGTAATTACTGTAATGGGCAGCAAGATCAGAGTAGCAATCACGGTGCCCTGACCCTCAGGGATCTGTGGGGATGATTGAAAGAGCATTATGTTCCAACATAGCTGATTGGATGTTATATAACTTGCAAAATAAGTAAAAAAAAATATGGTCTGGCAAGCAGAAGACTGATGTCCGACACCCAAGTGGAAAATCACAGTTTTTTACCCAGGGTCCAGATATAAGTGACTGCATAGATCCAATATCCATTGATTGGAGGAAAAGCTCGGTCCCCTTGAGGAAGGACACAATTTTACACTATTAGTATATCAGATAAACATCCCTCTATTCTTTCCCTAAAATGATCTATGGCCATTTACCATTTATGAAGAAAAGGACAATAACCAGACTTTTAGAGGGCTGTTGGATACAGTATCTAAACAGACACTAGTAACAGGAAATCCAAAATGCTATCTTGGAACCTCAGTTCAATGTGGTGAAGGGAGACAGGAGACAGTTAATAAATTAGTTCTGATCCAAGATCATCTTACTCTAAATACAACACATCCTCAGATTTACCCAATTATCATTTCCTTTTCCTCTGAATTCAAACATCATAGCAGCTGGCAGAAGCTTCTTTCACATTGGTTCTCCGGCTTGTGGAGTCAAAGCTACTAAGGTAGAAAAGGCTAAAACAAAAGCCCCTAAAACTGGCCTACCACCGATGAAGACCAATATAATTAATATGAAGTAACACTGTATCCCAGGTGGAACGGAATCAATTAGTGCCATCCTCAAAATTGTAATGAATGCAGGAGTGCAGGTGCCAATCACATCCCTGTTTGATTCCTGTTGGCCTCTGCAACATTCAAATGATGGATGAATAATGTCATATGTCTACAATTTAACATAATGGTAGTCTCAAGTTCAGTTGCCACACCAGTTGTGATATCTACTAAGAGAGATCAACACAGTTGCAGTGCTTAGTATAGAGCTACTAATGTAAAGAGTGCATGTATCACAATCACCATCAATTAGAAATATTAAAAGTAGAGTGCGCTTCGTAGGAAAGACAGAAGTATACATGAAGTATGACTAAGACAAATTAAATCTTCTCTGTTACAATGTATTATACAGAGAATGCAATCATTTTGATATTCTGCACGAGTCACACTAGTCCTCCATATATTGATATCAGATACAATAACTTTTAAATATAGAACATTATAAAACATAATGAAGATATTTCATAACAGCAATGGAATTAATACATCAAAAAAACATAAAAAATGAATGCATATGTGCCTAAAACAGAGTTCAAAATATATTTAAAAAATTATACAGAGAAAAAGATAATTTTACCATCAGAGATATTAGATAACTCTTTTAGCAACTAATAGGACAAGTTATTGGTTCATTCTCATGCTGTTGTAAAGAACTACCTGAGACTGAGTAACTTATGAAGGAAAGAGGTTTAATTGACTCATTGTTCCCCATGGTGGGGAACATTGTTCCACATGGCGGGGGAGGGAGGCCTCAAGAAACTTACAATCATGATGAATTGCAAAGGGGAAGAAAGCACATCTTACCATGGCAAAGCAGGACAGAGAGTGAATGGGGAGGTGACACACACTTTTAAACCATCTGATCTCATGAGAACTCACTCACCATTAAGAGAACAGCAAGGGGAAAATCTTCCCGCAGGGTCCAGTCACCTCCCACTAGGCCCCTCCTCCAATTCAATATGAGATTTGAGCAGGGACACAAATCTAAACCATATCAAACAGCTACACCAAAAAATAAAGTTACAGATAATATAAACAATACTATTAATCACTGTGACTTAGATGTTTATAGAGCACTAAGAACTGTAATTGAAGAGTACAAATTATTTTCCTGTGAATATAAAATGTTCACCAGTTTAAACGTATGCTGGGACAATACACAAGTATCAGAAAACTTCAATTGATTGTAGTCATACAGAGTACATTCTAAGACTATAATCAAAGTAGGCATATATAACAATAAAGTATCAGGTAGATCCCCAATATTTGGAAAGTAAACTATGTATTTCAAAAAAATCAGATTTCAAAGAGGAAATCACAAGAAAAGTCAAAAAGCATATCTAGCAAATGATAACACAATACAATATATCAGAAGTTGTTGGATGTAGCTGAAGTAGTACTTAGAAGCTTCAAAGTCTATCTTAGAAAAGTATAAAGGTCTAAAATCAATGACTAAAAGATGATGGAAAAAAAGAAGTAGAAGGGAGGAAAAAAATGATCAGATTGGATATTAATGAAATAAGCAGCAGACAAAAATAAAGATAATAAGAAAACATTTGGTTCTTTCAAAAGATAACAAAATTGACAAAATATTTATTAGACTATGAAATAAAATGAGAACACAAATTAACAATATCAGAAATGAAAAAGTAATTATTAGTGCAGATCATACAAACAGTAAAAAATAAAAGTATAACCACAATAACTTTTATACTAATTTGAGAACTTAGATGAAATGAATATTTTTAAGAGCTATAACATTAAATTTGATACAATATTAAAGAATATAGTCTTATATTTACTTTAAAAGTTGATTTATCAAAAACATTTACATGAAGAAATCTCCAGACCTAGGTTATTTTATTGTTGAATGCCATAAAATATTTAATAAATAAATATTAATTTCACACAAACTCTTCCACAAAAGAAACAAAAGCAAGCACTTTCCACATCATCTTATAAGGCCAGTAAAGCTCATAAGAAAACCTGACAATACCATTTCAAAAAATAAAATTACAGGCCAAAAGCTCTCTTGAACATAGATGCAAAAATGATAATATGTTTACCAGGCAAGATCAGGCAATATATTACAAAGGCAATTCATCATGAATGTGTTAGTCTGTTTTTGCATTGCTATGAAGGAATACCTGAGACTGGGTAAATAATAAAGAAGAAAGGTTTAATTGGCTCTCTGCAAGTTGTACAAGAAGTGTGGTGTTGGCATCTGCTTCTTGTGAGGGCCTCAGGAAGCTTACAATCGTGGCAGAAGGTGAAGGGGGAGGAGAGGGGAAGCAAGAAAGAGAGAGGAGGAGCAAGACAGAGAGAGGGAGAGTTGTTATGCTCTTTTATGTATTTATTTATTTATTTTTTAACTTTTATTTTAGATTTATTATGATCAGGAGAGATGGCTCATGCCTGTAATCCCAGCATTTTGGGAAGCTGAGGCAGGTGGATCCCTTGAGGTCAGGAGTTCAAGATTAGCCTGGCCAACATGGTAAAACCCTGTGTCTACTAAAAATACAAAAACTAGCTGGGCATGGTGGCGGGTGCCTGTAATCCCAGCTACTTGGGAGGCTAAGGCACAAGAATCGCTTGAACCCAGAGGGCAGAGGTTGCAGTGAGCAGAGATGGCACCACTGCACTCCAGCCCAGGTGACAGAGTGAGACTGAGTCTCAAAAAAAAAAAAAAAAAAGATTTATTACATAGTTCAACTCGTGTCATGCAGGTTTGTTGTACAGATTATTTCATCACTCAGATATAAAATCCAGTACCAAATAGTTATCTTTTCTGCTCCTCTCCCTCCTCCCACCCTTCACCATCAAGTAGGCCCCACTGTCTGTTGTTCCTCTCTTTGTGTCCATGAGTCTCATCAGTTAGCTCCCATTTGTGGGTGAGAACATGTGGTATTTGGTTTTCTCTGTTCGTCTGTTAGTTTACTAAGGATATTGGCCTCCAGCTCTATTCATGCTCCTGCAAAAGACCTGATCTTGTTCTTTTTTATGACAGTAGAGTATTTTCCATGTTATATATGTACCACATTTTCTTTATCCAATCTGTCATTGATAGATATTTTGGTTGATTTTGGTTGATTCCGTGTCTTTGCTATCGTGAATCGTGCTCAATGAACATTCACATGTATGTGTCTTTATGGTAGAATAATTTCTATTTCCCTGGCTATATTCCCAGTTATGGAATTACTGGGTCAAATGGTAGTCCTGCTTGCTCTTAGCTCTTTCAGGAATTGCCATACTACTTTCCACAATGGTTGAAGTAATTTACACTCCCACCAACAGTGTATAAGTGTTCCGTTTTCTCTACAACCTTGCCAGCATCTTATTTTTTTACTTTTAAATAATAGCCTTTCGGACCGGCAAAGATTTCATGACAAGCAAACCAAAAGCAATAGCAACAAAAGCAAAAATTGAAAAGTGGGATCTAATGAAACAAGAGCTTCTGCACAGCAAAATAAATTATTAACAGAGTAAACAACCTACAGAATGGTAGAAAATGTTTGCAAACTATGCATCTGACAAAGGTCTAATATCCAGCATCTGTAAGAAACTTCAACAAACTTACAAGACAAAAACAAACAACCCCATTAAAAAATGGGCAAAGGATATGAACAGATACTTTTCAAAAGAAGACAAGCATAGGGCCAACAAGCATATGAAAAAAAGCGAAATATCACTGGTCACTACAGAAATGCAAATCAAAACCAAACGAGATACCATCTCACAACTCTTTTAAACAGATTTTAAACCAGATCTCACGTGAACTGAGAGTGAGAACTAACTCATTACCACAAGGAGGTCACCAATACATTCTTAAGGGACCCACCCCCATGACCAAAACACTTCCCACCAGGTCCTACCTCCAATATTGGTGATTACATTTCAACATGAGATTAAGAGGGGACAAATATCCAAACTATGTCAATAAACAAATAGAGTTCACCTCAGTAATACAAGGTTGGTTTCACCACTGAAAGTCAACCACGACAATTCATCAATTTTAGAGTATAATAGAGAAAAGCCAGGTGACTGTTTCAATAGATAAGAAAAAAATTACAAAATCAATTTTTCATAATATTCTCACAGTATAGTAGTAGGAAGAAACTTTCTCATTCTGATAAAGAACTTCTACCAAAACAAAACCAAGCCTACAGCTAACATCGTATTCGATGCCAAAATACTGAATACTTTCCCAGAGATTGGGACCAAGTTAAAAGTGCACAAAAGGGCCAATGGGGATGAAATGGGCTAGCTATTGACCTCAAGACCTTTTATAAAGACACTCATGCCATTTGTTGGGGAACCCACATGACCTGTTCACCTCCACCCTCATAGTCTCTAGGTGCTACCACCCTACATGCAGTGATGATTGAATAGAGGCCCAGTTAAGGCAATAAACTTCTCAAGAAAGAACAAGAATTACTTTTACATATGCACTGTTGGGTATAAAATGACATATATTTGATGCTAAGTAAGATTAGTCATTAAACATTTAAAAAACAAAATTTAAAGAAAGGATTAAATTTGGAAAGTCAATCAACAAAACCTAGTTGGCAGTACTAAAATGCATCTAATATTTAACATTAACTTTAAAAATAATATTTTACTACATATTTCAGGTGCAAATGCAATGTTTGTACTGTATTTATGATTGAACACTTTTCTGTTTCTCCTTCAGTTGAGTAAAATATTCTGGTCTCAATATAAATACACCATGTGAAATGTAGCATAGTGTCAAAACACGATATTCATATATAATTGCAAAAGCTAACACATAAATTATTCTTTTGACTTAAATATAATGAACCATAAGAAATTATATGTGGCTTACTTTTATTTAAATCAAAATGAAGGAATATATCATAATTTCTCTCTTAATGCTTCAGCTTTCTCTGCTATTTCTCAAAGACACCAGCTTTACTAAGCTGTCTTTTGTGTTATTAATGTTAATGATGAAATATATTGATCTCTTTTATAGGAAATTGAATAACCATGATGCTTTAATTTTTAGTAAGGTAAACTGATGTTACAACAGAATTACTTTACCACTAATTGTAATGTTCCTAATGAGTCTGAATGTTATTCCTTCATATGTTTTAATTGAGTAATTTTTGAAAAGCAAATTTAAGGTTAAATTAGGGTGAACACGGCTGGGTGCGGTGGCTCACGCCTGTAATCCCAGCACTTTGGGAGGCTGAAGCGGGTGGATCACAAGGTCAGGAGATCGAGACCATGCTGACTAACACGGTGAAACCCTGTCTCTACTAAAAATACAAAAAATTAGCCAGGCGTGGTGGCGGGCGCCTGTAGTCCTAGCTACTCGGGAGGCTGAGGCAGGAGAATGGCATGAACCTGGGAGGCAGAGCTTGCAGTGAGCTGAGATCGCGCCACTGCACTCCAGCCTGGGTGAGAGAGCGAGACTCCATCTCAAAAAAAAAAAAAAAAAAAAAAAAAAAAAAAAGAAAAAATTAGGGTGAACATTTGTCCTAGTTTAGTCCTGGTGTGTGCCAATTTTCCTAGTGTCCTGTCTGTTTAGTGCCTCTGCTCACTGTAAACCTGTTCTCGTTTGGATGATAAATTATCTTCACCCTGGGTAAAATACTAAGGAAATTAAACCCTCTTAAGAGGTACCAAGAGACGTGTATGGACTTATGAATAAGTAAATGGGAGTCTTTTTTAAGAATGACCTGCGTCTTTCCTCTTGTTCCTGCCTCAAATATGTATGTTTCCAAGTCACTTCACGGTCACAATCACAATAGGCTAGCCCTCTGGCAAAAGAAGAGGCAGGAAACTTCCAGGGAAACTGACATAAGGAGAGAAATGAAAGCTCTGAATGAGAACCCAAGGAAGAGACAAAGATAGTTAGCAGAAGAGAAACAACACACCAAGCAATATGTTCTTTCTTCATCCAGAAGAGGGTGGGAATCCTTTTATCCTCTTGCAATCAGAGACCAGTTTCTTGTTAAGAAAGTATTTTGGTGATTATTCTATTTGAAAGAATAAAGTTGTCTACATAATAATCATTTGCCTTCCATGCAAATGCGGGTGGTCCCTGTCTTATGATGGCTGAATTTAAACTTTTTTGACTTTACAATATGCATTCATTAGAAATTCCACTTCAAATTTTGTATTTTTATCTTTTCCAGAAATATGCCTCTGACACTCTCTCAAGATTCTGGGTAGTGATGGCGACCCCAGGTCCCAGTCAGCCACAGGGTCATGAGGGTGAATGACCAATACTTTACAACGAACTGTGATGTCCAGTGAATTTGCCCACTGAAGGCTAATGTAAGTAGGTGTTCTGAGCACATTTAAGGTAGGCTAAACTGAGCTATGACGTTTACTAGGTTATATGTATTAAATGCATTTCCCACTATGATATTTTCAACTTACAATGGGTATATTGGTGCATAACCCCATAGTAAATTGAGGAGGATGTGTAGTATTTTTACCCTAACATTACAAATAAGAGCTCACTCCTAAAATATAATTGTACTACACATAATAGAATTATACTTAAAATGCAAATGTTTTTAGAATATATCATATACATAATTACTGAATACAGACATACCGAAGCCAGGCGTAAAAATCAGATTTATATTTACCCACCATGTTTCTTTAACTGAGTAGATTTTCTAACCATTCTAGAGAAAAAGAAATTATATTTGAAAAGGTATTTGAGTTACTAACATCTGTAACTAATATCTTTCAACATGTATATGTTACAATGAATCTAACATGCTCCTATTTACTTACCATTATTCTAAATATTATCTAATTATATATATGACAAAGATACATTATATATATAAAATGCATTCTATAACAGGTCTAGTTACAAAAGTATCTCTACTTTCAAAATGAGTGAAATATACTTTGTAAATGATATTCTGATGAGTATGTCTATCTTTTCTGAGATGTCGCCCATCTATGTCAGCTGTGAGCTAACAACATGCAGGGTATATATTTCTGCCTTGCTCCACTATTAAGCTTAATTTTGGTAATTATTTTTGTTCTTTTTCCTTCAAACTTGTCTCTTTATACGTTTTGAAAGAACATTAGCATAATCAGAGCATTCTGTAAGAAATTTATGAATATTAGTCATCCCCCACTCCTAGCTCAGATATATTAGTATTCAGACCAAGAAATCCATTTTCAAAATGACCAGTCAAAAAATTATTAATTCATATTGTGATTTGTTCATTTCTCACCTTTCCTCTAAAAGTCTATGAGGTTATGCTACATTAAATTCTCCTTACAGTTTATGATTTTATTATTTTTAGAAAGTAAAAAATATAAACATAGGACTGAAGATTTTGTTTGCATGTGTTTTTCTTCATAGTAATTTTCCCACTAATATCGAGGTCAGGTGTCGTGCTTACCTCATCTTATTTAGGTCTCTCCACAGTACTGATTAGCATTTTCTCCATGCTTTCAAATAAAAAATTGAGCCTTCAAAGGATAATAACTCACCAAAAATCACATGTCTAGGGAAAGCCAGAAGTGGAATTCAAACTAGTTCTTACTTTTACATCAGTATTTTCCTGGTGGTATTTTATGGGGGAGTGAAGTGGTGGTGGGGAAACTGGAAACAATTTAAATGCCTATAGGACACTTGCTAAGCAAATTACTGTCTGATATTAATAGAATAATGGGCTATCCAGTTGATAAAATGAAAGATTGACAAAAAATATTGACAAAATAAACATAACCCCTGAAGCTGATAACATTATTATATTCTTGGAAGGGGATTGGGTCAACCTGGAAATGGCAAGAAAAGAGGATCTTCTCCTTCTTTACTGTGTGTGTATTTTTATATGTTTTTTAAATGATATATGTGTATATTTATTATTTATTATAATATGTATTATTTATGTCAAATTTATGTTTTAGTATTAAAAAGGGAAAGAAAAATCCTATATATTCGAATCTGCTGGCTCCACAACCTTTCCTCTTTCTGTTAAAATATGATGCAGCTAAATGCTGTTCTCCTTCTTGATATGCTACAAACAGTTCATACAAGGAAAGAAAAATGACTTTACTAATTTAGTCTGACAACTGGCTCTAAGTATGACAGCAGTCAGGCTGGCTGGTGGACTTCGCTGACAACACATTAGCAAGGGGAAATTGGTTCTTTTGCAGTACAGGTGACTCATTCCTTCATCTTAGCCATAATGTCACTTGTGATTGAACCACCCTAATAAAAGGAACATATGTTTTCTTCTCTCTTGATGTTAGAAACTCCACATAATTAAAAATGGTGAAGTTAAAAATTGGTCATTATGATTTCTATGATATTCTTGTCTATCTCTTGTTAGTTGATGTGGTTATAATAAATAGCCCCTTATCTCCAATGAGAAAGATTTAAACTTCATAGGCTATTTGCATCACTTTCGACTCTACAGTTAAATTATTGAAAGCAGACTATATTGCATCCTGTTTCCAATTCCAAGTAAATGCTTAGTGCTGTGACATGGTAATTGTCTCAGCATTCCACTTGCTTTGAAGTTAATCTGGTATTTGGTTCAGAGAAGGTCAATTCAGGCACAAACTGAAGAAATCTTTCTAGTCACAGAAGAAACAAACCAAATTACATCAGAAAGAAAGTTAAATCTAAAAAAAAATTAGACCTCTTAGGTAATCACATAGTATTGCTGGTAATTTTCCAAAGTGGCCTTGTTCTAATTATAGAAAGAGAAAGTCATATATACAGGTATAATTTAGATCTTGGACATTAGTATTCAAGATAACTTCTTACAAATTGCATTGTGCTAGTTGTGATCCGACCAGGAATTAGGCTTCCTGCTGGTTTCCTACCTATATTACATCCACTTACAGCCAATCTGCCTAAAATCTCTGAGGAGAGGGCAGGCAAAATATCCCAGAAATGTTCTTTTCCTAGGGCTTCTGCTCTGAATCACATATCTGTTCTCCTACCTGAGTGGGTATTGGACTACATTAGAACATAAAGAACACCTTTTCTCACTAACCCTTTTTAGCATGGCAGCTCTAAGAAAGTTTGCAGTTTCTTTCCCCCTGCCTCAGTGCAGAAGTACAAGTGCGTATCACACCACTGCAAGCACTAGAGGAAAAAGAGTACAAGAAAGATAAAGAGAATTTTAAAATTTTATTATTTCTCTAATAACTTTAGTTAATAATCCCAATTCATTTAAGAGAAACATGAATATTTTATTTGAACAGTGATTGCTACCGAAGGTGCTCTATTGAACCACTTTTCTCTGGGCCGTGGCAGGTGGTGGGGAGTAGAGTCCTCTGGTTCTTTTAATAATCCTAACCAATCCTAAAACTTTACAGTCGCATGCTGTAGAAAAATAGCCTCTATTCAGTTAACTGTTAGTCCTATTCATTTTAAAGTCCAATCTCACACAATTAAGGAGTCTTCTACTATGCAAAGAAAACTAGACTATTGACTATGGTCTATGAGGTAGAGGTAAGGAGAGCTGGGGTCTGTTCTCTTGCTTTTAACTTCCCTGTACTTGTCCCCTGGTGTTGCAGGAGGTGGAAGGGAAAGGAAAATACATTTTAGTTTTCATCAAGGCCTATGGCAAAGCTTCAGTCTCTTTTCTTTCAGTTACCGCTACTGCTAATGTTGCTTGTCTGTGGGCTCAGGGTAGGCAGACACGTACATCAACAGGCAGGAAAGAAAGACTGTCCTTCTTAACTAGCCATGGTGAACTCTGTTACCTGATGACTCCTAGCTTTGAATCCCAGCCTATTTCCTTGGATATTTAGACTTCCCTTCTAAAACTATGAACATCTTCGGCTGGCTTACATTCCTCAATGAGATCTGTTATTGTGGTTCCCAGATCTAGTCACTATAGATGCAGAAAAAAAGCCTATTCTTTGAGATAGTCCTTGCACAGTGGATCTTGTGATTCCAAACACACTACCCTCTCTAAGGCTCTTTGGCCTTCTGATAGAATGGGAGCAAATTAGTCCAGTCAACAAGTCTTTGGTTAAGCTGTTATTCTGGTATTGTGAGGTCTTTGATGGCAGGGTCAATGCATATCATTGTATTCCCACAGATATGCACAATTCCTGGCACAAAAGAGGCATGCAGTAATTGTTGAGTTTATATTTTGCAATGTAAACTCAGATATAATTAATGGTGATAGGTGTCTCAATGTCAGCAATAAAAAGCGGTCTTTCCCTTCTTAACACACCCAACCTTCTTGAGTAATTCTCTTGGCATCACCTTCTCCTGGCTTTAGGAGGAAAAACTAGTGGAGATAACATCTTTTTCATAAACAATGCATGCTCTAAGAAAGTCAACCACCTTCTCTTCTCAATTCTTTCCAATCACTGTAAGGCCATCAAAGGAGTCCTGCGTATTTTTCTTTTACAACTTTAGGCAAAACCATTAAACACTTTCTATTTCTGTGTGTTTTATTTTAAAATTAAAAAGTCATTATAATTTAATATTGGGGAGCATGTAAATAGAAATATAAGGCTTTTTGAGTCTGGAATTCTGTCTCATTGAAAACCAGAGAAATAACTTTTTGATAGTTAAGGGTTTTCTGCACTGTAAAGTTGGAGACTAAATGATTTATATTCTCTCTCTATGAGCCTGTGAGATGATGGATTCCCTAAATACTGAGAGATCCAGATGACCACTCATTGTTCCTTTAGCATTCAATAGGTACAAGTTTACCCTGAGCATAAGCTATATTTGAAAGATAAACAATCATCTTTAGACATCGATTTGCTTCAGGTACTAATTTGAAAACCAATAGAGTGAAATTTGCTCAGTTCCGTGAAAGGTGAAAAATAGAAATTGCTGTTAATATTTAAGTCATGGTTATACAAACTAACTTTAAATGTAAGTCATGTAAATGGATCAAACTCTCTTAATAAATCACTTTTTCATTTTACTTGATGCCTCCATTCGTCATTGCATAATGGAGTAAACATTTAGATGGTCCCTTTGTTGTACATTGCTATGGCAGTGTGAGGTCTTTGATAGCCGAGGCAATGTCTATCATTTCATTCCCACAGATGAGCACAATTTTTGGTACAAAAACAGTCATGTAGTAAGTGATTTTTGAGTTTAAAATTTTGAGTGTAAACTCAAATAAATTAATGGTAATTGAGTTTCAAAGCATGAATAAATACATGACACAAGAAAAGATTTAGTCTTGGTATTAGATTTAATATTTTTATGATTGTTAAATTGCAATTAATTATAACTTTAGGATAATAGCATCAACATTAACAACCTTATTGATAACAAAATTAATCTAAGCACCCTTTTAACACTAACTCTACATCAGTGAGTAAACTGAGCATTACCTAATTATTTATTCCTCAACAAAATACATAAAATAGGAAATATTTATTAGTTTTTTACAACTAAAGTGTTTACTATGACAAGATTGCAAAGCTAAGGCTGAGTGCTAGAGTTGGAAATAAATTCAGGTATCTCTTTCTACAAACCCCTACTTTTAACCACTACACTCCATGGTCTGGATAAAGCTTACACTATGATTAAGCCGTCTAAAAGAATCTTACAAGATGAAATATATAATTTTGGAATGAAATTATAATCTAAAATTACACTCAGTATTATGATCAATATTTGAAGATTTAAGAAATAAGAATAATTTCTATCTCAATTTCATGGAGATGATAAAGAATAGGAAATGAAAAAATTAGGAACGTCATATTTCAGCTAGTTTTGGATCACATTTTTTTGTTTTGTTTTTGTTTTTGAGACGGAGTTTCGCTTTTGTTGCCCAGGCTAAAGGACAATGGCATGATCTCCGCTCACTGCAACCTCCACTTCCTGGGTTCAAGCGATTCTCCTCAGCCTCCTGAGTAGCTGGGATTACAGGCATGTACCATCAGGCCTGGCTAATTTTGTATTTTTAGTAGAGACAGGGTTTCTCCATGTTGGTCAGTCTGGTCTCAAACTCATGACCTCAGGTGATCTGCTCCCTCAGCCTCCCAAAGTGCTGGGATTATAGGCGTGAGCCACTGTGCCCGGCCTTGGATCACGTTGTTAAAAAATAAGCATTTTAGTGACCTTATTTGAAACAAGTAAATATTTTCTTTTCATCTCAAGTATACTATTAAGAACCTATTCCACAGTGATTTTTAAACAACTTTAGAGATCAAAGTTGTCTATAACTATCATCCAATGTACATTTTCAAGTGAAAATAATTTGGAAAATTCTGACTTGGAGTTAGAGATCAATAGTCCCCACTCCTTACAAAATGTTTATGATAAGTAAATCTTCCAAAGAATCAAGATAGGACGTAATTTCAAATCTTAATTTTTACTCAACATTAATATATAATCTTCATGCTATGAGTCATAAATTAAGACAACTTATTATAGATGAATTTATGTAAATGTGTAGTGAAAGAGGGTCATGTTAATAATATTCCCAAACTATACTCTTATTATATGCCAAGCATAGCTTGTTATGGATTCATTCTATCATTTAATTCTGAGTGACAGTAGTTTATAGATTTCTTTAAAGAAAAATCAGTTGTAAATCCTTGAAAAAAAGTTAGATAAAATTCAGAAAGTGCTATTCCTCATTGAGAAACTTCGTATATGATGTTGCATTGAAGTGTCTTTAATATTACATTTACTTAAAAGTTCTTTTGATAGGCTTCTAATCTCTAAAATAACAAAAATGACCAATATTATGACTTTCAGGGATTGAAATGCTAAATTTGAAGTTTTTGAATACATTGGAAATTTTAAAATTCTAAAACTCACAACAATATAAGAATTATGGTTTTATTCTTGATATTGTTTTGGTTTAATATGACAATCCCTTGTTTTTATGATTTAAGAATAGGTTTCTCATAACAAAGAAAGCTGAAAGTTGTTAACATTGTTATACTATGTTGTATTGAATTATGTTAGGTTAGGTTATGCTACAAATTCACATATTTGGCTCAAATTAGCTAAGACACCAAAAATTATCTAATAGAATACAAATATTCATTTTAAAATCAAGTTTACTAAGATGAAACTATTTATTTCATATGGCTCTCTAATTATTATTATTGTTCAATATTATCCTTAATGATTCTCACAAGTATTAATGGAGAATTTCTTGCTAAATACTTTAATCTTTTATATCAGTGTCAGGAAACTTTCTAAACTCCCTCTTGTGTGTTTTTGTTTTTTCCAAGCTTTATCGGGTATGATTCACAAAAAAACTTGCATATCTTTAAGGTATACAATGTGATGTTTTGATATATATATACATAGTAAAATGATTACTACAATCAAGCTAATTAACATATCCATCTTAAAACATAAATATGCATTGTTCATTTTTTAATTTTTTCTTTTTCAATACTTACAATTACTTTTCAAAAGGATTTTACATTATTAGATAAAAGAATAAGTTATAAATGAACATGTAAAGGAACATGATTAGTTGTCAATAAGAAATTGTTACATCCTTATCACTTCTATAAATGAGTTATGTTGTTTCCAAAGCTGAAAAATAACTTCAATAAATAAAAATATTTTTTGACAGCTAAACAGATTAATATTTTATAGCATTTTAGGAAGAGGTACCCTAGTTAAGAACACTATTTAATTGGTACTAATGAATATGTATCATTTGTGCTCCTATTGTTTTGATTTCTTGGCTGGGAAAAGAAAGCTATTATTTTGAGCAAGGTGAGATACGTATTTCTGTTAAGCCATTGCTTCATAGATTAACATTAGCAAGAAACCCTTGCAAAAGAAAGGCAAATGGGACACAGTTATTGAGACTTGTTGCTCACTTTTCATTTACCCTTCTAAGGATCAACTTAACTAATCAATTTATCAACTAGCGACATATATTTAAATCTTTACTTAGAAATTTATTGTTCTTTCTGTTTTTGGTATACTTCAGAAATATAAAGAGAATGTTCATTGATAATTTTGTCTATTTTAAAAACAACACATAACACATATTTCAAAAGAATTTTACATAAGGCAAAATTCTATTGTATGTTATTGAATATGAATGGTGAAAATATAAAATTTTCTAATGAAAACTGGATTCAATGTTTCAGAGTGAAAATTTATCTTTCTTTTTTTAATTATTTATATCAGAAATATCTTCCCTATGAGTGAACTCCATGCAAACAAAATATTTTCTGCGTTAGGTTTTGGAAGATAGCAGACTGAATACAGTTTTTGCCTAGCAAATGTTCTATGAATACTCTTTTTAATAGTTTGTCTATTGACATCAAAGAAATAAATCTTTTTTTAAAGTCTATTTAAAATTAACAATTATACAGCCAATCCTCATTCACAGATTTTATATTTTTGAATTTGCCTACTTACTAAAATGTATTTATAATCTTTAATCAATACTTGCAGGGCTTTGGCAGTCGTTCAGGGACATGTGCAGAGGCAAGGATACACATGTCCCCAACTAAGGTCACACAAGGCAAGGCTCTGCTTTCTTTTTTTAGCTCTCATACCATTAATAAGTGTCCCTTTTGCAATCTCTTTAGCATCACTGTTTTACATCTTTGTGGGTTTTGTTGGTGATTTTGGTATTTAAAATATCTCGAGTGTAGTGCTGAAGTACTGTCTGGTGTTTCCAAGCACAAAATGGCTATGATGTGCCTTACAGAGGAAGTGTGTGTGTTGGATAAGCTTTATTCAGGACCGAATTGTTGCACCTGAGTTCAATGTTAATGATAAACAATATATATTAAATAAGATGTCTTCAAACAGAAACACATATAAAACAAGGTTATTAATTGATCGGTTGAGAAAAAAATATCATGATCAGAAGCTCACAGAAATCTAGCCCTGTATTTTCTAAGAGCCATGGCTCAGCATTGACAAATTCCATGTTCACAGCAATTTTATATGATGTAACTACTGCAAATAATGAGAATTAGCTGTATAACTAAGTAAATCAAATCCTGCTGAATAAGTAAATTAAACATCTGTTAATTTTTATATCTTTTTTGTCAGTAAGGTATCTTCAACTTGATTTTTATTCTTTATGCAAAAGGGTTAAAGTATGCTCTGAGCATTGTAAAGAAATCTATTGGTATATGGTGATATGCTGTTTCAGAAATGCAAGTCAAATCATGTTTTCTCTCAGCTAAAAGGTGTTCTAAGACCTTCCAAGGCTTAAAAGATGAAGTGCAGTTTCCTCATCATGGCATAAAAAGCTTGATCACAAGCCTAATACTTTCCTACCTCTCAAGCACTTGTCCTGTCCATTCTCCCTTTTGCAGCTTCTGCACTGAAGTTCACATGCTATCCCCACTCCCAGTAAATGTTCTATTTGATTCTTGCCTAATTGTTGAACTTCTAAAACTCATCAAAATTCTCACTCCCAATGTTACTTTCTCTGTGACCATTTCTCTGAATTGCCAATGCAGAGATCGTAACTTCCTTTTTTGTAATCCCATAGCATTTTGCAGTTTTCTTTTTTGTGCCTGTCTTTCTCATTGCATTGAGAGTTGCTGCACTTTGGTAGTTGCATGTTGGACATATGGAATTACTGAGAGCACAATGTAATTGTTACATTTAAACCAATTTTCAAATTTAATCCTCATAAAACACCAGCAACAAAATCTATGCATTTATATCAAGATTACAGCACCTTAGCATTCAACAGAATGGAGTAATCTTTTGAGGGGTCATTAGGCAGGTGTTGGCCACTCCGTATGTAACCTGCACTTTCTAAGAGTTCTATGGTGTCCTCATGGGGGATTATTCTCCCACCACTGTGCATAGGGCTTGGCAGGAGGGGCATTACCACTATGCCACCTTTTACCACTGACACGCATTTGAAATATAATGTGAAATTAATCTTATGCATCAAGGAAATCAGGACAAAATTTGATAATTGCAGAAGCAACAGTGTCCATGTTAAGGCAGCGTTAGCAGGAGCAGTAGGAGCAGCTTGTTGTGCTAGCTAGAGGGATGGATAATGATGTTAGGCTCAGATGGCCAAGATAAATTCTGCAGTATTCGATATGCATCTAAACAATAACTGAGAAATTGACACTTATAATGTGATTGTAGTTATTAGCATAATTTGATGGTAAAAACCCTTGCAATCTAGGTAGTCTTGGCCATTTATTAATAATAAAAGCTAAGACTTTTTAAAAAATTGAAAGAGATAGATATTAGACATATGGTCCTATCCATTCTTTGAAAATATGGAATTCTGAATAAGGAAGTAATACAGTTTGCCCAAAGTCACATAGTCATTGGCAAAGCTAGGCTAAAAGCCAGGCTTTTGAGGTTTAATTTGGTACTATATTTTCTGATGCCATCATGCTTGGCAGATTACTTATTCATTTTTATTTTTAGCATAATTTGAGAGGCTTTACTTTTTAACTTCTCTACTTAAAAAGAATCCCTTATCATGTGTCATCACTTTTTAGAATAAAGATATTAAGAGTTTTGTAGATGTCATATATGAATATCATCATTAAAGATAATAAAATTCTTGTTTTAATATGTAAATAAGAATTGTAGAATGTAGAATCATATAGATCGATATTGAAATTAGACCACAGTTCTAGCTATGATTTGAAAACTTGAATAATATATTACCCTGCATACTGCCTTTATATGTTAACTCATTTTATGGATTTTTTTCAAATATTTCTATTTTATGTACATTGGGAATTTTTAAAAGAAACATTTGGTTAGGCTATAACAGTCATATCAGATCAACTTGATGGGCAACACCTCTAAATAAAACCTAATTCATGACATTTATTTGAGGCCAAAATTTTTAAATAAGTTATGCAAGTTCAAAATTCATGAGGCAGTGAAATTTACACCTTTTAAAAAAAAATCCAGTCCGGATTTGGTGGCAACCATGTCTTCATCTCTATATATTTTCCAGTACTATGGATCCATTAAAAGGATTCAGACAGGGCTTTGGTTTTTTTTACTGCCATAACCAGCATCACAAAGGGAAATTAAAATTTCCCACAGTGGTGTCAATACCAAGCTCTCTGCTTCTCAGTCCATTCCATTCCAGTCAGTCCATGCTCAAGTCCATTCCAGACTTGGACTTAGAACAGCAGCACAGTTCGAGCAAGAAGCCACTACACAGCTTACCAAATTGCCTTTTTATGAAATACTTGTTTCCAGAGTTTGAGTATGCAATTTCCTTTATTAAACTCTCTGTTTGTTCCTATTTACAATAAAGTTTGAAGTATTTTACAACATAAAAATTTACAAGAGTGAAACATTCAGCTATAGAGAAATAGGCAAAAAATGTTTAATTCTTTTCATTGGTCTAATGATTATCTAAAAGACAAAGGACAGTTTGATTTCAGAGGAGGTTATAAATACATGAATATGTAGTTCTTTAACCAAATTGTTACTGAAAAGTACAGGTGTCACTGCATAAATCTTTGCTGAGTGCAAAGAAATGTTTCAACTGTGTTTGATAATAAATTTCTATAGGAAAAATTAAAGTCAACTCAGTAATTATGAAATTAGTAAATGTGCAACTAAATGCCATGGACTATTATCAAAATAGAAGTCTACAAATGAGAAATATGTAGAGATAAAAAATTTAAAATTATCAGAGCTAGATTTAAGTACATTCTTCCACAAAACCTACACATCCTAAGCAATGATACCATGGAACCAAATAATTTACATATACCATGCATTGTACATATTGTAGGATTGCTTCCAAAGCACATCTACTTGTCTCTGAAAACAAACAAACCAACAAACAAAAGGTTTTTGTCCTAGATAAAAGAGTACCAAAGAAAATCTTGGGCAAAGCGTGAGTCAGCGGTTTCCTAGATATAGCCTTTTCTCTTGGTTAGCATTTTGCCCTGTTTACTATCTTTTTTGTTCCTAAATAGCTGCAGATAAAGGAGCCGTTTACCTTTTGTATAAGCTAGGATGCTTCTAGCTACAGAAATGGAAACTCTAAAAAGAGCAGTTTAAACAGTACACAAATCTCTGGTCTTTTTTAACAACAGCAAAACCAGAAGTGGCTTCAGAGATGGTTAGCAGGTTAATGCTATCATCAAATAATCATGTGTCTGTTTTTCTAGGGTCAGTGTGACATTCTAGCAAGCCTGGAATTGGTCTGGGTTATTACTGAAATGAGAATTGCACCTTCAGACACTGAACTTTAATCAATGTATGAAACACACTGTTGAATACCGTAACCTTGTAACCATGAAGCTGAAGAGTTTCATGCAGCATGTACCAGCTTGTTTGCACTGCTCAGAGATAGCAGTGAGATTGATGCTATGCACCTGGTCTCAGGATTGATGATGTGCCCAGAGACTCCCAGAGGACACTCCAGTTGGGCTGGTTATGTAGCAACGATATGTTTAGGTCATCAGCAGAGTAGAAGAAATCCCAGCTGAGACTCTATTTTGGGCACCCTAGTTCTGAGGGGCTTTATTACATGTCAGGTGGTTTCTGATCCAAGATAGAGAGCATGTCAGGAAGACCTTTACAGAGGAAGAATTGGATTTTGAACCTGGTGTCTGGTGACTCCTTGCTGTGAGAGAAAGCCTTTAGCAGTGATTCATATCCTTACTTTAACACTGTTATGCTATTGTAGCTTGTTCCTGAAATAAAGGGTAGATTTGTAAGCACTGTCATTTGGGTCTTGTGGGTCAGGGCCTGGACTAGGGTGATGCAAGTACAGAGTGAGTATCTCCTAAAATTTTCTGGTCTCAGCTTTGTTGTGGGTCTTCAATGTCAATCAAACTCGTTGTCACCATTAATCAAGTCAACTTCATCCTCAAGCTAGTTTACTACTGTCACAACATACCTACCAGCGGCAGTGGAAGATCCATACTTTCTTCTTCATACACAGCAAGAGACAAAACTTTGATTCCAGCAATGAACTATCAATTTTTCTTTTAATTCCCTTAATCTGGGACATTTCACCTCAATCACTAGGAGAATGCCAGGTCTTTGTTAGTTTACTAATCAGGATGGCTCTATAGAGCTGGTGTTAGTGTGAGTAGCTGGAAAGAAAAAATATTAACACAGAATTCTGTTGAAGAGAAAAGAGGGAGGTCTGTTGTCACTTGTGCAGGCAACAGTGTCCACTTTGCCTTCTTACTGGCAGAAACATTAACTTAAAAGGGAATACAGGCAGCTTATGAGTAAAATGCCAAATACTTCTAATTAAAATTAATGTTCTCCCACTTTTTATTTTCATGAGTTAACTTATGGGCTTAACTAAATAAAGTTTTCCTAAGAAAACCTTTCTATATTAATGCCTAATATACACCATTCACATAATAAAAGATCAATATCAAAATGTAGTAGCAAATAACATAGCTAAGGCAGAGAATTTAAATTAATGGCACTGGTGCTCACTCAGATGTCAGGTGTTATCATTTTTCTTTTATTGATTTCCATAAAACAGAGTAAATCGGATATTTGAATATTACTAATTTCTTGCCATAGGCATGCTATTTTAAATGATTTAAAAATATATTTTTAAAGTGCATCTAAGGTCTTATTAAAGTTGCAATTATTCTGCATTAAAATCTTATTCATTTGATTTAAAACTATTTAAAATTCAAATAATGTATGGTAAGAATACTATTAAATGTTTTATAAGATTTTGCAGCATGAAATCCTTCACCAGCAACTACTCAGTTCAATGATTATAATACAGGAATTATTAAGAAATAATTTTTAGGTAGCTAGAAAGGGTGAAAGTTCATGGTGAAATTCTCCTTTAATGAAAAGCAACCACCTAGGCCGGGCACGGTGGCTCACCCTGTAATCCCTGCACTTTGGGAGGCTGAGGTGGGTGGATCACCCGAGGTCAGGAGTTCGAGACCAGCCTGGCCAACATGATGAAACCCTGTCTCTACTAAAAATACAAAAAATTAGCTAGGTGTGGTGGTGGGCACCTGTAATCCCAGCTACTAAGGAGGCTGAGGCAGGAGAATTGCTTGAACCTGGCAGGCAGAGGTTGTAGTGAGCCGAGATTATGCCACTGCACTCCAGCCTGGGCAGCAAGAGTAAAACTCGGTCTCAAAAAAAAGAAAAAAGAAAAAAGCAACCCCCAAACCATTTCCTTTCTAACCCAAAGAAATTTGAAAAACCAGACCAGCAAGCATTGATATGCAAATGCCAGTGGCCAGAAACCAGGTCCACCCGATATGTCCGTTCCCACCCTCTTCTCCTTGTACCACCTGTGCTAGATGTCATGGCCACCTCCAGATAACACCACGTGTGCAGGACATCATGGCGACCCATATTTGCATATTAAAAGCCTAGGGTGGGAGGGCCAGTTTTTTCCCGCTGGCTATGTGAATGACACACCTGGTCAAACCAATCCCCTGGGCTCTATGCAAATCAGGCACTGCCTCCTCCAGCCTCCCAATATAACCTACTGCTTTCTACCATACATGGGGCTTCTCTGTTCAGAGCCCCCCTCCCTCTGTATGGGGCAGCTATTTTCTTCTTGCCTATTAAACTTTCTACTCCTTAAAACCACTCCACCTGTGTCCATGTTGCTAATTTTATTGATACGAGACAAAGGACCCTGGTGTTTCTCCAGTCATCAGAGCCATACCAATTATTCATTTTATATTGCATTGTATACTTCGAGGATTATAAAAATGCCACTTGTAGTTTGTAAAATCATAGATAAGTAAATAAATAAATAAATAAGAATATGTTACAAATTAATAATATGTTACAAATAAATAAAACTATGGTTCATACAATATGGTAAGAAAATGAAAACACATACAAATAAACTTGAGAGGGAATGAGCACCAAAATCAAAAAGTCTAGGAAAGAAGCCATCTATATAACTTGGAAATCCTTGTTAAAAATCTTCAAATTGATGTTTCGAATGTTTTATTATCAGAGTGAATTCATGTACATAATGACCAATCAAATAGCATAGAAGAGCTTAAGATAAAGAACAGATAACCCTGTCTTTCATCAACACTGTTCTCGCTTTCAGTAGACTTTTTCTTGTAGCCATTTGTCAATATTTTTGGTAGTTCTATCTAAAACTATAAGTAACATACATATCATTCTATTTTGTCTCTACATTGTCAGTCATTTTACATGCATTATCTATTTCATAGATTCTCTCACTTTTCCCAGGGGTCTGCTGCTCTTGTCTGGACAGGTCACTGCCCAAGCCCTCTGCACAGCTATCAGCCTAGCCTGCCCTTTACTGCCAGCCCTCTTTGAGCTACTGTTTCCTGGAGCCCAGTGGATACTCAAGATATTCACAGAAAAAGCATGTGGAAGATTTATGTGCTAAATCACTACATGCCTCAAATTATTTTTATTCTGCCTTTATGCTTCATTGAGATTGATTGGAAAAAATTTCTAAGTTCTAATTTAATTTTCCTCAGAAATATAAATTTATTGCTCTATTGTCCACCATCCAGTCTTAAAGAAATGCCTACAGCCATTTTTATTTTTGTTCTATTGAAATTAATATTTTATTTTTTTCTCTTTGGAAGCTTATAAGTTCTTATGTTTGTCCTTGGAATTCTGAAGTTTCAAGATAATGTCCTCAAATGGAGGTAGATAATTTTTTATTCGTTGATCTGGATATTCAACAGGTCCTTTCAGTGCAAAGACTTACAATTTCTTCATATATGAGAAATTATTTTATATTTTCTCATGATCATTTCCTACCCTCTATTACCTTAGTCCTCTTTTTCTATGACTGGCCATTGTCTTTTGTGCTACTGGTCTGCACTACACCCAGGTATTCTTGATGGTCTGTTTTAAATTACAGAAAGAAGTAGTGGGTGGGTTTCTTCTGCTGTTGTGTTTTTTTTTTTTTCCACGTCAAATCTCTCCCTGAGGAGGAGGTTTTACCACTATATCTCTTCAGTGAGGAATAGAAAAAGCAAGGGAGTGATTATAGGCACTCTAGCAAAGAGCCCATTTGATTCAACTCCTTTTTAGAAGAGTCCCCAGTTACTGCTTCCATCCCAAGTGCCAATTATCAGAGTGCTGGTACTCTGAGTTAACAATGGGTAGGTGTACTAACTAATAAAATAGAGCTTTACACAGACCTCCAGGTAATCCTCCTGTTTATAGCCGCATGTGCCACTCCCTCTTACTCACTAGCTCTGAGCTCAGAGCCCCTGGGAACTGCAGAGGAGATGTGAATGACAGCCGCCCTCCACTGCAGGTTCTTCATAAAGTATTTTGAGCTGCAGCTTCTAGGCCCAAACATTTAGTCTTTCAATGTGTCCCATCAACATTCTCTCTTCTATAATTTTTCTGCAGTCTCTCATTGTTTGCTGATCATCTGCTTTGATCTTTTTGCTAAGTGTGTTATGTTTTGTCCTTTTCCTCTTTTATTCCAAGATAGAAGGCAAAAAAAAAAAAAAAAAAAATGGCAGGCATTTTGACTTTCAATGCCTACATTATGTTATTAAATACCTGTTTTCCTTTAAATTATTTTTTAAACTTTTATTTTAAGTTCAAGCGTATCAAATTATTTCTGAAAGTAATTTATTATGTGGAACAAATTTATACTGAAACCAACCTAGAGAGATTTACTAAGGAGATTAATTTATTTTAAATTATGATTTTATAATGTGCTTATTCTATTCCTGTTGTGGGGAAAATCACTTTCTCCTTTTCAAGATGGTAAAATCAGTCCCTATCTCAAAATAAGCAGAAAATCTATCCTGTCCCTACATCTGTCAAAGATATAAAATAAATGTCTCTAATTATTTCACCAAAATGGAAAGGATATAATAGACAAAGTTATAAAGTTCAGAAAACCGAGCAGCGGTTGCTAGAAAGACTTTAAAAAGCAAGAAGAGATGTCTTTCTGAAACTACCGGAGAACATGTTATGATGTTCTCTGATTAAAAAAAGACAGAGAAAAATATCATACGCTATGTCTATGTAGGAAGCTGCAAGATTGGTCTACAAAGCCATGAGAATAAAAATTGCAGTTTAATTAAATCTTGGAGAGTTGGAACCAAATTAAACTGATACAAAGCCCTGAAGCTTGAGAAAAGTAGAGCCATTTCCTTATTTAGATATACCAAATCCATATAGTCGATAAACGTGATATGATTTCAACAGTTACCACTTTGTTAGTTACTTTCCAAGAGACACACAGCTTTAAGCACTGTGCTGATAGCACAACTCTTTGAAGTAGGTATTATTATTACAATGTAGCAGATGAGATAGTTAAAATACACATTAACTAATTTGTGCAGGTGACATAAGTAGTAAGTAGCATATTAAAAACCCTGCATATGTGAATCATCAGTAATCTGGAAGCCATTAACCTAAATGAATTAATGCAGGAGCAGAAAACCAAATACCACATGTTCTGACTTATAAGAGGGAGCCAAACATTGAATACACATGGACACACAGATGGAAACAATAGACACTGAGACTACTAAGGGGGGGACAAGGAAGGGGGCAAGGGTTGAAAAACTACATATTGGGTACTATGCTCACTACCTGGGTGATAGGATCACTTGTACCCCAAACCTCAGTGTCACGCAATGTACCTATGTAACAAACATGCTCATGTATCCCTGGAATCCAAAATAAAAGCTGAAAATAAAAATACTCATAATCATCCAATTGTTCTTGGATGCACTTTAGAATTCTGCCTGAGAAGCTTTAAAAGAAAGAACAGAGATGGGAGGCATAGAGGGAGGGAGGGAGGAAGAAGAGAGGGAGGAAGGAAGAAGAGAGGGAGGGAGGAAGAAGAGAGGGAGGGAGGAAGAAGAGAGGGAGGGAGGAAGAAGAGAGGGAGGGAGGAAGAAGAGAGGGAGGGAGGAAGGGAAGAAGGAAGGAAGGAAGGATGGAAGGAAAGAAGGAAGGAAGGAAGGAAGGAAGGAAGGAAGGAAGGAAGGAAGGCAGGCAGGCAGGCAGGCAGGCAGGCAGGCAGGCAGGCAGGCAGGCAGGCAGGCAGGAGGCATTTTCTAAGATTATGCTTTAAATGGTTTGGAAAAATGTCCAGGCTTTGGTGTTAATTTTAGAGAAATATTTAGGGCATTCTAATGTATAGCCAGTGATGAGAACCACTGTCCTAAATCAATAATTCTCAAGCTTAATGTGCATATGAATCCCAGGGGAAAGTTATTAAGATGCAGGTTCTAAGTCAGGAAATGTTGTTGAAGCTGACTCAAAACTAAAATTCCCTGGGCCATAAGCAAAGTCACCTCTAAGTTACCTTGTATAACAAGCTTCTTTGAGGAATGGCATTCAAAGAAAGTCTTTTGTTACTAAGAAAAAGACTTAGGATAAATAGCAAAAAGATTTTCATTCAATTACAGAGAAAGTATGTATCATTTAAAAGTATCCCTCAAGTAATACTTCAAGTGGAGAACCATGAAATTTATGTACAAACGGGAAAAAGCTGGGAGAGGAAAAATTGAGAGTCTTAAAGTAAGAAATGGGTCAGGAGAAGTGATACTGTGAGCACAAAAGGAAGTGTTAACATCGAACAGAAAGAAAGTCACTGTTCCCCTGAAATTGGAAGAATAACAGGTGCCAATCAAAACACGTTATTTCAGGGTAGGCAGAATACTGATGGAGTTTTCCTCTGTTCATCCTTGTTGGTTCTGTGAAATAAGAGTAATGTATTACTGAGAAGAATATTTGTAGAATTGGGATCTTGAGGAAAAGATAGAAGATTAGGATAATTGGCAAGAGATTAAGAGAACGATCTGACTAGAAACAACTTCAAGGATTGCCAGGTAGAAATGTGGACAGAGCTCTGGCTGGGCTGAAAATCATGAATTTGTGAAGGCACCACACAATTTTAATGTCTCCTTTAAACGGCACTTCACAGTACTAAGCTCATGGATGGATTCAATCAAAGATAGGGCTTCGTATTAGAAAATAAGTGTTAGAATATAATTGTTGCTATTGCATATTAAATATTTAAATTATATTTCCCAAAGATCTCTTTGGAAAGGTAAAACAAACAAGCCATATAAAAACCCTTGTAGTTAATAGTATTGATAGGCCTTAGTATTTATTGGAATCTCAGAAAATTTTAAATAAATCAATAGCAAATAATTAGGAAAAACCCGTAAGATTAATTTAAAAAAATAAGTCTCGGTAGTTAAAATCTGACGTAGTGTCTGTTAAAATTAAAACATGTATTAAAGTCTCTACAGAAGGAAGCCAGTATTTACTTCCAAAGGCACAATGAGAGAGTTTGCAGGCTGCTTTAGAAACAATGTTCATATGCAGTGACTTCATGAGTGACAGTCCCAGAACTGATAAATGTATCCACACAAATAATTTTTAATATGCACTTTTCAAAAAAGAAAAATCTAATTAGTGTGAAATACTTATAAATGTCTTCCCGCCACCCACCCTGACCCACACGCACACACCGCCCCTGCTGTCCCAAAGACAGCAGATCCGAAGCATTGTTAGCATGCCTCTCCCACTTGCAGAAACAAAATAGTGTGTAGAGATTCATGCTGTGAACTTTTTCCCATGAAGCAGTATGGGAACTTAACAGGAAAACTGTACAAAACCACAGACCCTTTAAAGGAAACAGCAGGCTGCAGCCTACATGGTGAGCCAGGCAGAAAACTGTGAGTCCCCAGAGTATGAGCAGGGAGAGACTGTGTCTGGGATACACACGTCCACTGGGGAACCCTGCAATCCAAGCCACAGGGGAAAGCCTTAACCCTACTCAGCACTGGAACTAATTTACTGAAAAGTAGGAGTGTATGAGAAGGAGTGACATTGGGATGTACTTTGCATGCACTCCCAGCCTCTCCGGGAATAGTGAGAAGCCATTCCTGATCCTGCCTCACAGGGTACCTCCCAGAAGCCGGCTAGCTCACTGAGGCAAGACTTGGTGAGAGGCCAAGTGCAGTGGCTCACATCTGTAATCCCAGCACTTTGGGAGGCCCAGGTGGGCTGATGCTTGAATTCAGGAGTTCAGCCTTGGCAATGTGGCAAAACCCTGTCTCTACAAAAAAAAAAAAAATACAAAAATTATCTGGGTGTTGTAGTAAGTGCCTGTAGTCCCAACTACTTGGGAGGCTGAGGTGGGAGGATCACTTGAACTTGGAGGCAGAGGTTGCAGTGAACTCTGTCTCAAAAAAAAAAAAAAAAAGTTAGTGAGAGAAGCTCCCAACTGAGATTCATGATATAATCTTGAATGGGGGCTAACCCCCTTAGCCAAACAAGGAGCAAGTGCAAAGTGTGCGATATATAGCCACAGTGAGGGATCTGGGCACCCTGCTTCAGGGGCATAAGGGAAGTGGTGTGGCCCAAGAGCCATGATTTCTGTTTCAATGAGGAAGCCTCGTGGCCTGGGGCAGCTTGGGGTTCTAAGCACAGGCTGCCTGGACCCCACCTAGCTGCTGCTAGTGGATCACTGTGGGTTCCATTAGCACTATGCACTCACCAAGTGCATAGGAGCTGGGTGGAGCTTACTGCTGCCTGCTACCCTCCATTCCACATGTGGATTCTTTTGTGCAGCAGAGGCAGCAGTGCTCCTCCTTGGAACATTATCTCAGTAGCCAGAGAACTGCCCTCTGATGCCACTGGGGCCTCTGCTTGCTCCTGCATGTGTGAAGCCAGAGTATGAACTTGCCTAACCCAACCCCCACCTGGCTTTGCCCCTCCACTCATCACAGTAGCTTAACAAAAAGGACAGGGACTTTTTGAAGCTCTATGGCCCCACCCATTGCCTAAGACCCCAGAGAACCTCCCATGTGTAACGTAGGGCAAGCACAAATCCTCATGCTACTACCACAGTGGGTTCTCTTTTGCAAGTGCTATCTCCTGGCTGGAAGCCAACCAGCACAGTTCATTATAGTATCCGCAGGCAGAATGACACAATACCAAGGAGGGAGGAAGCTTTTGCACAACCTCAGCTATCAACATTGCCTGCATCACCCTGGCTAATCAGGAGGTCTTGAGTCTGTCCATACAACCAGCTCATTACTACTACAACTAGCATTTGAGAAAGCCAATATACTAAGGCTATTTATAACCAAGGAAATTTCACAGAGTCTGTGTCACTCACCTGCCACCCTCATCGGAGCTGGCACTGGTACTCAGTGCTGGGAGATTAGAGAAAAAATCACATCACTGGATTCCTTGCAAAAATTCCCAGCCTAAAGTGTGGCAGCTCCACTGGGTGGCAAGACCCAGAGGAGCAGCAAGATTCACAGTAGTCTCCCTCAGTGTGATAGGAGTTATTAAGAAATTATTTTAGGCAGATAGAGAGGAAAAGAGGTCCTTGGACAGTTTTTGTCTCTTTTAAAGCAGCTCCAGAAATGTTTCTTGTTTAGCAGGAAAGCCCCAGATCTTAGAGCCTGGCAGCAAGCTTTGATGTGCAAATGCAGGGCATTAGAAACTGGGTCCACCGAAACATGGCAATTCCCATGCTCTTCTCCTTGCCCTTGCCCTCACAAGTGCCTGGCAACATGGCCACCCGACATATCCCTTCACGTGTAGAACATCATGGTGCCCCGCATTTGCATATTAGAAGGCTAGGGTGTGAGAGCGAGTTTTTTCGTGCGCTACATGAGTGACATGCCTGGTCAAACCAATCCTCAGAGCCCTATGCAAATCAGATACCACCTCCTCCAGCCTACTCATATAAGCAGCCACTTTTCCGTGGCACAGGGAGTCTCTTCTCAGCTTTGGAGCCCTCCTCCTTATGTCTCTGTACAGGGGAGCTTCTTCCTTCTTCTCCCTTCCTTCTTGCCTATTAAACTCTCCACTCCTTAAAACCACTCCACATGTGTCCGTGTGGCCTTATCTAAATCGGCATGAGACAAGAGCCCTGGTGTTCCTCCACTCATCAGAGCCATATCATCAGATCCCCTACTCCTAAGGGAAGGGGGAGTGCACCTCATCAAAGGAGTACCTTGTGAGACAAAATAATTCAGACTACAGGCCTTGAGTTTCAGAACTTTACGCTTGTGGAAAATTTATTTCAGCAGAGGCACAGGTGTGCTGGTGGGCCTAGTGGGGAAAGTCTATGACTTTATCTCCAATGGTCAGGCAGCCCTGGTACTCATGAAGGGTTTTGAAGAAGGGGATTTATTCTCCTCCTCACTCACCACTGCAGACACACAGAGTCTTGACGTAGGTGCACCCATAGACAGACTCTCTGGAACACTTCAGGGTGACTACATCCCCACAGGAGGAGTGCACTCCAGGTTCAGGCTTGCATAAGGAGTAGAGTCACAATCTCTCTCTACAACAAACATCAGCATTCCTGCAGCTGAAAAGAGGCGCCTGTCTCATCTGAATAACCAGAACACTAGGTCAGAAGTGTGACTGTGAGGTGGAAAGCTTTCCTTCTGGTGTGGTAGGGGAGCTGAGATGGCTCCCTCTCTTCTCCCTGTAAAGACCTCAGTGTGTTTAACTGAGAGCTCCCCCGGCTGTTTCTGTCAAGGCTGGGACCTCTACCCACGATTGGGGTATTGTGTTTATCCACTTGCTTCAGCTGCAAGCAGTTTTCACCTACAGACACTTCTTACTGGGCCAAAACTTGAACTGTTCAACCCAGTGAGTAGAATACTGGAAGAATGAATGAATGAATGAATGAATGAATGAATGAATTTCACACCACTGGGAAATAAGATAAGCTTCTTGAGACCTCTGTTATTCTGGTCCCACAGAAGACATTGAACCTGTTCACACACCAAGTATACTGCTACTACAACCATCACTGGAGAAAGCCATTATACATAGACTGTCTATAACCAAAGATTTCATATGCAGTCTTCATTACTGAAAGAACTCAGAGGCAAATTACGTTACAATAAACCATAATCATTAAAGTCATATTCTCAAAGGGAGAAAAATTTTAAAAATACAATTATTAAATATAAATTCAAAAATATTTAGAAGAAGTAAGAAGAAACCAGAAAAAGAATTCTGGCAATATGACAAGGCAGGGCTCTATGACATCCCCAAAAGATCACAGTAGCTCTCCAGCAATGGATCCAAACCAAGATGAGCTCTTTACAATACTAGATAAAGAAATCAAAAGGTTGATCATTAAGTTACTCAAGGAGATACAGGAGAAATGTAGACACCAACATAAACAAATTTTTAAAAATGATTCAGAATATGAATGAAAAAGTTTCTAAACAGGTAGATATTTTAAAGAAAAACCAACTCTGGCAATCAAAGAAACACTTAGGGAATCACAAAATGTGCAGTGGAAAGTTTCAACAATAGACTAGATCAAGTAGAAGAAAGAATTTCAGAGCTCAAAGACAAGGCTTTCAAATTAACCCAATCAGACCAAAATTAGGAAAAAAGAATTAAGAAAAAAATTAACAAAACCTTCAAGAAATATGAGATTATGTAAAATGGCCAAACCTAAGAATCACTGGTGCTCTTGAGGGAGAAGGAAAAGCAAAACATTTGGAACACTTATTTGAGGAAATAATTGAGGGAAACTTTCATGGCTCAAATAAATGAAACTCAAAGAACTCCTGGCAGCTCATTGCAAAAAAGACATCATCGAGGCATACAGTCATCAGACTATTTAAAGTCAATGTGAAAGAAAGAATTCTAAGAGACATGAGACAGAAGCGTCAGGTAACCAATGAAATAAAACCCATCAGACTCAGAGCAGACTTTTCAGCACAAACCTTATAAGCTAATCGGGATTGAGGTCCTATCTTTAGTCTCCTTAAACAGAATAATAGCCAAGAATTTTGTATCCTCCAAAACTAAGTTACATAATTGGAGGAGAAATAAATACTTTTCCAGATAAGCAAATGCTGAGGGAATTTGTCACTACCAGATCAGCCCTACAAGCAATGCTAAAAGGAGTTCTAAATCTTGAAACAAAATATTGATATGCACCAGAATAGCAACTCTTAAAAGCATAATATTCACAGGGCTTATAAAACAATAACACAATGAAGGAAACAAAGTAACTAGGTAACAATCAACATGTTGACTGTCACAGTAACTTACTTCTCAATATTAACATTGAATGTAAATAGTTTAAATGCTCCCTTTAAAACATACAGATTGGCAGAATTGATAAAAAAAAATCACAAACCAAATATCTACTGTGTTCAAAACACACATCTGACAGGTAAGAAATTTTACAGACTCAAGGTAAAGGGATGGAAAAAGAGATTCCATACAAATGGAGACCAAAGCAGGAGTAGCTATTATTACATCAGATAAAACAGACTTTAAAGCAACAACAGTTAAAAAAAAAAAAAAAAAAAAAAGACAAAGAAGGTAATTAATGATAAAAAGATCAATTCAACAAGAAGGTATAACAATCCTAAATATATATGCATCTAATTACGGAGCTCCCAAATTTATAAAACAATTACTACTAGACCTAAGAAAAGAGATAAACAAGAACACAGTAATAGTGTGGGAATTCAACACTCCATCGACAGCACTAGACAGATCATTGAGGGAAAAAGTAAACACAGACACTGGATTTAAACTATATTCTAGAGCAAATAGACCTAACAGATATTTACAAAATATTCTACCCAAGAACTGCAGAATATACATTCTTTTCATCAGCACATAAAGCATTCTCCAAGATAGACTATATCACAGGCTACAAAAAAAGACTTAATAAATTTTTAAAATCAAAATTATGTCAAGTATCTTCTCAGACCACAGCAGAATAAAACTAGAAATGAATTCCAAAAGAATCCATCAAAACCATACAAATACATAGAAATTAAGCAATATGCTCCTGAATGATTTTTGGGTTAACAATGAAATCAGGATGGACATTTTAAAATTCTTTGAAATATGTGATAACAAACAGTGATACAAATGATCAAAACTTCTGGAATACAGCAAAAGCAGTGAAAAGAGGAAAGTGGTTAGTGCTAATGCCTACATCAAAAAGCCTGAAAGACAACAAATTAACAACCTAACCTCACGCCTCAAGGAACTAGAAAAACAGAACAAACTAAACCCAAATCTAGCAGAAGAAAAAAATAACAAAAATCAGGGCAAAACTAAATAAAATTGGAAACAAAAAAAAATACAAAAGACCAATGAAATGAAAAGTTGGTTTTTTGAAAAGATAAACAAAATCAATAGACCACTGGATACATTAACCAAAAAAAGATTCAAATAAGCTCAATTAGAAATGAAAATGGAGACATTACAACTGACACTGCAGAAATGCAAAAGCTCATTTGAGACTACCGCGAACACCTCTATGCCCAAATCTAGAAAATCTAGAGGAAATGGATAAATTCCTGGAAACATACACTCCTCCTAGCTTGAATCAGGAAGAAATAGGAATCCTGAACAGACCAGTAAAAAGCAATGATATTCAATCAATAATAAAAAACTTGCCAACAAAAACAGACTGATTCACAGCCAAATTAAACCAGACATTCAAAGAAAAATTGGTAACAATTCTACTAAAACTATTACAAAAGACTGAGAAAGGAGAGAATCCTTCCTAATTTTGTATGAAGCCAGTATCACCACGATACCAAAGCCAGAAAAGGGCATAACAAAAAAAGAAAACTACACACTAATATCCTTGATGAACATAGATACAAAAATCCTCAACAAAATATGAGCAAACTGAATCCAACAGCATATTGCAAAGATAATTCACCACGATCAAGTCGGTGTCATCCCAGGGATGTGGGGATAATTCAACATATGCAAGTCAATAAATGTGATTCATCACATAAGCAGAATTACAGACAAAAACCCTGTGATCATCTCAACAAATGCAGAAAAAACATTCAGTAATTTCTAGCATTGCTTTATGAAAAACGCACAAAAAAACTAGTCATAGAAGGAATATACCTAAAATAATGAAAGCAATATATGACAAATTCACAGCCAACATCACAGTGAATGAGGAAAAGTTGAAAGTGTTCCCCATAAGAACTGGAACAACACAGGATCCCCACTTTCACCTCTTCTATTCATCACTGTACTGGAAGTCCCGGCCAGAGCAATTGGGCAAGAGAAAGAAATAAAGGGCATCCAAATTGGAAAAAAGAGAGTCAAACTATTTCTGGTTACTAATGGTAAGATTTTATAGCTAGAAAACCCAAAGATTCCTTCAAAAGACTCCTGGATTTGATAAATGAATTCAGTAAAGTCTCAGGTTACAAAATCAATGTACATAAATCAGTAGCACTGACAGCTGAGAATCAAGCCAGGAACTCAATCCGTTTTACAATAACTTAAAAAAAAAAGAAGAAAAAATAATAGGAATATACGGAACCAAAGAGGTGAAAGATTGTTATAAGCAGAACTACAAAACACTGTTGAAATAAATCATAAGTGACACAAACAAATGGAAATGCTTCTTGTTCTTATGGATTGGAAGAATCAATGTCATGAAAATGACCATACTGCCCAAAGCAATCTACACATTCAATGTAATTCCTATCAAAATATCAGCATCATTTTTTTTTCACAGAACTAGAAAAAAACATGTCAAATTCGCGTGGAATGAAAAAAGAGCCTGAATAACCAAAGCAGTCCTAAGGGAAAAGAATAAATCTGGAGACACCACATTACCCAACTTTGCATGATACTACAAGGCTATCATAACCAAAACAGCATAGTTCTGGTATAAAAGTAGATACATAGACAAATGGAACAGAATAGAGAACCCAGAAATAAAGCCAGATACTTACAACCAACTTGTCTTTGAAGGAAGCATATAAAAAATAAATAAATTGGGGGAAAGGCACCCTATTCAATAAATGGTGCTGGAAAAACTGGATAAACACATGTAGAAGAATGAAACTGGATCTCTATCTCTCATCATATACAAAAATCAACTCAAGATGTATTAAAGACTTAAATCTAAGACCCTAAATTATAAAAATTCCAGAAAAAAATCTGAAAAACTTCTGCATATTGTCCTATTCAAAGAATGTATGACTAAGACCCCAAAACCAAATTCAATGAGAACAAAAATGAATCATGAGACCTAATTAAACTAAAAAGCTTCTGCGCAGAAAAAGAAATAATCATCAGAGTAAACAGACAACCCACAGAATGGGGGGAAATATTTGCAAACTATGTACCCTACAAATGACTAATATCCAGAATCTACAAGAAACTCAAATAAATCAGCAAGAAAAAAAACTCACTAAAAAGTGGGCAAATGACATGAATGCATCTCTCAAAAAAAGATATACAAATGGCTAACAAACATGAAAAAAAGCTCAACATCACTAATCATCAGGAAAATGCAAATTAAAATGAGATATCAACTTACTACAGTCAGAATGACCATTATTTAAAAAACAATAAAAACAATAGATGTTGGTGTGGATGTGGTGGAAAGGGAATGCTTATATACTGCTGGTGGGAATGTAAATTAGTACAACCTCTATGGAAAACAGTATGGTAGTTTCTCAAAGAACTAAAAGTAGATCTACCATTCAATCCAGCAATCCCACTACCAGTTATGTACCCAAAGGAAAAGAAGTCATTATATCAAAAAGACACCTGCATGCATATGTTTATTGCAGTAGAATTCAAAACTCTAAAGATAACAATCTAAGTGCCCCTCAGGCAATGAGTGGATAAAGAAGATATATGTACACATACCATGGAGTACTGCTCAGCCATAAGAAAAGAATAAAATAATTTCTTTAGCAATAAATTGTGATGGAACTGGAGGCCATGATTTTAAGTGAAGTAACTCAGGAATAGAAAACCAAAGACCAAATGTTCTCACTTTAAGTAGAAGTTAAGCTGTGTGTATGCAAAGGCATACAGAATCATCAATGGACATTGGAGACTTAGAAGGGGGGAGATTTGGGGGATTGGGGTAAGGGATACAATGCTACACATTGGGTACAATGTACACTATTGGGGTGATGGGTATACTAAAATTTCAGGCTTTACTGCTATAAAATTCATCCTTGCAACAAAAAACCACTTGTCCCCTTGAAGCTATTGAAATAAAATAATAATGATAATATGAATGTCAATAAACTGATAAAAAATTGTTGTGAATCAGAATCTTGAAATAATTTGATAAAAGTCTCATTTCTAAATAAGGCAAGTAGCAATTAATAAATGACAGATTAAAGGAACTATTAGTTTTCAATTGTTTTCATCTTTTAAAATATGAAAAGTATTGGCCAGGCACAGTGGCTCACGCCTGTAATCCCAGCACTTTGAGAGGCCGAGGCAGGCGGATCACCTGAGGTCGGGAGTTCAAGACCAGCCTGACTAACATGGAGAAACCCTGTCTCTACTAAAAATACAAAATTAGCTGGGTGTGGTGGCGCATGCCTGTAATCCCAGCTACTTGGGAGGCTGTGGCAGGAGGACTGCTTGAACCTGGGAGGCAGAGGTTGCAGTGAGCCCAGATTGTGCCATTGCATTCCCACCTAAGCAACAAGAGTGAAACTCTTTCTCAATAAATAAATAAATAAATGAATAAAATAAAATATAAAAAGTATTGATAGAAATAGAAAACACAATTATTATCAACAATATCAATAGTGTTGATTAAAACCAAAAATGTAAGTCCAAAAATCTTACATAATGAGGACTTCGTTAAGCTAATTTAAAGATTACATATGTCTTAAAGGAGAAATGAAAATTTTGCTTTCTTTAATCATAATTAAAGGTGCATCTCTGGGAATTAGGCACAAATTTTAGACACTACTGAAGTGTCAAAGGAAGCCAGGATGAAATAGAAACAGTCTAAAATTGAAGCTTGAGGCATTTATATATTTCTTAGTAGAGCTCTTTGTTGGATTAATTTCCAATATCTTTATACAACACCTGGCTTAAACAATTACCATTATTCATTCACTATCATAACTACTAAATTCATTCCTGAAGAAGAAAGCCCATTTGTGGGACTGAGGTGAACTTCAGAATAAATAAATAAAAATTTTAAAGTAATACATGAAATTCCTGTAGGTAATATAAAATCTGGAATTACTTGGAATTTTTAACAGCCTCATTAACATATGTATTTAGCTCTAATAAGATATTTTCAAATGTTGGGAAGAGAATAAAATAATACTTTAGCATGAGTAATTATCAAATAGTTTGAAAAACTGTTGATCTTGTGTCCATAAAAACAGAATTATGCACAGTAAAGATCCTGATGTAATTGAGATAATTGGGCAGTTATACTTCTCTCCACAAATGTAAAAATGTCTCCACTGTGTTAGCATTACTTACTATCCATAGTTAACAACTGTCTACAGGGTGACATCACTTAACTCAGTCAAATTTTTTTCCTTAATATACATATTTTGACAATATGACCAGTTAATTTTCACTTTTTTCTACTCTGGGCCATATTTGTACATACTGTTCTTCCTGAAATTTCCCAATACAGTTGTGTGACACTATTTCTGAATTTTGAAGTTATTTTCCCGTAGCTACCAAGAGATAAGCAATATTTTTGTTTCCATTGTCTGTACAAGTACTCAGGCTAAGAAGAGTAAAGCTCAAATATGACATTTAAAACTGCCATTTAAAACCTTGCAAGTCGTTTGCTCCACTGTTTAAAACTTTACATTTTTATTATAGAGGCCATCAAAAAACCATTAGTTTTTCTGATTTCCTGTGTGTTTCTTTCTCCAAAGATTATTTATCATCAGTTGAGAGGTATGTTTATCCACATAAGCTTTCTATATACTCCACTGGACTGATAACTTCTAGGTTTATTTTCCATGTTTGCTCATGTGTCCACTCCAGAGTTACCTGGCTCTGTTGTTCAAGGTATCAAAGTCCTCACAATGATAGCCGAAGTGGAAAGACACTCTAATCCTAACCACAGGTTTCTAAAAATTATACTCAGATTTGCATCTTGCCACACCTTTACTTTATGCTCTCATTCAGTGTGTTGGTCCCAGAAAATCTAGGTTGTATCTATGTGACATTCCATAACACTGGTAACCTCTGTCTCGCATTTAATCCATAAATAAAGAGGAACTTGAGGCAGCACAGTTAGCTTTTTGTAGCACAGCAAGGGCTATACACACTACACAACATCTCCTTTCTAAACAACCCCAAATACTTGGTTACAAAATATTAAAGATTTCATATGACAGAAATCTGCTGTAGGTACATAAGAGAAATAAGTAGCTTCACCCACAGAGGTGATGACATCAAGAAAAGCATATAACAATATAAATAAAAGTATGAACACACACATACACAAAAGGTTAATATACTACTCTAGAAGACTTATTATCCAACACAATTAAACTGATACTTGATTAGCAGGAATCCATTAGAGTACGAGAAGAGCTGAATATCTTCAGATGTAGGCATTAGTCAATACGCCCCATTGGGAACTGGATAAGTGGATATCAATTATCCAGTGGATATCAATTATCCAGTGGATATAGATAAGTGGATATCAATTAATATTCTTTACTATTAAAAATAATGCTGATATGGACATTCCTATGCATTTTTTCCTATTTAAATATGTCCATTTGTCTAATAGAAAATCTTCTCTGTTCTTCCTTTTCAAGAGTGTTGGCTACTCTTAAAATTTTGCTATTTTATATATATCTTAGAAACTACTTCTTAGAATAAATGAGAAACCCTGTAAATTGTTGATAATGATTGCATTGAAACTATACATTAATTTAAGAAGAATTCACATAATTCGTATTTTTTCACTACTAATAAATATTTTCCATTTATTTAGAACTTCCTAAATATATTTTTATCAAAATTTTTGACAGATTGCATACCTTTTGTTCGGTTTCTTCCTAAGATTAACACTTTTTGTTAATATGTTCAAAGCTATCTTTTAAAAAATTGTGTAATATGTTATTACTGGTATGAATATTAAATTGACTTGCTTACTTCCCCCGGGTTTCTATCTCTTTCTTTTTTTCTTTTTCTTTTCTTTCTTTCTTTCTTTTTTTTGGACAGAGCCTCACTCTGTCACCCAGCCTGGTGTGCAGTGGCTCCGTCTCAAGTGGCGCCATCTTACTTGGCTCACTGCCACCTCCGCCTCCCAGGTTCAAGCGATTCTCCCACCTCAGCCTCCCAAGTAGCTGGGACTGTGGGCATGCGCCACCACTGCAAGCTAATTTTTGTATTTTTAGTAGAGATGGAGTTTCAGCGTGTTGGCAAGGCTGGTCTCAAACTCCTGACCTCAAGAGATCTGCCCCCCTTGACCTCCCAAAGTGCTGGGATTACAAGCATGAGCCACCGTGCCTGACCTACATGCATATTTTTTTGTTTGACCTCTGTGAATTGTTTACCTTTCTGCCATTTCAATCATGCATCATATATATATATATATATACACATATATGTATATATAATATGAAATAAATATAAAAATAAAACTATATATATATTCCTCTTTATATATGTCCAATCTTTCAGTTTTATGTTTATTATGTTTGTTTAGTGTGCTTAGTCCACTGTACTACCAGAAACAGAAGGCTGTCATTAATTTGTATTTGAGCTCTTATATCCCTCCCTCAGCAAGAGTTTTAAAAGATCTTAAATATAGGCTAGACACGGTAGCTCATGCCTGTAATCCCTGCACTTTGGGAGGCCGAGACAGCAGGATAGCTTGATCCCAGGAGCTGAAGACAAGTCTAGGCAACATAGTCTCTACAAAAATTTAAAAATTAGCCAGGCACGGTGATGTACACCTGCAGTCTAAGCTACTCAGGAGGCTGAGGTGGGAGGATTGCTTAAGCCTGGGAGTTCAAGTTTGCAATGAACCAAGACTGCACTGCTGCCCTCCATCCTGGGCAACAGAGGAAGCCTATGTCTCCAAAAAAAATGACCTTAAATATCTGGAATCCATAATAATATCGTAATAACACTTATGCATTTTTCATTTTACCTAGCATCCTTAATTCCTTATAATTGATTGTTACTCCTTACATCTTGATAAACAAACATATGGGCTATGGATTAATTTACCCAATAATTTGTGTGCCTTATATGCTCAAATCTATAAAAATAATTAGAAAACTCATGGAACATTTAATTTGATGTAGATGATTAGAGTTTACATATATTTCATGTCACCTTTATTAGTTTTTAAACCCTAAGAACTGAATAACTACAAAATGAACATGTCAATTATAACACATTTAATGGAAAAAAATGAGCTTTGCAAAAACTTTTTTATTTTTTCTAAACATTCCTATCATTTTTAAAGCACATATTAATCCAGGGATCATCAATGCAAAGTTGCTGAGAATGTACCATACCTTCAGGTTTATAACAATCAGAATCTAGTCTTTGTATTTAATCTGTCAGGATTACCACTAATTAGAGAAGCATGTTCACATGTAGATCAAATAAGGTACGAAGTAACATGCATTGTATGATATAGGCAAGTTAAATTCTCACAAAAGCCACTTCCTCTCTGAATTTGAGAAAGTTATCAACCTATAACTCATAGAAATTACAATGAACTTTTACCTCCTAAATTTTTGAGAGCTTGAGATTGAAAGACAATCTCAGTTAGAAAACAGCACAATTTTCAGAAGATTGTAAGTAACCAATATATAAAAATCTTTATTTTTATTACCATTATTATAATCACTAGTACTACTGCCCAGCAAAATAAAAATCACCCTTAATGATTTCAAATCTACTATCATTATCCTTATGTAACCACTGGTTATTTAAGATAAATTCTTTTCTTATCCCTTTCTTTATCATAAGCAGGCTCATTTTCTTTCATAAAGTTTCCTCTATTATAGAACATGACCACATTTGTTAGGCTTTGTCAGGTGGCAAAGGTTACTGTGGATGATACAGATTATTTTAAAAGGTGCAAGAGAAAGTAACGGAATTAGAAACAACGGTGTTAGGGCTGAAAGAGAAGACAGACAGTGTTCTAGTAGCCTGAAGGATGCATTATTGACTTTACAGGAAGTCCAGTAAGTGGATACCTCAATAAAGGCAGCCTCCCTGGCTGTCTCGATTGCACTATTCCTGCACTCCCAACTATTAGAATTTCTCTATAATTCCCTCTCTGCCTTGTGACTTTTCCTTTCCTATGCCTTTTGCTTAGTCATAGACTCTACCATTTGGCTTCTATCTGTATGTCTTCTTCCTATTTATCTTATGCCCCATTACCAAATTGAGTCCATCTTTATACCTTTCTGTTCAATGTCTTTTGTTTTCTGCATTTTTTTTAATTTTGTTCCTACTGTGGCTGTTTGACAGGGCTACAACACCAGAATATCTAAAGGCTGCTGGCCTGGCTATAAATTGCTTTTGCCTCTATTACATACCCACACTTGATCCAACCAGCAACTTAAAGGGGATAGACTTCTATGATACTACACACACACACAGACACACACACACACTCAGAGCAGGGGTGTAGAAAGGTTGGCAGTCTGAGGACTGAGCATTGAAATCAATCATTTTGTTCAATCCTAATCAGAGTGTTCAGTTATTTGGAAGAATCTTTTCCCTCAAATCCAGTACCTCAAAGGTATTGTGATCATTTTGTCATTGATAAATGTTCATGTCTTTTCTCTCTCTGCTTCCAAGCCACATAATTCCTATATTCTGTTCTCAGATCATTTCTTTATCCCATTCCTTCTGATCTAAGAATAACTGACCCATTCTAATGTATATTTTTACACTTCTTTGATATATTCCCTTGAATAGCTATAGAATACTACCTTCTTCCATGCACATTTCTCAATCATTTCAAGCTTTTCTAAGTTATTGACCTGCTGATAGATATTACTTTGCTATATTCTTGCCTGCATCATTTGATGTGCGGAGACTGCCCTCTTACCCTGACACATTTCATTAATGTACCTTCTTTAACAGTATAAAACAATAGATGAAGAGAGTCCCCTGTAGTAACTTTTCATCTTAGACAGAATAAATGCTTTTCTTCCAGAATCACTGCTTCTGTTGTTTGATAGTCCATTAATATTCTGGCATTTGTTTATTGTTACATTACTTTACAGATTGCTCCATTGTAGTTTTTAAATGTCTGCAATATCAAGAGGTGAGAAAGGAGAAACTCAAGAAAAAAACTGGCTCAATTTATTCAAATAAACACCCTTAATTCCTATAAAAATAATAATATTATAAAGTCTCTGGATGACAGTCATTGTATTCTATTTTGTTTAAGCCAAAACAACTCCCTTCTTTAGGTTATTTTTCTGAGACAAGTAATAAAATCCACTCTATTATTTTGGTTTCTGACTTCAGTTTCAACTATTTTATTCATGTGTCATCACACATATTGTGGAGAAATAATTTCAAAGAAGGGTTACCCTTTGTTATTCTGATCAAACTTTCAAAATCTATTTTTTTCTGCTACAACCAAAAATTTACACAGAAATTAATATCTTTTGCTAAAACTTAGAAAAATAAGATTCATGTACTTAACATTAAGACTCCAAAGATTCAAAACAGGCCAGGAAATATATCTGTTATATATTCTTTTTGCTTTACTTCCTTCTAAGATGAAATGCTATACAGGTACTTAAGGTAGAATGATGAAAAAAAGCAGACAGAAACAACGGATATCTACCCGAATGATCATGAAAAAACTAAGTAAGTACAGAATTATATGTCCATAATATGTTTTATCTTTTATGTTGTCAAGATTCCTGCTTAGTCCAATTCAGTACTTTATTTGTATAGTAATAACTGTATTTTTAATATAAACTGTTAATAACTAATAAATAGACTATTGGCACATATTGGAACAAAATATAACCACCATTAAAAGTTATGAAAATCACACACAACACATGCACACACACATACACACACACAAAGAAGTTTGTATTCCAGTGACTGACATACAGCAGGGGACTCAAAAAATACGTTGCAATTAATTGGCAAATAAATGATGATTCTAACTGAAAGACCTTCTCCTCTTTTGGTAACACTTTAGGGTGTTGTTTTCATAATATTCTTCTCAAAGAACCCAATGTTTTAAGTATTTGAGGACCGTATGGCACAACAATGTTACTGAGGTGTATTGTAGACTCCAGGCAGAAGCTGCTCCTGAAAGACACTCAGACCTCAAATAGACTGCATACTCGTAATCACAAAACGCTATTGTATTAGTCTGTTTTCATGCTGCTGATAAAGACATACCCGAGACTGGGCCATTAACAAAGGAAATAGGTTTAATGGAGAACTCACAGTTCCACGGAGGCAGGACAAGAGAGACTGTGTAGGAGAACTCCTATTTTTAAAACCGTCAGATCTGGTGAGACCCATTCACTATCACGAGAACAGCACGGGAAAGACCCACTGCCATGATACGATCATCTCCAACCAGGTCCCTCCCACAACAAGTGGGAATTATGGGAGCTACTAGATGAGATTTTGGTAGAGACACAAAGCCAAACCATATCATCTATAAAAAGGTCAGCAATAACAGTGGTGAAGTATGACATTTCAGGGTCTATTTTAGCTACAGGAAATGGGCATGGTTTTAATTTTTCACTGATTTGGTTACGGTAATGTGTCATAATATTCTTAAACAAGAACAATTGTACCTGGTAGTTGTCAGAAGGTTACATAAGCATAGTCTAAATATTTCAAAGGTTTTCATGTAAAACAGTTTGGTTTCTGTTTAAATGCTGAGAATGAAATAAAACTTTTTTTCAACTTCAGCTCAGCTCTCTTGTTTCAGATGTCCATAAGCAAAATTTAGCAGTTTCCTCTAAAAGTTTCAGTTGGAGATATATTGGACCATCTGTTTCATTTGCTCTCCGATACTTGAAGATAAGTAACCCCTGGCATCAGAAGCAAATACAACAGCTGTGATTTTGCTTGTAGTATGCTAGTTGTGCTATCAAGATTCCAAATCCTAGGGTATCATAATGTCTTCCAAGGCCAAATGATTTAAACCAAGGTCAGTAGATTGTCCTCTGAGGACAGGGAAAAATAATAGTTTAGGATGTGATCACTCAGGTATGGTGACAATTAGCATTAATTTGTGACTTTTAGATATTGAAATTGATTTTGCCACTAAAGTAGAAAGTTTCAAACTGAATAAGGTATGCACACATCAATCTAATAAATGTGGATGATGGAAGCAAACCAGATGCTTTACAAATATCTCCTCTCATTTATGTAAGGGGTGCATAGATGCATAAAAGTCATTTCTTAAACTCCTTATATCATCTCTAAATCACAACATTTAGTCCATGCCACTGCTCATCTGACTACTGGTAAATTCAGTTAAGATAATATTTTATGGAGTCTCCTCTTCTACTGAGTTTTAGGTAAGCTGGAATATTTGGTCTTGAGTTCATATTGAACACCGCTTGCCCAAGCCAACATGGCTTTTCTGAAGTGTTTATTTCGTTCCTATGCCTATTCTTTTGTTCTTATACCGGAATGCTTTGCTGTGGCTCTCAGTGCTTTTAATATTCTGGTCTGCTTTCTCCCCTCTATTTGTCCACCCAATGCCCAATTCCCCTGCCATCAATTCAGAGGGCCTGTCGTCTAAGACTTCATGGTGCATGTACTGCTGCTACAGGTAGACAGTTTCATCAGTGCTCACCTCTGATCCTCCATACTTCTTTCAAATCAATCAATGTGAATGGCCCTTCCTCTTGTCTTCTCACAACCTGTATGTATTTTCTAAAACAAATGTCTGGTAGAAGTTCTCTTCTGGAAGTAGTGCAAATATTTTGTTTTGCTTCCAAAGTTCCTAAGTCAAAATAACTATCTTTTGGGGATGAGAAAGAGTTTGCCACTTTTTTCATTCACTTGCAGCAACATAAATTCGAAATAAACTACCTTCTCACTTGTAGGTATACTCATGATGCAGGGGAAAAGTACAAAATATTTTACAAAACTTTTTACTTTAAAATATTTCTCTTCTATTAAAACGCATTTTATGTATTAAATCCTCTTGAATAGGTTATTTGTAAGTAGGGTTTAGATAATAGGTTATATGCTCATCTTATTTATGAGTAACTTAAGTTCTTTCCTGTGTTACTAATTATTTGTGAAGCTATTACATTCAGAATCAAAAGTATTTCTTATTCAACTAAGAAATAAAGCTTTGATACTATCAACCTACATTAATTGCTCAGGTGACAATGATGAATAGAGTCTTCCAAATTTTCAGATTTCAGTATACTGATAAACAAAGTTCAAAGAATTTCACTAAACATGGCTTTCCATCTTGTAGAAATTTCTTAATAAGTAAAAAGCATGATTCACATGTAACTATTTTGCCCTAAATATAAGAAAATAACATATATTTTTAGAATTAATTTCTAGCCAGGGATTAGGACAGGCTTTAAAATATTATATTATCATGTAAGGTTTTAGGACAAATTTTTAATACTGCTGACATTTTAAAACTTGCCTGAAAAATTGGCCGTTGGCATATTCTAATCCTACTAGGAAGACTGAGTAGCAAAGCTTACCTCTCATTATTTTTTCCTCTGGGAGAAAGGACAAAGAGGTTTGATAAATAACTAGTGAATATTAAATGGCAGTGATCAGTATTAATTTAGGTAATTGTTTTAATGTATGGCCAACTGACATAACATTACACAGACAAATATTTATCAGTGATATAAGTTCATTTTGAGGGTGTACCATTTATTTAAAATGAATCTTCATGTGGACAAAGTGCCAAGCATTCTGAAAATTCACAGATCCCAGTTTCCTGGTTTATTTTGTTCACTTCCTCCTGACTTATTAACCCATTTAATTAAAAATGACATATTACTTCCTATATTATTTGTATTCTTTACATATAAATCTGCCAGAACAGAGAAACAAATTCATCTTCATTTTCATGACAGAGATAGAAAAAATTGCCACTTGTACAAAAAATATTCATTACATTTGTGGTCTTATAAACAGCATCCTGGAGTTTCTCTCTGGTGTCACTTCGATTTATTTTAGTTTGAACTATTCGAGGATAATGGCTGAAATCAAACAATGAATCCTTTAGTGAATTGAGAAGATAGTGTGACTTCCAAAAATACAACAGCTTTTGTTTCTTCTTAAAAAGTCCATCCTCCATTGCAGGGATTTTTGGCATGCCTAAATTTATGTCCATTTGTTCATTTGTCACGCAAATAGAAATGCATCCTTTAAGCAACAGGCACAATATGGGATGCTGCAGGTGAGATAACAGCATGACACATGGTTTCTGTTTAAATGTTCCTTACAAGCTGATTATGGAGATCAGACATTGCACAAATATCTAATTCAAGGTGGTGTGTGTGTGTGTGTGTGTGCATGCCATGCAAGAGATACAAATTTAGTACTGTAGAAGCATACAAAGGAGGAATCACATGATTCTACCCACATAAATCAGAGAAAGTAATTTAAGAGGAAAATAATATTGGCTAAATCTTGAGGCTTTGAACCTTGATTTTGAAAAATTGGTCATCAAGAGTTAGGAGCATACCTAGTCAGAAGAAACACCATGAACTCACCAAGGGGAAACACTACTGTTTTTGACTTCTGGCCATCTTTACAAATTGGCTGAAATTAAGGTAATTAACCATCTTAATTTGACCAACACTGAGAAATTTCCTGGAATGTGGGATTTTCAGTGTTAAAACAAGGACACATGTGAGCAAACTGAGATGATCGCTCATCCAAGATTAAATACAAGTTTTTTCCTACCTTTATCTTCTTCCCAATCTTATTCTTATTTCTATGTCACACCTTTCCAACTGTAATCGACAAGTATTTTTACATATGAATCTAATAATCCATTAAACCCAGCAAATCAATTGAAGACTTTCCCCTTTTTGTGTGATCTGTAAGGGTTTAATCTTCATTCTCTTCAGAAAGTGGGGTGGAGAGATACTACATTCAGACTCCTTAGCATGGCAAAAACAACACAGTAAGGTAATGATGATAATAATAATAATAGCTAACACAAATTGAGTTATTACTATGGGCCACAGGTTGTTCTAAGCATTTTATGTATATTTATGCATTTAGTACCTATAACAACCATAAGAGATGGGAGTATCTGTGAAATTGTTACAGTGAGAAAACTCAGGCATTGAAATATTAAGTAACTTGTCCAAGTGCTGAAACTGGAAGTAGAAACCAAAGCAATATGACTTCAGATTCAATCCTGTTCATTACACTACTAGATTTCCATATAAAATCTAAACTTTATATTCTGCAGTATTTAGAATAAGATGCAAGATCAAAAAAGGTTGGGTTTAAAAATTTTTTTTTCATTCCTTTTTTTTAAGATGGGAAAGATTTAAGGGGTTTTAAAGACTGAAGACAGTAGAAGTCCAGAAAAGAAACAGAATGCTACTGGAAGTTATAAGAGGAAATCATCAAAGAGGAGCATTGGCCTTGAAAATTCTTCTTTCAGTGGAGGGAGGTTAATGCTGTTATTCACCAGACTTTATAGGATAAAGAAATACATGAAATATAGAATCTAGGAAATATATAAATGAAAATGATCTCAATTTAAGTGAAATGACGTGATTTTCCATAACTATTTTTTGAAGAATTTCCTTTTTTGCATTGATAAAGAGGAGATTGAAAAGGGATAGATCAAGTCGATGTGTAAGGTTTACTAGGGTAAAATGCTGTCGGTCAAGCTCATTGCTCTCTCTGGAACGTTTTTCATATATCCTTCTGAATAAAACTCTTCCCTTAACATCTAGTACAGTCTGTTTCTATCTCTCTAAACACATGTTCTTAATCTCATTCCTGGATCTTACTCTCCTTTTATCAAATCTGTGTGTGTCCTAAAGGTTTATTCATGTAATTTTAACATTCATTCATCCACAGCTCTTTTCCTCTATCATTGTGGTAATGTCAACTCACATATTTGTTTCTCATTACATATGTTTAGTTAAATTAATAATCATAGAACTACAAATCTTGGATTTGTCAAAAACTTGATAAGATAATTTTTACAATAGATTCTATTGCCACAGTTTTTACACAGAAAAATAGTAATTTCTGAAAAGTTTTCTTCTTCTTGGCAGGAATAAACAGTTCACTGTTAATTTTTTCTGTAGCTATATCTACATGATAAACATTTCAACATCTAAAATATTCTGCCATCTTAAATCTACAGTTTTATTAATAGTTTTTTTTGCTTTTGTTTATTTTAAAATTTCAATGTTGTCATTTATACTTCTAGTAGAAAAAAAAAGTCAAAATATTTTCTACTAGACTTAACCTTGCAGCATTAACCACTTTAAAATGGAGTTGGATTTCCTGGACACAGTCTGAAAACAAAATTATATTGCATCATCTAAGGAGAAATAAACTCATTTTCAAGGAATGAAAACTCTAGAGGCTAGAGAGACACTCTCTGATTATTTGTAAAAAGAAATAAAAAAAAATCTAGACCCTGAACAGATCACTTCAAGGCAACTTAGATTTTTTTCTAACATGTACCTCAAAAACTCTTCCAGCCTCTACCCATTACCCAGTTCCAAAGCCACTTCCACATTTTTAGGTATTTGTTACAGAAGCACCCCACACTTGATACCAAAATCTGTATTAGTTTTCTAAGTATGCCACATTGAGTACTACAGACTGGGTAGTTCAAACAACAGTTATCTATTTTCTCAAACTTCAACATTGAGTTGTCAGTAGGGTTGGTTTTATTTTGTGGCCCCTCTCGTTACCTTGTAGATGGTTATCTTATCCCTCTGTTTTCACATAGGCATTTCTCTGTATATATATGTGTGTCGTCTCTCTCTCTGTGTGTCCAAATTTCCTCTTCTTAAAGGACACCAGCCATATTGGGATAAAGATTACACTAAAGCCCTCATTTTAAATTAATAACTTCTTTAAAGACCCAAATACAATTACATTCTGAGGTACTAGGGGTTAGGACTTCAAAATATGAATTTATTGGAAACAGAATTCAGCCTATAACATGCACTACTTTCAAAAAGTGCTGTATAATTAACAACATTTAACATGTAGACATCTCTGTTATTTCAAAGTAACAACTGAGATGAAGCAGTTAAGAGACTAGTTTAGAGTTTCATAGCTTATTAGAAGGATAGCCAGGACTGGGTTTTCATATTTTTTTCCCTATTCTTCTATCTTTCAGAATGCCTCTTGCATATTTCCTTTCTGATGCTATTCTCTTAATCTTTTTTTTTTTTTTTTTTGAGATGGACTCTTGCTCTGTTGCCCAGCCTGGAGTGCAGTGGTGTGATCTCGGCTCACTGCAACCTCTGCCTCTCAGGTTGCAGCGATTCTCCTGCCTCAGCCTCCAGAGTAGTTGGGATTACAGGCACCAGCCACCATGCCTGGCTAATTTTTGTATTTTTAGCAGAGAGAGGGTTTCACCATGTTGGCCAGTCTAGTCTTGAACTCCTGACCTCAATTCATCCGCCTGCTTCGGCCTCCCAAATTATTGGGATTGCAGGCGTGAGCCACTGCACCCGGCCTATTCTCTTAATTTTTAAACTCTACCTTATCTTTCTTTTTCCCAAATTCTTAGGTATGGTGACAATTAGCATTAATTTGTGACTTCTAGATATCTGAAGATATTCTTTTCACTGCCATGGCTTTTAATAGTATAACTATACTTCCACTCTGGATTTGAATTTCCAGCTTCATCCCAACTCTGTCACTGAGCTTTAAACCCACGTGTCTACTGACCACTGGACACCTCTACTCAGGCATCCCCAGACTCCTCAAATCCAATCCCACCCACCCCCAAAATATCTTCCTTTTTATATTTTATGTCCTTAAACTCCTTCTCCTTTGAAATAAATCTCTGAATCACTCAACACTTACCTTGTCTAAAGCTAGAAATCCTAATACCATTTTAAATGTTTTCCTTTACCACACCCCTCATATACAATTAATCACTATGTCTCATTTCTTCCACCTTCTAAAAAATCTTAAATGGGCCCAATCCTTTTTTATCAGCTCTTCTTCAGTTCCCAGAATCCATTTTCTTGCCTCTTGACTTTTGTATATATTATTCTCCTGACAGGGAAATATATAACCAACTTTACATGTCACTAATTTAATATCATTGTGCTCTGCTGTAAACTTAGAAATAACTGTTTCTAGGAAAACTTTGCTGTTCACACTGGATTCGTTCCCTCTCCCTGTGCTCTATTCTTCTGCACTGCAGCTACCATGATACTTAGTGCTCTGGATTCTTGGGGCCTGAACAATTGTCTGAGTGCTGCCCACTCCCTCAGTAGGCTGGCAATTCCTGTAGGACAGAAGCTGTGAGTTCTTACCAATATCCCTTTTTGAGAGGAGGTAATAATCACATAAACACTACTTGTGGTGAATGAATTCTGGTCTACACAATTTTAATGAAATATTTATTCTATTTTATAAGGTTGCTACATCTTTGGCTAACATTATTGAAGACTCAGGTAGACAATTTATATAAAAACAGATTTAATTTTTGGCAGTACATCTAGCCAAGATAATATGTAGAAAATAAGATTCATTGCTTTTGGTGTTTTAGACATGAAGTCCTTGCCCATGCCTATGTCCTGAATGGTATTGCCTAGGTTTTCTTCCAGGGTTTTTATGGTTTTAGGTCTAACATGTAAGTCTTTAATCCATCTTGAATTAATTTTTGTATAAGGTGTAAGGAAGGGATCCAGTTACAGCTTTCTACATATGGCTAGCCAGGTTTCCCAGCACCATTTATTAAATAGGGAATCCTTTTCCCATTGCTTGTTTTTGTCAGGTTTGTCAAAGATCAGATAGTTGTAGATATGCAGCATTATTTCTGAGGGCTCTGTTCTGTTCCATTGATCTATGTCTCTGTTGTGGTACCAGTACCATGCTGTTTTGGTTACTGTAGCCTTGTAGTATAGTTTGAAGTCAGGTAGCATGATGCCTCCAGCTTTGTTCTTTTGGCTTAGGATTGACTTGGCGATGCGGGCTCTTTTTTGGTTCCATATGAACTTTAAAGTAGTTTTTTCCAATTCTGTGAAGAAAGTCATTGGTAGCTTGATGGGGATGGCATTGAATCTATAAATTACCTTGGGCAGTATGGCCATTTTCATGACATTGATTCTTCCAACCCATGAGCATGGAATGTTCTTCCATTTGTTTGTATCCTCTTTTATTTCATTGAGCAGTGGTTTGTAGTTCTCCTTGAAGAGGTCCTTCACATCCCTTTTAAGTTGGATTCCTAGGTATTTTATTCTCTTTGAAGCAATTGTGAATGGGAGTTCACTCATGATTTGGCTCTCTGTTTGTCTGTGATTGGTGTACAAGAATGCTTGTGATTTTTGTACATTGATGTTGTATCCAGAGACTTTGCTGAAGTTGCTTATCAGCTTAAGGAGATTTTGGGCTGAGACAATGGGGTTTTCTAGATATACAATCATGTCATCTGCAAACAGGGACAATTTGACTTCCTCTTTTCCTAATTGAATACCCTTTGTTTCCTTCTCCTGCCTGATTGCCCTGGCCAGAACTTCCAACACTATGTTGAATAGGAGTGGTGAGAGAGGGCATCCCTGTCTTGTGCCAGTTTTCAAAGGGAATGCTTCCAGTTTTTGCCCATTCAGTATGATATTGGCTGTGGGTTTGTCATAGATAGCTCTTATTATTTTGAGATATGTCCCATCAATACCTAATTTATTGAGCGTTTTTAGCATAAAGCGTTGTTGAATTTTGTCAAAGGCCTTTTCTGCATCTATTGAGATAATCATGTGGTTTTTGTCTTTGGTTCTGTTTATATGCTGGATTATATTTATTGATTTGCATATGTTGAACCAGCCTTGCATCCCAGGGATGAAGCCCACTTGATCACGGTGGATAAGCTTTTTGATGTGCTACTGGATTTGGTTTGCCAGTATTTTATTGAGGATTTTTGCATCAATGTTCATCAAGGATATTGGTCTGAAATTCTCTTTTTTGGTTGTGTCTCTGCCAGGCTTTGGTATCAGGACGATGCTGGCCTCATAAAATGTGTTAGGAAGGATTCTCTCTTTTTCTATTGATTGGAATAGTTTCAGAAGGAATGGTACCAGTTCCTCCTTGTACCTCTGGTAGAATTCGGCTGTGAATCCATCAGGTCCTGGACTCTTTTTGATTGGTAAGCTGTTGATTACTGCCACAATTTCAGAGCCTGTTATTGGTCTATTCAGAGATTCAACTTCTTCCTGGTTTAGTCTTGGGAGGGTGTATTTGTCGAGGAATTTATCCATTTCTTCTAGATTTTCTAGTTTATTTGCATAGAGCTGTTTGTAGCATTCTCTGATGGTAGACTGTATTTCTGTGGGATCAGTGGTGATATCCCCTTTTTCATTTTTTATTGCATCTATTTGATTCTTCTCTCTTTCCTTCTTTATTAGTCTTGCTAGCAGTCTATCAATTTTGTTGATCATTTCAAAAAACCAGCTCCTGGATTCATTAAACACCAAAAGCAATGGCAACAAAAGCCAAAATTGACAAATGGGATCTAATTAAACTAAAGAGCTTCTGCACAGCAAAAGAAACTACCATCAGAGTGAACAGGCAACCTACAGAATGGGAGAAAATTTTTGCAACCTACTCATCTGACAAAGGGCTAATATCCAGAATCTACAATGAACTCAAAGAAATTTACAAGAAAGAAACAAACAACCCCATCAAAAAGTGGGTGAAGGACATGAACAGACACTTCTCAAAAGAAGACATTTATGCAGCCAAAAAACACATGAAACAATGCTCATCATCACTGGCCATCAGAGAAATGCAAATCAAAACCACAATGAGATACCATCTCACACCAGTTAGAATGGCGATCATTAAAATGTCAGGAAACAACAGGTGCTAGAGAGGATGTGGAGAAATAGGAACACTTTTACACTGTTGGTGGGACTGTAAACTAGTTCAACCATTGTGGAAGTCAGTGTGGTGATTCCTCAGGGATCTAGAACTAGAAATACCATTTGACCCAGCCATGCCATTACTGGGTATATACCCAAAGGACTATAAATCATGTTGCTATAAAGACACATGCACATGTATGTTTATTGCGGCACTATTCACAATAGCAAAGACTTGGAACCAACCCAAATGTCCAACAACAATAGACTGGATTAAGAAAATGTGGCACATATACACCATGGAATACTATGCAGCCATAAAAAATGATGAGTTCATGTCCTTTGTAGGGACATGGATGAAATTGGAAACCATCATTCTCAGTAAACTATTGCAAGGAGAAAAAACCAAACACTGCATGTTCTCACTCATAGGTGGGAATTGAACAATAAGAACACATGGACACAGGAAGGGGAACATCACACTCTGGGGACTGTTGTGGGGTGGGGAGAGGGGGAGGGACAGCATTAGGAGATTTACCTAATGCTAAATGACGAGTTAATGGGTGCAGCACACCAACATGGCACATGGATACATATGTAACAAACCTGCACATTGTGCACATGTACCCTAAAACTTAAAGTATAATAATAATAATAATAAAAAGAAAGAAAATAAGATTCAGCACATAGAGATATATCCTTATTAGTCTTGTGTCTTGGGTTTTTTTTTTTTTCTTTTTTCCTGAAAATCAGATTGAGGGATGTAACTTAGTAAAAGTGTCTCAGTTCATTTTGTCTGCCCTGGCACTTTAAAATTCATTTAAGTTTTGAAAAATGGATGCTTAAGGAACAAGAAGATGTTTAACAACATTAGCGTGCAGTGACAGAAAAAAAAAATATGAGAACAAAAGCAATAGTAGCTCAAATTAAAATATAAGGACCATATAACATTTTTAAAATGTGTATACTAAATTATGATGAAATGAAAGTGACATAAACAGCCAGAAAAGTGGTTACCTACTATATTTAAACTTATTAGCAATTCTGGCAGGCCAAACACAGGCAGGGAATTTTGGACGAAGGTGTCTATTACAGAGTGATCTGCAATCTGATCACTGACGCAGAGCTGCAGGAAAACTTCAGAGAAAACTCAGGTCAAATCTCATTCAAGTTGTCTTAGCCATGACACCATTCAACTCAAAGAAGTAAATGCATAGGATTTAAAGTATTTCCTATATGCGTATTTTCATAATGCTGTATCTTAATATTTTACATTAAGGATTTTATATTTTGATAATAAATGAAAGGAATGCTTCTAATAGCTGAGGCATCTGCAAAAATCTGGGTGCAACTACAGCGAAAATGTCTGAATGTGTAATAGGGTAGAAAATTAGGCAAAAATAAGTATTACTATTTGGCCTTGTTCTTTATATTTTTTCCCAGCTGTCTTCAGTAAGGCAGCAATAAGAAAGAGGTGATAGAGACAGTGTAGAGATAGGAGTTTTGACATTGACTTCCTTACCAAGGAGAAGATATGTTGTTAGTATTAAAAAATATATATCTTAAATGTTTGAATGGGTTGGAAAGAGAGGGATCTTTTTAGAGGTTGAAAAAAACTTTAACAATGTATATGTATGATAGATTCTTTACCCATATTTCCAATTTGCCTTTTAGATATATCATTTTTACATTGGTTTAGATCCCTACCAGAAATTGACTGGATGGTCCATTGGATGGTTCTCATTACCAAGAGGCTGTCTAGAATGTATTAAAGGAGGTATTATTGCAAGAAAATGTACATATGCCTAAGTATTTAACCTCTCAGTGATCATCCTCCTATGCCGCTTTTGGCTTCAAGTTGATTAGGATAGCCCAGGAGACCATCAAATAATCTTCATTTTTAAACAGGTTTGGCAATTCTAACTTTATCTGCCATTCTGCTATTCTGTTGAAGGAGTCATTTTGGAGGCTCTTACCATGGATCCCAACTGACCCCATGCTGGTAGCCTTAAAGCCCAACTTCTGATTCAGTGAGGTTTCTGGGCAATACTATAGAGGCAACTGTTCTTACTGTAATAATTCATCAATCTTGTATACTAAGGCTAAATACCCTATGTGATGGGGTAATGAAATATAAATAACAATTGGCGTTTTTGGCAGTGGTGGAGTGTAGAGGAAGGAGAGGCTCCTTATGACTTCTGAAAAGGTCATTAATCATAATCACTGTTCTAACAAGCTAAAGTTACATTTTCTTCACATCATCAATTGAAAAGTCTGTTATAAGTTGATAGACCTGGGACAATGTTATATATAGTATATGTAATTCATTTACAAATATTTATAAATACTCTGTTAGCCTCTCACTCTTTTCTAGAAGACTAATCTCTAGAAAGACAATCTTGAATAATTTTTTCAATTGCCATTCCTCTCAGTATATGTGATATGGTTTGGCTGTATCCCCACCCAATTCTCATCTTGAATTCTGTTTCCCATAATCCCCATGTGTTGTGAGAGGGACCTGATGGGAAGTGATTGACAGAGCATAAGAGTTTGGAAAATTTGCAGCTTGATAATGCAGTGGAAAAGAAAAACCCATTTTCTGAGGAGAAACTCGAGCCAGCTGCAGAAATTTGCATAAGTAATGAGGAGCCAAATTGTAATCACCAAAACAATGGGGAAAATGTCTCCAGGGAATGCCAGAGACCTTCATGGCAGCCTCTTCTGTTACAGGCCTAGAGACCTAGGAGGGAGAAATGGTTTCCTGAGCTGGGTCCAGGGCCCCCATGCTGTGTTCAGCCTCAGAACTTGGTACCCTGCATCCCAGCCACTCCAGCCTTGGCTAAAAGTGGCCAAGGTACAGCTCAGGTCATTGCTTCAGAGGGTACAAGCCCCAAGCCTTGACAACCTCCATGTGGTGTTGGGCCTGCAGGTGTGCAAAAGACAAGAATTGAGGTTTGGGAACCTCCGCCTAAATTTTAAAGGATGTAAGGAAACACCTGGGTATCCAGGCAGAAGTCTGTGGCAGGGTTGGAGCCCTAATGAGGAACCTCTGCTAGGGCAGTGCAGAAGGGAAATGTGGAGTTGGAGCCCACATATGGATTCCCAACTGAGGCACTGCCTAGTGGAACTGTGAGAAGAGGGCCAGTGTCCTTAAAACCCCAGAATGGTAGACTCATTGACAGCTTGCACTGCATGCCTGGAAAAGCCACAGACACTCAATGCCAGTCATGAACATAGCTGGGAGAGGGGCTGCACCCTGTGAAGTCACAGGGGCAGAGCTGCCCAAGGCCATGGGAGTCTACCTCTTGCATCAGCATAACCTGGGTGTAAGACATGGAGTCAGAGGAGATCATTTTGGAACCTTAAGGTTTAATGACTGCCCTATTGGAATTCAGACTTGCATGGGGCCTGTAACCCCTTTGTTTTAGCCAATCTCTCCCATTGGAAATGTCTGTATTTATCCAGTGCCTGTACCTCCATTGTATCTAGAAAGTAACTAACTTGCTTTTGATTTTACAGACTCATAGGCAGAAGGGACTTGTCTTGTCTCAGATGAGACTTTATAGTTGAGCTTTTGGGTTAATGCTTGAATGAGCTAAGAATTTGGGGGAACTGCTGGAAAGGCATTATTATGTTTTGGAATGTGAGGACATGAGATTTGGGAGGGGCCAGGTACAGAATAATGTGGTTTGGCTCTGTGTCCCCAACAAAATCTCATCTTGAATGGTAGTCACCTTAATCCCCACATGTCATGGAAGGGATCTGGTGCGAAGTGATTGGATCACGGAGACGGTCTCCCCCATGCTGTTCTGGTGATAGTTATGAGTTCTCACAAGATCTGATGGTTTTATAAACGTCTGGAATTTTCCCTGCTTGCACTCATTCTCTCTTCTGCCACCCTGTGAAGTGGTGACTTCTGCCATGATTATAAGTTTCCTGAGACCTCTCTAGCCATGTGGAACTGTGAGTCAATTAAACCTCTTTTCTTGATAAATTACCCAGTCTCAGGTATTTCTTCATAGCAGCATGAGAACTGATTAATACAATGTGTATGTATGTGTGTGTATAAATATATATGATCTATAGTAATAGATCATATAATGTGGCCATATGAATAAAATATGACAAAAATACATAAAGGCATTAATTAGGTCTTCTCTGGACCTCATGGTGTTCACATTCACTGCCATCAAGTGAATTGGTAACTTTTTTGAAATTTCCAGAACCAGTATAGAAACTGGCTTGAGTAGCTAAAAGACAACCCAAACCCCAAGAAATACTCTGAGCAGAGTAAAATAATCCACATCATTAATTTTATTTATTAATTAAGAATAGGCTAAGAAAACAAGAAATCTAAATTCTGAACAAAGGTGAACAAAAAGAATTATAGAAGCAGCATCTAAGACTACAACACTAGATTTACAAGCAGTCTGTATAATAAGCTCCTGCCCATTCCTTCCAGATCCCCTCAACCCCTGGTTCCCAACAGAGTCACTACAAACACACAGGCACAGGAATGGATACATCACATTTGCCCACTCTCTCTGCTTACTCTCTCTGAAACACTAAGGATGACCTGGGTAAATGAAGAAATTTATATCTTTAGCTCATTAGGGGAAAATAGCATACCTCTCACAAAAAGGACTAAGTGTATTCAGGTTGCTTTTTGAGAGATAAATTATAAATCAACACAATAGCTCTTAGATGCCCATGGTAGCAAGATTGAGAGTTTCAATATAACTAAGGAAAGAAAAGATCAATCATAACATGGTCACAATGGAAGTCATGAAAAAGCAACATTACCAAGGCCTTGCAAACTCCATCCATATCAATTAAACATTCTGTCTTAGGGAAGATTTATCCCCATTATGGGTGTAGATGGGTTAGAATATTTGGGCATAAAGCTATTAAACATTAAAATCCTGTAATTCACTACTCTTGCTCTCATTTCAGGCTTTCCAAGCATCTGTCTGATGACTGAGGTAGCTTCCTATAGAGAGAGGTCAGGCTAGTCAGGCCATCATGAACACTGAGCCTGGTGAGAGGACATTTCTTATTTTAATGTAATACACTAGAATCCTGATTTATACAGTTCACTGTCTTAAGGTTGAATCTCCTTGAATCAATTTCAGTATACTGGCAAAATAGCATTTCTGGATCTGCCCAGCTGAGGTTAGGTAAAGGATCAGGTAAATATCACTTCACTCCATTTTATAAAATCTAGACTTTTCTGGCAAACCTCTGGCTTCACTGTCCGCCTATCTTTAAAATTTCAAAAATGCCTACTTTTTTGGTTTATGATGGATATTAAACAGGATTATATATAAAATGAGCCTGGCCTGGTGCATTTTATTTAAGGTTCATATAACATTGCTTCTTTTTCTGAACTTGAGAGCTCATAAAACAACTTTAACATTGTGGCACTCTGATGCTCTTTCTGCCTCAACAGGAAAAACTTAATGCCCCAAACTAAAGCTGGGTAGTATGCCAGTCTATAGTGGTTTTAAAGTGATATGCTTTTTCTTGATTATAAAAGCAAAAGATATATTTAATTCAGACACATAGAGAGCTATAAAAAGAGAAATAAAATCATTCATAACCAGTGGCATATTAGTAAATATTTAACAGCTAGCTCTTTGGGAAAAATGTTTATGTTGATATACTTACATAAGTTTTTACAAGTTTGGGTGATATACAAATGATAATAAAATACATAATATTCTTTATTGTAAATTATATCTAACCTACTAATTTGTATACAATGCTTTCATGGATTTTTTTGCCAAATTCTGTTATCTGTAGACAAACTCTGGTTGTAATCCAAACATGATTCAACAAATGGAGTTTTATCCTAGTCATCTATTACTTTTTCCAATACAGTTATTGTCATTAAATCTGAATTGTGATCTCCTCTTAAACTATTTATCACCCTGATACAAGTTATACTCATTACAATGAGACCTATTTCATCTTCAGCACTAGACATGCACACATTAATCTATGCTATTAACTCTTTCTCTATTACTTTCTTAACTCTAGGCAAACAACAAAATATTGAATCAAGTCCTGATTTGAAGCATTGGCTGATGTCAAGCTACCCAAATGGCATCGCTGAATGTGGAGATAAAAAGTGATGTGCAGCAGCACACCATTATACAGTATTTCCAACATGTAGATAAAGAAGACATAAATAACCTGAGAAGTACAGATAATAACTCTATGTTATATTATAAAGTATAGATAATAACTATATGCCTTGAATGCATTTTATTTTCTCTGAAGTACATTCTTAGGTGATTTTTTCCTAGATTTTGTGGGTGACAAATTGTCTGAGTCTTGGCATATTAAAAGTTTCATTAAATGCCTTTATACCTGGATAAGAATATAGCTGGATATAGGAATCTAGTTTCAGATTATGTCTACCCATAAATTTAAGATTATTGCTCCACTGAGCTCTGCATTTGTACTCTTGTCACTAAGAAGTACAGTATCAGGAGTTTTTTCTCTATTGTCGGTAGCTGGGTTTTAGTCATTAAAAAAAACTAAAGATTTTTGAAACTTTTGATTTATTAAAATTTTTCTTATAAGAACTTGCAGTCTGCATCATTTCTATTTTAATGTGTGTAGAGTCTGTTTATTATTTTCTCTTGAAATTCAGGGGGGTTTTTTTGTTTGTTTGTTTGTTTGAGATGGAGTCTCACTCCGTCACCCAGGCTGGTGTGCAGTGGCGCGATCTCGGCTCACTGCAAGCTCTGCCTCCCGGGTTCATGCCATTCTTCTGCCTCGGCCTCCAGAGTAGCTGGAACTACAGGCACCCACCACCACGCCCAGCTAATTTTTTCTATTTTTTAGTAGAGACGGGGTTAGCCAGGATGGTCTTCATCTCCTGACCTCATGATCTACCCTCCTTTGCCTCTCAAAGTGCTGAGATTACAGGCCTGAGCCACCGTGCCCAGCCTGTTTTTTGTTTTCAGAGACAGAGTCTCACTGTGTTACTCAAATGGGTCTCGAACTCGTGGCCTCAAGTGATCCTCCCATCTCAGTCTCCAAATTTCTGGATTACAGGTGTGAACCACTGTGCCCAGCAGGGCTACTTTTAAATTTGGGAGAAATTATTTTTAATCATATTTTTAAAATATTTTCATTTCTTTATCTTCTCCTGATATTCCTTTGAAACAAATTCCAGAGCTATTACATCTGTCCTCTCAGATAAGTTATTAGTCATACTAACCTTCTTTTTGTATTTTTGTTCCATTTTCTGAGCTATATACTTTATTTTATTTTTACAGTTAAGGGAGTTTGGGGGTAATCTGTATAGGAACCAATAAAAGAGGGGATGGCAAAGGAGCCTGGCTTCTGATGTTATCAAAGATTTCACTATAAGAATAGGTATTATTTATATGCCTAAATTATCTTAGTTTACTATGGATTTATTTTTATCTTACCAATGCTGTTTTTTTCCATATACTCAATTAATATTTTTAGATTGTTCATTTATTGCAATTACAACATTATTGTTCATAATATTGAACATAGGACCCTATTATTTCTCAATGCAATATTCTCTGAATTGTTTATCTCTGAGTAAAACAAATAATTTTTAAAGTAATACTTATGAAAACAAAAACCGTTTACTTCTGGGTCAGTCATTTAGTTTTCCATCTTTATCACTCATAATTTTGTGTTTCCTTGGTTTGGTACTACTAATGTATCTATTCATGTTTATAAATGATGAGCTAGAATAATTAACAGACTATAGAGTTCTTTGAAATTGTGTATATTTATTTATCCAATTAGCTTTGATCACGAAAGGGAGGGTTCTCTGCTGGTTCTGTGAATGTGATGGGGCATGCTCTTTAGTCAGCACAGTCTCCTTTAGACCACACAAGAAGAAAGGAGGCAGCTGCCAAAAATATGGAGCACTTTACTCTGAAACTTGAGCTTTTTAGTTTATTTCACTACAATGTGAAACTAATGTTTTTTTTTGTTCTCCCTCTCATCGTTTGTTGTGGGGATCTGGACTTACAGGATATGCTTTAAAGATGTTTATGTTTTTATGCAGTAAAATTTTTCAGTCTTGTGTCCATTTTTTGTCTTTCTTCTTTCCTCTTGTTTCAATAGGTTTTTGGGGAATAAGCGTTGTTTGGTTACAGGAATACATTCTTTAGTGGTGATTTTTGAGATTTTGGTGTACCCATCACTCTAGCAGTGTACACTGTACCCAATGTGTAGTCTTTTATCCCTCACCCCCCTCCCACCCTTACCCCCAAGGCCCCAAAGTCCATTGTATTATTATTATTATTATTAGAGATGGAATCTTGCTCTGTTGCCCAGGCTGGAGTGCAGTGGTGCGATCTCGGCTCAGTGCAAGCTCTGCCTCCTGGGTTCAGCCATTCTCCTGCCTCAGCCTCCTGAGTAGCTGGGACTACAGGTGCCCGCCACTACCCTCAGCTAATTTTTTGTATTTTAAGTAGAGATGGGGTTTCACCGTGTTACCCAGGAATGTCTTGATCTCCTGACCTCATGATCCGCCTGCCTCAGCCTCCCAAAGTGCTGGAATTACAGGCGTGAGCCACTGCACCCGGCCTCCATTGTATTATTCTTATGCATTTGCATCCTCATAGCTCAGTTCCCACTTGTGAGTGAGTACATATGATATTTAGTTTTCCATTCCTGAGTTACTTCACTTAGAATAATGGTCTCCAATTCCATCCAGGTTGCTGCAAATGCCATTATTCCATTCCTTTTTATGGCTGAGGAGCATTCCATGGTGTATATATATATATACTACATTTTATTTAACCACTCATTGATTGATGGACATTTGGGCAGGTTCAACATTTTTGCAATTGCGAATTGTGCTGCCATAAATATATGTGTGCAAGTATCTTTTTTCATATAATGCCTTCGTTTCCTACAGGTAGATACACAGGAGTGAGAATGCTGGATCAAATGATAGATCTACATTTAATTCTTGTAGGAATCACCACACTGTTTTCCATAGTGGTTGTACTAGTTTACATTCCCACAAACAGTGTAAAAAATGTTCCCTTTTTACCACATTCTCACAACATCTATTTTTTTTTATTTTCTGATGATGGCCATTCTTGCAGGGGTGAGGTGGTATCACATTGTGGTCTTGATTTGCATTTCCCTGGTAATTAGTGGTGTTAAGTATTTTTTATATATTTCTTGGCCATTTGTATACCTTCTTTTGAGAATTGACTATTCATGTCCTTAGCCCACTTTTGATAGGATTGTTTGTTTTATTATTGCTGATTTGCTTGAGTTCCTTCTAGATTCTGGATAATAGTCCTTTAGTTGGATGTATAGATTGTGAAGATTTTTTTTCCCACTCTTTGGGTTGTCTATTTATTCTGCTGATTATTCCTTTTGCTGTGCAGAAGCTTTTTAGCTTAATTAGGTCCCATCTATTTATCTTTGTGTTTCAGTTGATTTTGGGTTCTTTGTTATGAAGTCTTTGCCTAAGCTAATGTCTAGAAGGGGTTTTCCAATGTTATCTTCTGGAATTTTTAGATTTAAGCGCTTGATCCATCTTGATTTTTTGTGCAGGTAAGAGGTGAAGATCCAGTTTCATTCTTCTATACGTGGCTTGCCAATTATCCTGGAACCATTTGTTGAATAGGTGTCACTTCCCCACTCTATGTTTTTGTTTGCTTTGTCAAAGATCAGTTGACTGTAAGTATTTGGCTTTATTTCTGGATTCTGGATTCTGTTCCATCGGTCTATGTGCCTATTTTTATACCAGTATCCTGCTGTTTTGGTGACTATGCCCTTATAGTATAGTTTAAAGTCAGGTAATGTAATGCCTCCAGATTTTTTTTTTCCTTAGTCTTGCTTTGACTATATGGGCTCTTTTTTGTTTCCATATAAATTTTAGGATTGTTTTTTCAAGTTGTGTAAGGAATTATGGTGGTATTTTTACGGGAATTACATTAAATTTGTAGATTACTTTTGGCAGTATGGTCATTTTCACAATATTAATTCTACCCATCCATGAACATGGGATGTGTTTCCATTTGTTTGTGTCATCTTTGATTTATTTCAGCAGTGTTTTATAGTTTTCATTGTAGAAGGTCTTTCACCTCCTTGGTTAAGTATATTCTTAAGTATTTTATTTTTGTTGCAACTATTGTAAAAGAGGTTGAGTTCTTGATTCGATTCTCAGCTTGGTCACTGTTGGTGTACAGCAGAACTACTCATTTCTGTACATTAATTTTGTATTCTGAAATTTTGCTGAATCCATTTACCAGTTCTAGGAGCTTTTTGAATGAACATTTAGGGTTTCCTAGGTATATAATCATGTCATCAGCAAACAGCAACAGTTTGAATTCCTCTTTACCAATTTGGATGCCTTTTATTTCTTTCTCTTGTCTGATTACTGTGGCTAGGACTTCCAGTACTATGTTAAAGAGAAGTGGTAAAAGTAGGCATCTTTGTCTTGTTCCAGCTCTCAGGGGGAATGTTTTCAAATTTTCCCTATTCAGTCTAATGTTGGCTGTGGGTTTGTCAAAGATGGCTTTTTTACCTTAAGGTATGTCCCTTCTATGCCAATTTTGCATGAGATTTAATCATAAAGGGATGCTGGATTTTTTTCAAATGCATTTTCTACATCTTTTGAGATGATCATGTGATTTTTGTTTTTAATTATGTTTATGCAGTGTATCACATTTATTGGCTTGTAGATGTTAAACCATCCCTGCATCTCTGATATAAAACCCATTTGATCATGATGGATTATTTTAGACATGCAGTTGGATTCAGTTAGCCAGTGTTTTGTTGAGGACTTTTGCATCTATGTTCATCAAGGATATTGGTCTGTAGTTTTCCTTTTTTGTTATGCCCTTTCCTGGTTTTGGTATTAGGGTGATAGTGGCTTCATAGAATGACTTAGGGAGGATTCCCTCTTTATCTTTTGGAATAGTGTCAATAGGATTTGTACCAATTCTTCTGTGAATATCTGAAATAATTCAGCTGTAAATCCATCTGATCTGAACTGTTTCTTTCTTGGTAGCTTTTTAATTACCATTTCAATTTCACTGCTTGCTATTGGTCTGTTCAGATATTCTATTTCTTCCTGGCTTAATCTAGGAGTGTTGTATATTTCCAGGAATTTACCCATCTCCTCTAAATTTTCTTGTTTATGTGTATAAAGTTGTTTACAGTAGTCTTGAATGATCTTTTGTATTTGTGTGGTATCAGTTGTAATTTTTCCAGTTTTGTTTCTAATTGCACTTATTTGGATCTTCCCTCTTCTTTTCTTGGTTAATCTCACTAATGGTCTATCAGTTTTAATTTATATTTTCAAAGAACCAGCTCTTTGTTTCATTTATCTTTGATATTTTATAAATTTGTTTCCATTTCATTTAGTTCTGCTCTGATCTCGGTTCTTTTCATCTGCTGGGTTTGGGTTTGGTTTGTTCTTGTTTCTCTATTTTTTTGAGTTGTGACCTTAGATTATTTATTTGTGCTCTTTCAGACTTTTTGATGTAGGACTTTAATGCTACAAACTTTGCTCTTAGCACCACTTTTTCTGTATCCCAGAGGTTTTGATAGGTTGTGTCACCATTATCTCTCAGTTCAAAGAATTTTTAATTTCCATCTTGATTTCATTGTTAACCCAATTATCACTCAGGAGCAGTTTATTTAATTTTCATGTATTTGCATGGTTTTGAGGGTTTCTTTTAGAGTTGATTTTCAATTTTATTCCACTGTGGTCTGAGAGAGTACTTGATATAATTTGGATTTTCTCTGAATTTGTTGAGACTTGTTTTGTAGCCTATTAAATGGTCTATTTTGGAGAATGTTCCATGGCTGATGAATAGAATGCATATTCTGCAGTTGTTGGGTAGAATGTTTTGTAAATATCTGTTAAGTCTGTTTGTTCTAGGGTGGAGCTTAAGTCCATTGTTTCTTTGTTAATTTTCTGTCTTGATGACCTGTCTAGTGCTGTCAGTGGAGTATTGAAGTCCCCATTATTGTGTTGCTCTCTATCTAATTTCTTAGGTCTAGTTGTAATAGTTTTATAAATTTGAGAACTCCAGTGTTAAGTGCATATATATTTAGGATAGTGATATTTTTTCTGTTGGACTAGTCCTTTTATCATAATATAATGTCCCTCTTTGTCTTTTTTTAACTGCAATTGCTTTAAAGTTTGTTTTGTCTGATGTAAGAATAGCTACTCCTGCTCACTTTTGGTGTCCATTTGCATGGAATATTTTTTCCACCCCTTTACCTTAAGTTTATTTGAGTCCTTATGTGTCAGGTGAGTCTCTTGAAGATGGCAGATACTTGGTTGGTGAATTCTTATTCATTCTGCCATTCTGTATCTTTTCAGCGGAGCATTTAGATCATTTACATTCAATGTTAGTATTGAGATGTGAGGTACCATTCTATTCATCATGCTATTTGTTGCCTGAATATCTTGCTTTTTTCGCATTGTGTTATTGTCTTATAGGTCCTGTGAGATACATGCTTTATGGAAATTCTATTTTGGTATATTTTGGGGATTTGTTTCAAAATTTAGAAATCCTTCTAGCAGTTCTTATATCGCTGGTTTGGTAGTGGTGAATTCTCTCAGGATTTGTTTGTTCCAAAAAGACTATCTTTCCTTCATTTATGAAGCTTAGTTTCACTGGATATAAAATTATTTGCTGATAATTGTTTTGTTTAAGGAGGCTAAAGATAAGACTCCAATCCCTTCTAGATTGTAGGGTTTTTGCTGAGAAATCCGCTGTTAATCTGATAGGCTTTCCTTTATAGGTTACCTGATGCTTTTGCCCAACAACTCTTAAGATTCTTTCTTTTGTCTTGACTTTAGATAACCTGATTACTATGTGCCTAGGCAATGATCTTTGTGTGATGAATTTCCCAGGTGTTCTTTGAGCTTCTTGCATTTGAATTTCTAGATCTCTAGCAAGGCCAGGGAAGTTTTTCTTGATTATTTCCTCAAATATTATTCCAAACTTCTAGAGTTCTCTTCTTTTTTGGGAACACTAATTACTGTTAGATTTGGCCTCTTAACATAATCCCAAATTTCTTGGAGGCTTTGTTCATTTTTTTATATATTTTTTTCTTTGTCTTTGTCAGATTAGGTTAATTCAAATGCCTTGTCTTTGAGCTCTGAAGTTCTTTCTTCTACCTCTTCTATTTGACTCTATTGCTGAGACTTTCCAGTGCACTTTCTGTTTCTCTAAGTGTGTCCTCGATTACCAGAATTTGTTATTGTTTTTTATTTTTGCTATCTATTTCACTGAAGATTTTTTCCTTTTATATACTTTTTTTTTTTTTAATTTCTTTAAATTGGACTTCATCTGTCTCTTGCACCTCCTTGATTAGCTTAATAACCCACCTTCTGATTTGTTTTTTCTGGCACTTCAGAGATTTCATCTTGGTTTGGATCTATTGCTGGTGAGCTAGTGTGATCTTTTGGGAGTGTTTAAGATGTTTTGTCATATTACCAGAATTTGTTATTGTTGCTGTTTTTCCTTTTGATTTGGGTAGACTATGTCAAAGAGAAGATCTGGGACTGAAGGGCTGCTCTTCAGATTCTTTTGTCCCACATCATGCTCCCTTGATGTGGTGCTTTCCCCTTTCCCCTAGGGATAAACGTTCCTGAGAGCCAAATCTGGTTCTAGCTACCCAGCAGAGTTACCAGGCTCTGGGCTGGTACTGGGGAGTGTCTGCAAAGAGTCCTGTGATGTGATCTGTCTTCAGGTCTCTCAGCTGTGGATACTAGCACCTGCTCTGGTGGAGGTAGCAGGGGAATGAGATGGACTCTATAAGGGTCCTTGGTTCTGTTTTTGTTAAGTGTGCTAATCTTGTGTTGGTTGATCTCCAGCCAGGAGATGGCACTTTCAAGAGCCTGTTAGCTGCAGTTGTATAGGGAGGATCAGACTTTAGGTGGGGCCATATATTTCCCAAGAAATTATGTCCTTTTTCTTCGGCTACCAGAGTGGGTAAAGACCATCAGGTGGGGGCAGGGTTAGGGTGTCTGAGCTCACACTCTGCTTGGGCAGGGCTTGCTGTGGCTGCTGCAGGGGATAGGGGTGTAGTTCCCAGGCCAGTGGAGTTATGTTCCCAGGAGGATTATGGCTGTATCTCCTGAATTACATAGGTCACTAGAGAAGGGGGAGGAAGCCAGCTGTCACAGTCCTTACTCCACTTCCATGCAGCCCACAGCCCAAATGGCCAGTCTTATTCCCATCTTGTCCCCACAACAGCACTGAGTTTATTTCCAGGCAGCCAGTGAGCAGGGTTGAGAATTTGCCCCAGGCTTCAAGCCTCTCAGCTGAGAAGGCAAGCAGACTCACAGTTTCTCTGCTGTAGCACAAAGCCTGCAGTGGCAATCTACCTCCTTCAAAGGGTCTGCGGATTCTCTCAACTTTCCTGGTATGTTCCCCCAGTAGTTCTTCAAACAAAATTTCATGATATAGGTCTCCACATGCAGCTCTGTCCACCTAAGTGGGAACTGCAAGTTAGTCCTACATCCTATCTGCCATTTTCCAGACACAAACTCCATCTTGTGTCTATTAATTTTGGAAATGTATACAGCTCCTTGACAGGCATTCCCCAACTCAGCAATTTAGTTATTTTACAGATACATTTTTACCTTCCCACATATCCTTATATTCATTTTATTTTGGAGTAAGAAGCAAAGCATAGCTACATTACGATTTGGAGTAAGAAGCGAAGCACAGCCAATTACTTTATACTATCTATGAAATTGATCCTGCTTCCCTGCTGATTTGAAACGCCATTTATATTATACGCTAAATTTCAATGTGTTTGAATATATTTCTAGAGTTTATTTTTTCTATTTGTCTATTTTTGCTTATTGTGTGATTGCTATATCTTTTAAATTACTATAACTTTAAAATTATTTTAATACTTGAACTCATCTTTCACATATTTCTGAATTATATTTGGTATTCATCCATATATATGCTTCTAGGCATTGAAAATACACACCACCTTAATGGTAGGGGACTTTGAGAATATTTTGAGGGGAGTGACAGAGTTGTATGAGAACTTTCCATGTTATTTTGAATGCTTTATGTCTTTGAAGCTTTATAGTGAATGTGTCATTTTTGTAAATTTTAATATGATGAAACATAACAACAATTATTAATAACTTTAACTTAAAAACTTTAAACAAAGTTACATATGGGAAAACGGTGAAAAAAATAAACACGTAATTCAAAAATTTAAAAAATAAAAATAGCCAATGATCAGACAAAAAATAGTTAACCACAATTATAAATAAAATAAATAAAAAGTAAATGAATTTTTTGCAAAACATTGGCAAAAATAATAAAACTCAAAATGTCAAAGAAACCGACATGAGGTTTTTTTCATCCAGTATTGTTTATAATAACACACATTTGGAACTCCCTAGATATTAATAACTGAGATTTCACATGACTAAGTTAAGCTACACTCAAGCAATGAATATTAAAAGTTTGAAAAGCAAGATAAATATTAACATTGATTGACGGGGGAAGAGTCTTTAATTGTTAAATGTGAAAAATATGTTACAGCTTTGAACGCTGTTCATATCAAAGCATGTGCATGAATGTGAGTACCTGGCCATGTATGCAGTTTTTACATAGAAATTCTTAAAATGATGTTCCAAAGACTTTCCATAAGACAAAATGGAATTTTAAAAATGCTCAAGTAATCCACAGGAAGTCAGAAAAAAGAAAATAGAAAAATGCAAAACAGAGAGAACAAATAGAAAACAAGATAAATTTTAAAAATGTTAAATGTAAGTTCTACCAAATTAATACCTACATTAAATAAAAAATGGTTTAAATATAACAACTGAAAGACAGGAATTTGTAGATAGATTTAAAAAAACAATTACACAATTGTGTGCTGTCTATAGGAAACTCATTTCAAACATAACATGATCGGCAGCTAATAAAATATAAAGAGTAAAATGTATACTGTGGAAGTACGTCAGAAAAACACTAATGAAAGAAAGCATTAATGAGTATATTAATATCAGATAAAGTAGGCTTCATAACCAAAAAAATTGAGAGAAACAGATATTGTTACCAAAACACCAAGGGTTTGGTCTAGGTCTTGCTGCTCACCATACAGAGAGCCAATCACTGAAACAATGATTATTGCCAAGGAAGAAGGCTTTAATCAGATGTTGCAGCTAAGGAGATGGGAGGTCAGTCTCAAATCCACCTCCCTGACCGACTAAAATTAGGGGTTTATATAGCAAGGAAGAAATGTAATGATGTATAATAAAATGGGAACTAGGGAGGGGAAAGGAAGCAATCATGATGAATGTAGGATGTGGCATCTCATTGTCTGGATGCAGTGATTTGGTGAGTTTCAGTTCTTTGATACTTTTCAAGAGGATTGAAGGTCTTTTTCCTAAGGAAGAAACTCAGAATAAAGCAAATGCAAGTTACAAGCTTTAAGACCAGAAGGGACAATGTATATATATATTTTTTGAGACACAGTCTCACTCTTATTGCCCAGGCACTATCTCCGCTCACTGCAACCTCCGCCTCTGGGGTTCAAGCAATTCTCCTGCCTCAGCCTCCTGAGTAGCTGGGATTACAGGCATGCACCACCATGCCCAGCTAATTTTTCGCATTTTTAGTAGAGACGGGGTTTGATGTTGGTCAGGCTGGTCTCGAATTCCTTATCTCGTGATCCGCCCGCCTGGGCCTCCCAAAGTTCTGGGATTACAGGCGTGGTCCACCGTGCCCAGCCCGACAATTTTTATATTTATTTTAAAAACTATCTGTGGAATACTGGTATTATGTGCCAATACAGTATTATGTGCCAATAAAAGGGTCAATACAAGTAGAAGACATAGCAACCATAAATATGTATGCACTAATCAGAGCTGCAAAATATGTCAATCAGACTGATATAAATGAAGAAAAACAGACAAATCCACAATTATGGTTGAAAACTTCAATATGGTTCTCTCAAAATTGATAAAACAACTAGTCAGAAAATCAGCAAAGATACAAAAGAAGACAACAATATTACCAATCAATAAATGAAAATCAACACTAATGGAACACCAAACCAACAGCAGAATATATGTATTTTTAAGTGCCCGTGAAACACCATGATAGACCACCTTCAGCCACAAAACAAATAGCAAAACATTTAAAGAATTGAAATCACACAGAATATATTCTTTATTCCAATGGAATTAACTTAGATATTCATGGCAAAAATATAAAGGGGAAAATCTCCAACTACATGAAAACTAAACAAAATGCTTGTAAATAATTCATGGGTCAAAGAGGAATTCTCCAAGGAAATTAAAAATACCTTGAGCGGAATAAGATGAAAATTAAAATATAACATATTCGGTTATGTGGGAAACAGTTAAGCTCATGCTGAGAAGAAAATTGAAGCACTAAATATGTACCTTAACAAAGAGAAAAATGTTTTCCAGAAAACTGAAGAGAACACTTCCCAATCTACATTATAAAGCAAGTATTAACTTGACACCAAAACTAGATATAGTACAAAAAAATGAAACTATGAATAAATATCCCTATGAATATGAACACAAAACTACAAAATAAATAATTCAGCTCTCTCTTTCCATACACACACACACACACACACACACACTATAAGGATACCCGAAAACGTGGAAGCAACTTTGGAACTAAGTAACAGGTATGTTAGGGACAAACCACCCCAAAAAACTTCTTGGTACTGCCGACACTTCCCCTAAACCTCTGCATGCTGCCTGTCCCTCCCCCTTATGCTCTGCAACTCTGCCCACCCTTCCCCTTCAGCCCTTTACATTTCTAAGAACTTATCTAGGCACTGCTGTGAGGCCAGCATACTTTACCTATCAGGCCTTGCTGCAATAAAACCCAATTACAAGCCATCCAGACCACACAGGGGAAGGTCCTGGGAAGCATAAACAAACTTTACCTATACCCTCCTATAAGTTCCTTCATCTGGCTGCTACCATAAACGTCACAAGGTGATATATGGCAAAGTTAACCAACAAACAACCCCAGGGTCTGTCTCCCCCATATAAACCCCTCAGGTTTATAAACAGCTCAGGACTGCCTCCGGTCTGTGGTGGAGCAGCCAGCAGGTTCAATAAACTTACTCATCTGACTTCGGGTCTATTCTTCCTTTCTCTCGACTGACCTTACAAGGTAGAGTTTGGGACAGGTTAGAGGACTCATTTAGGGGAAATGTGGGAAAGTTTGGAACTTCCTAGAGACTTATGGAATTGCTCTGACCAAAATGCTGAGAGTGATATAGACAATGAAGTCCAGGCTGAGGTGGTCTAAGATGGAGCTGAGGAACTTCTTGGGAACTGGAACAAAGGTGACTCTCGCCATGCTTTAGCAAAGAGACTGGCAGCATTTCCCCCCTGCCCTAGAGATCTGTGGAATTTTGAACGTGAGGGATGATTTAGGGTATCTGGTGGAATAAATTTATAAGGAACAAAGCATTCAAGAGGTGACAGATCATAAGTTTGAAAAATTTGCACTCAGATGATGATGCAGTAGAAAAGAAAAACCCATTTTCTGGGGAGAAATTCAAGCCAGCTGCAGAAATTTGCATAAGCAATGAGGAGCCAAATGTTAATCACCAAGACAATGGGGAAAATGTCTCCCGGGAATGTCAGAGACCTTCTCAACAGCCCCTCCCATCACATGCCAGGAAGCCTAGGAGGAAAAACTGGTTTCATGGGCTGGGTTCAGGGACCCCCTACTGTTTGCAACCTTGAGACTTTGTGCCCCGCATCCCAGCTGCTCCAACTGTGGTTTAAAGGGGTCATAGTTGTCCGGCCTCTGAGCCCAAGCTAAGCCATCATATCCCCTGTGACCTGCACATACACATCCAGATGGCCGGTTCCCGCCTTAACTGATGACATTCCACCACAAAAGAAGCGAAAATGGCCTGTTCCTGCCTTAAATGATAACATTACCTCGTGAAATTCCTTCTCTTGGCTCATCCTGGCTTAAAGCTCCCCCGCTGAGCACCTTGTGACCCCCCCCACCCCTGCCCCCAGAGAACCCCCTTTGACTGTAATTTTCCCTTACCTACCCAAATCTTAGAAAACGGCCCCACCCCTGTCTCCCCCTTCACTGGCTCTTTTTGGACTCAGCCCCCCTGCACCCAGGTGAAATAAACAGCCTTTTTGCTCACACAAATCCTGTTTGGTGGTCTCTTCACAGGGACGCGAGTGAAATTTTGGTGGCGTGACTCAGATCAGGGGACCTCCCTTGGGAGATCAATCCCCTGTCCTCCTGCTCTTTGCTCCATGAGAAAGATCCACCTATGACCTCTGGTCATCAGACCGACTAGCCCAAGGAACATCTCACCAATTTTAAATCAGGTAAGCGGCCTCTTTTTACTCTCTTCTCCAACCTCTCACTATCTATCAGCCTCTTTCTCCTTTCAATCTTGGCACCATCTTTCAATCTCTCCCTTCTCTTAATTTCAGTTCCTTTCCTTTTCTGGTAGAGACAACTCAGGAGACGCGTTTTATCCGTGAACCCAAAACTCCGGCGCTGGTCACGGACTTGGGAAGGCAGCCTTCCCTTGGTGTTTAATCACGCAAGGATGCCTGCCTGATTATTCACCCACATTTCAGAGGTGTCTGACCACGCAGGGATGCCTGCCTTGGTCCTTCACCCTTAGCGGCAAGTACCGCTTTCCTGCCCCCCGCCCTGACCCCTTCTCTCCATGTCTCTACTCCTTTTCTCTGGGCTTGCCTCCTTCACTATGGGCAAACTTCCACCCTCCATTCCTCCCTCTACTCCCTTAGCCTGTGTTCTCAAGAACTTAAAACCTCTTCAACTCACACCTGACCTAAAACCTAAATGCCTTATTTTCTTCTGCAATGCCGCCTGACCACAATACAAACTCGACAGTGGTTCTAAATAGCCAGAAAATGGCACTTTGGATTTTTCCACCCTACAAGGTCTAAATAATTCTTGTCATAAAATGGGCAAACGGTCTGAGGTGCCTGATATCCAGGCATTCTTTTACACATCAGTCCCTTTCTAGTCTCTGTTCCCAATGCGACTCATCCCAAATCCTCCTTCTTTCTCTCCCACCTGTCCTGTCAGTCCCAAACCCAAGTGTCCCTGAATCTTTCTAATCTTCCTTTTCTACAGACCCATCTGACTTCTCCCCTCCTCCCCAGGCTGCTCCTCGCCAGGCCAAGCCAGGTCCCAATTCTTCCTGAGCCTCTGCTCCCCCACCCTATAATCCTTTTATCACCTCCCCTCCTCACACCCGGTCCGGCTTACAGTTTCATTCGGCAACTAGCGCTCCCTGACCTGCCCAGCAATTTCCTCTTAAAAAAGGTGGCTAGAGCTAAAGGCATAGTCAAGGTTAATGCTACTTTCTCTTTATCCAACCTCTCCCAAAATCAGTTAGCATTTAGGCTCTTTTTCATCAAATATGAAAAACCCAGCCCAGTTCATGGCTCGTTTGGCAGCAACCCTGAGATGCTTTACAGCCCTAGACCCTAAAAGGTCAAAAGGCCGTCTTATTCTCAATATACGTTTTATTACCCAATCCACTCCTGACATTAAATAAAACTCCAAAAATTAAATTCCGGCCCTCAAACCCCACAACAAGACATAATTAACCTCGCCTTCAAGGTGTACAATAATAGAGTAGAGGCAGCCAAGTAGCAATGTATTTCTGAGTTGTAATTCCTTGCCTCCACTGTGAGACAAACCCCAGCCACATCTCCAGCACACAAGAACTTCCAAACGCCTAAACCTCAGCTGCCAGGGGTTCCTCCAGAACCTCCTCCCCCAGGCGTTTGCTACAAGTGCCGGAAATCTGGCCACTGGGCCAAGGAATGCCCACAGCCCGGGATTCCTCCTAAGCCATGTCCCATCTGTGCGGGACCCCACTGAAAATCGGACTGTTCAACTCACCTGCTAGCCACTTCCAGATCCCCCGGAACTCTGGCCCAAGGCTCTCCGACTGACTCCTTCCCAGATCTTCTCGGCTTAGCAGCTGAAGACTGACACTGCCCAATCGCCTTGGAAGCCTACAGGACCATCACAGATGCTCTGGGTAACTCTCACAATGGAGGGTAAGTCCGTCCCCTTCTTAGTCAATACGGAGGCTACCCACTCCGCATTACCTTCTTTTCAAGGGCCTGTTTCCCTTGCCTCCATAATTCTTGTGGGTATTGACAGCCAGGCTTCTAAACCTCTTAAAACTCCCCAACTCTGGTGCCAACTTAGACAACATTCTTTTATGCACTCTTTAAGTTGTCCCCACCTGCCCAGTTCCCTTATTAGGCCAAGACATTTTAACTAAATTACCTGTTTCCTTGACTATTCCTGGATGACAGCCACACCTCATTGCCACCCTTTTCCGCAGTTCAAAGCCTCCTTTGCATCCTCCTCTCGTATCCCCCCACCTTAACCCACAAGTATAGGACACCTCTACTCCCTCCTTGGTGACTGATCATGCACCCCTTACCATCCTATTAAAACCTAATCACCCTTACCCTGCTCAATGCCAATATCCCATCCCACAGCAGGCTTTAAAAGGATTAAAGCGTGTTATCACTCACTGTTACAGCATGGCCTTTTAAAGCCTATAAACTCTTTACAATTCCCCCTTTTTACCTGTCCTAAAACCAGACAAGGCTTACAGGTTAGTTCAGGATCTACACCTTATCAACCAAATTGTTTTGCCTATCTACCCCATGATGCCAAACCCATATACTCTCCTATACTCAATACCTCCCTCCACAACCCATTATTCTGTCCTAGGTCCCAAACATGCTTGCTTTACTATTCCTTTGCACCCTTCATCCCAGCCTCTCTTCGCTTTCACTTGGACTAACCCTGACACCCATCAGGCTCAGCAACTTACCTGGGCTGTACTGCCGCAAGGCTTCACAGACAGCCCCCATTACTTCAATCAAGCCCAAACTTCTTCCTCATCTGTTACCTATCTTGGCATAATTCTCATAAAAACACAGGTGCTCTCCCTGCCTATTGTGTCCATCTGATCTCTCAAACCCCAACACCTACAAAACAACAACTCCTTTCCTTCCTAGGCATGGTTAGATACTTTTGACTTTAGACACCTGGTTTCTCCATTCTAACAAAACCATTATATAAACTCACAAAAAGACCCCATAGATCCTAAATCTTTTCCCCACTCCTCTTTCCTTTCCTTGAAGACAGCTTTAGAGACTTCCCCCACCCTAGCTCTTCCTGACTCTTCCGAACCCTTTTCATTACCCACAGCTGAATTGCAGGGCTGTGCAGTCAGAATTCTTACATAAGAACCAGGATCACGCCCTGTAGCATTTTTATCCAAACAACTTGACCTTACTGTTTTGCCTAGCCCTCAAGTCTGCGTGCAGCGGCTGCCACCACCCTAATACTTTTAGAGGCCCTTAAAATCACAAACTATGCTAAACTCACTCTCTACAGTTCTCATAACTTCCAAAATCTATTTTCTTCCTCACAGCTGATGCATATACTTTCTGCTCCCCAGCTCCTTCAGCTGAACTCACTCTTTGTTGAGTCTCCCACAATTACCACTGTTCCTGGCCCGGACTTCAATCCGGCCTCTCACATTATTCCTGATACCACACCTGACCCCCATGACTGTATCTCTCTGAGCCACCTGACATTCACCCCGTTTCCCCATATTTCCTTCTTTCCTGTTCCTCACCCTGATCACACTTAGTTTATTGATGGCAGTTCCACCAGGCCTAACCACCACTCACCAGCAAAGGCAGGCTATGCTATAGTACAAGCCACTAGCCCGCCTCTTAGAACTTCTTATTTCCTTTCCATCATGGAAATCTATCCTCAAGGAAATAACTTCTCAGTGTTCCATCTGCTGTTCTACTACTCCTCAGGGATTATTCAGGCCCCCTCCCTTCCCTACGCATCGAGCTCGGCGATTTGCCCCCATTCAGGACTGGCAAATTAGCTTTACTCAACATGCCCCGAGTCAGTAAACTAAAATACCTCTTGGTCTGGGTAGACACTTTCACTGGATAGGTAGAGGCCTTTCCCACAGGGTCTAAGAAGGCCACAGCACTCATTTCTTCCCTTCTGTCAGACATAATTCCTCGGTTTGGGCGTCCCACCTCTATACAGGCCGATAACGGACCAGCCTTTATTAGTCAAATCACCCAAGCAGTTTTTCAGGCTCTTGGTATTCAGTGAAACTTTTATATTCCTTACCATCCTCAATCTTCAGGAAAGGTAGAATGGACTAATGGTCCTTTATAAACACAGCTCACCAAGCTCAGCCACCAACTTAAAAAGGACTGACTGTACAATACTTTTACCACTTGCCCTTCTCAGAATTCAGGCCTGTCCTCGGAATGCTACAGGGTACAGCCCATTTGAGCTCCTGTAGGGACGCTCCTTTTTATTAGACCCCAGTCTCATTCCAGACACCAGACCAACTTGGACTGCACCCCAAAAAACTTGTCATCCCTACTATCTTCTGTCTAGTCATACTCCTATTCACCGTTCTCAACTACTCCTACCTGCCCTGCTCTTGTTTACACTGCCGGTTTACACTGTTTCTCCAAACCATCACAGCTGATATCTCCTCGTGCTATCCCCAAACCGCCACTCTTAACTCTTAAAGTAAATAAATAATCTTTGCTGTCAGGACTATGCTGAACCTCCTTAGGCACTCTCTAATTAGATGTCCTGGGTCCTCCCAATTCTTAAACGTTTAATACCTGTTTTTCTCCTTCTCTTATTCCATTTAGTTTTTCAATTCATACAAAACCATATCCAGGCCATCACCAATAATTCTACACAACAAATGTTTCTTCTAACAACCCCACAATATCACCACTTACCACAAAATCTTCCTTCAGCTTAATTGCTCCCACTCTAAGTTCCCATGCCGCCCCTAATCCTGCTCAAAGCAGCCCTGAGAAACATTGCCCATTATCTCTCCATACCAGCCCCCAAAATTTTTGCCGCCCCAACACTTTACCACTATTTTGTTTTATTTTTCTTATTAATATAAGAAGACAGGAATGTCAGGCCTCTGAGCCCAAGCTAAGCCATCATATCCCCTGTGACCTGCACATACACATCCAGATGGCTGGTTCCTGCCTTAACTGATGACATTCCACCACAAAAGAAGTGAAAATGGCCTGTTCTTGCCTTAACTGATGACATTACCTCGTGAAATTCCTTCTCTTGGCTCATCCTGGCTTAAAGCTCCCCCGCTGAGCACCTTGTGACCCCCGACCCCTGCCCCCAACCCCTGCCCCCTTTGACTGTAATTTTCCTTTACCTACCCAAATCTTATAAAATGGCCCCACCCCTATCTCCCTTCGCTGACTCTCTTTTTTGGACTTAGCCCCCCTGCACCCGGGTGAAATAAACAGCCTTGTTGCTCACATAAAGCCTGTTTGGTGGTCTCTTCACAGGGACGCGAGTGAAAATGGTACAGCTCAGGCCATGGATTCAGAGGGTGCAAGCCCCAAGCCTTGGCAGCTTCCATGTGGTGTTGAGCTTGCAGGTACACAGAAGTCAAGAATTGAGGTTTGGGAACCTCTGCCTAGATTTCAGAGGATGTATGGAAATGCCTGGATGTTCAGGCAGAAGTTTGCTGCAAAGGTGGTCCCTCATGGAGAACCTCTGCTAGGGCAGTGCAGAAGGGAAATGTGGGGTTGGAATCCACACACAGAGCCCCAAATGGGGAACTCCCTACTAGAGCTGTGAGAGAAGGGCCACTGTCCTTCAGACTCCAAGATGGTAGATCCACTGATCCACCTGGAAAGGCCACAGACACTCAGTGCCAGCCAGTTAAAGCAGCCAGGAATGGGCCTGTACCCTTTGAAGCCACAGGAGCTGAGCTTCCCAAGGCTGTTGGAGTCCACTTCTTACATCAGCGTGACCTGGATGTGACACATGGAGTCAAAAGAGATCATTTTGCAACTCTAAGATTTGGTGATGCCCTGTTGAAGTTTGGACTTTCATGGGGTCTGTAGTCCCTTTGTTTGGCCAACTTCTCCCATTTGGAATGGGCATATTTACCCAATGCCTGTACCCCCATTGTATCTAAAAAGTAACTGACTTGCTTTCAGATTTACAGGCTCATAGGCAGAAGGGACTTGCCTTGTTTCAGATGAGACTTTTGACTTGAACTTTGGGATTAATGCTGCAATGAGCTAAGACTTTGGGGGACTGTTGAAAAGGCATGATTGTGTTTGTGAGGACATGACATTTAGGAGGGACCAGGGGTGGAATGGTATGGTTTTGCTCTGTGTCCCCATTGAAATCTCATCTTGATTTGTAATTCCCATAATCCCCACATACCATGGGAGGGACCTAGTGGGAGGTAATTGAATCCTGGGAGCAGTTCCCTCATGCTGTTCATGTGATAGTGAGTGAGTTCGCACAAGATCTGATGGTTTTATAAGGGGCCTTTCCCCACTTCACTTGGCACTTCTTTTCCCTGCCACTAAGGGAGGAGACCACTCCTCATATTGTCTTATGCCCAATTTCTGCCTCCAAAGAAAGAAGAAGTAAAAACTAAAAGGCAGAAATGAAATCCACAGGCAGACAGCCCGGTGCCACATCCTGGGCCTAGTTAAAGATCAACTCCCAACCTAATCAATTATGTTATCTATAGATTACAGACATTGTATAGAAAAGCACTGTAAAAAATCCCTGTCCTGTTCTGTTCTAATTACCAGTGCATGCAGCCCCCAGTCATGTACCCCCTGCTTGCTCATTCGATCACGACCCTCTCACATGGACCCCCTTAGAGTTGTAAGCACTTAAAAGGGACAGGAATTGCTCACTCGGGGAGCTCGGTTTTTGGAGATGTGAGTCTGCCAATGCTCCCAGCTGAATAAAGCCCTTCCTTCTACAACTCTGTCTGAGGGATTTTGTCTGTGGCTCATCCTGCTACACCACCAGATGAAGAAGGAAGTGTTTACCTCTTCTTCTGCCATGATTGTAAGTTTGCTGAGGCCTCCCAAGGCATGTGGGATGGTGAGTCAATTAAACCTCTTTCCTTTATAAATTACTCAGTCTTGTTTATGTTCTTATAGCAGCATGAAAATAACTAATACAGTAAATAAATAAATATATACATGCACACACACACGCACCATGACCAAGTGACCAAGTGAAGTCCATTTCGGGGATAAGGGCAAGGTAGTTTCAATATTCACAAATGTAAATCAATATTCACCACAACAGGTTAAAGAAGAAAAATCACATAATTATGCCAATTGATGCAGAAAAAGCATTTGAAAAAGTCAGCACCCATCCATGATAAATAGTTCTCAGAAAAATAGGAATAGAGAGAAACTTCCTCAACATGATAAAGGCATTAAAAAGTCTATATCTAATTTAGCATTTAGTCGTGAACAGATGAGAAAGGAAAAAATAAAACTGTTCTCACTTGGAGATGGCATAATTATCTACATAAAAACAAAACAAAAAATCTACAAGAAGATAGCTTCTAGAGTCAATATGTAAGTTCACATAAATATATGAAAATAAATTGCATTTATATACTAGCAACAAACGTCAAAATATCCGGTCAATATTCTAGTCATGATATTAATATATAGTTTTACAAGATGTTAATATTGGGGAAAACTGGGTAAAGGAACAAAGGATCTTTCCCATAATTTCTAAGAACTGCATATAAATCTACAATTATCTCAAAAGTTTAAATTAAAAAGGTGTTTATTTTAATTTTAACTATTTACAATGGCGTGCTTCGATTTGGAGAAAATTTTACTATTTTTTCTATTGCTTTAATTTTCTGCCTAACTATGTATTCGCATTATAATCAGTAAAAAAATATATTTTTACTTCAGAAAAAAAGCAAAGTATGCAAAAACATAATTATAAAGAAAAACATATACATCATAAAAATGCTTTATGAATAAATTATAAATCTCAGGTAGTGCTAGATAGGGTAGTTCTTGTACAGATGTTTAAAGAACATGTAGATGTAATGTGAATAGAATCAAAAAGGATTATCTCCATGGAGCTAAAGTAACATTTTAAGAAAAGCATACTTAAAATAGATTTTAAAAAATAATTTTCCTTTAAAAAAAGAAACTTGGGAGTATTTTTTAATTTTCTTTGTACGTTAAACTGTGTGATTCATTAGAAAGAAATTTAGAAGATCTAACGGCAAATATCTGATTATCATATGAATATGGAAAGTGGGCAAGAAGTTACACTGAATATTCTGTTAGCTCTCCAGAGCAAAGGGAAAAACAATTCTAGATATTCAGTCTTTGCAGTATAAAAAACTAAACATACATTGCATCATGGTGTAGCAGAGTCTAATGTTAGAGAAGGCAAATGGAGAATCCCGACAACACCCACGTTATAGTTATAAATGAGTCTATGCAATGGAGGTTTTTGATTTTGATGTAAAATTTGGTAGAGATGAATTGCTGAGGCACAGTTTAAAGAAGGTATATAAAGTATGAATACTACAGTATCCTTTGACATTCCCTTTTTGAACATGCAGCTTCAAGCAGATATTTTTTATTCCAAGTGAAGGAAACTAAATTCAAAATAGTTTAATCTAAACATGGGATGGATTGGAAGGATATAAGATAGCTGCAAAAATTGAAGGAAGAACTGCAGGAACAGGGCATCTCAGAGGCATTAGAGTATGAATCTGATTATTTGTTCCTGTAAGACTCCTGCTTCTTGTATACTTCTTGGGCTTTGTCACATGAAAAAGACTTGCCCCCTGAAGGGTTTTTTTAAACTACATTTAATACTTGATATCCAAAAGAGAAGAGAGAGAATTCTTCCTGCTAGTTCTACTTAGAAAACCCCCCACAGAACTCTGCTTTTCCTAACTTGAATTATGTGACTACTCCCATACTGGCAATTTGGCCGGATTAATGAATGCTAACTATGACTCACCTCACTTATGTCACATACCCAACCTACAAGAAGGAGAGAGAAATGTTCTGGGCAGACTAAAATAATATGTTCTATAGAGACAACATTATAAGCAGGATCAGAGGAAAGTGACATAAGGAAAACTGACTTGAGAAAGAAAGTGAGAAAATAGCCAGAGGGTTCTTTCCCTTGTTTTATTTTTGCCATAATTTTTCCACTGGGGCACTCAAATATTCTCTTCTTTGTTTGTTCATAAAAGACTAGCATTGAGAATCTCATTTAATTAGCCCAAATGTGTTAAATGAGAAAGATTTCAAAAAATGGACTCTTTCCTTATTCTTAATTATTATAGTAAACATAAAAGCAAATTGCACTTTTTCAATATTGAAAATAAATAGTAGACACTGGATAACATAGAGTATTTGGTAATAATTTGTGGGGAAATAATTACTATGGCTATGGTTTGAATGTATTAGTCCCTTCCAAAACTCATGTTGAAATTTAATCCCCAATGCAACAATGTTGAGTGGTGAGATCTAACAGGAGATTTTTAGGTAATGAGGTTCAATCCTCATGAATGGATTAATGCCACAATAAAAAGGACTTGTTAAGTAGGTTCTTTCTCTTTGGCTTTTCTGCCACATGAGGATATAACATTTGTATCCGTAGCAAGAAGGCCCTCACTAGACACCAGATGCCAGCACTTTAATATTTAACCTCTCAGTGGTTAAAAGGACAGTGAGAAATAAGTCTTTGTTCTTTACAAATTGCCCAGTTTGTCATATATACCCAAAGGAATATGAATCATTCTATTGTAGAGACACATGCACATGTATGCTTATTGAGGCACTATTTCCAATAGCAATCACACAGAATCAGCCCAAATGCCCATTAATGATAGACTGGATAAAGAAAATGTGGTACCTATACACCATGGAATACTATGCTGCCATGAAAAAAGAGAGTTCATATCCTTTCCAGGGACATGGATGAAGCTGGAAGCCATCATCCTCAGCAAACTAACACAGGAACAGAAAACCAAACACTGCATGTTCTCACTCATAAGTGGGAGTTGACATTAAGAACACATGGACACAGAGAGGGAAACAACACATACCAGAGCCTGTTGGGGGTGAGGGGTGAGGGGAGGGAACTTAGTGGATAGGTCAATAGGTGCAGCAAACCACCATGGCACTCATATACCTAGGTAACAAACCTGCACATTCTGTACATACATCCTGTTATTCTTTTTTAGAAGAAATAAAAAACATAAATTACCCAGTTTGTCATATTGTGTTATAGCAGCATAAAACTAAGACAGAAATGGGTACCAGGAGTTGGGAGTTGCTATGACAACTAAAAATGTGGAAGCAGCTTTCAAACTGGGTAATAAATAGAGGCTGAAATAATCTGAAGGAACAATATAGAAAAAACATATTGCCATGAACAGAGCATTAAAGGTGATTCTGGTGAGGGCTCAGAAGAGGATAGCTGTAGAGGGAGCCTAATTCTTAGAAGTTTTTCTAGGTGATTATGAACAGAATGTTGGTAGAAATATGTACAGTAAAGGCCATTCTGATAAGGTCTCAGAGATGAGGAACAAGACACTGGGAACTGGAGGAAAAGCCGTCTGTAATGGTTAATATTGAGTGTCAACTTCATTGGACTGACGGATGCAAAGTATTGTTCCTGGGTGTGTCTGTGAGGGTGTTGCCAAGAGATTAATATTTGAGTCAGTGGACTAGGGGAGCAGGCCCACTCAGTCTGGGTGGGCACCATCTAATTAGCTGCCTGTGCAAGTAGGATAAAGCAGGCAGAAGAAATTGGAAAGAGCAGACTTGCTGAGCCTTCTGGCCTTCATCTTTTTCTGTGCTGGATGCTTCCTGCCCTCAAACATCAGACTCCAATTTCTTCAGCTTTTGGACTCTTGTACTTTGTATTAGTCTGTTCTCATGCTGCTAATAAAGACATATCCAAGACTAGGAAAAAGAGGTTTAATGAACTCATAGTTCTACATGGCTGTGGGGGGGCCTCACAGTCATGGCAGAAGGCAAAAGAGGAAAAAGGCATGTCTTACATGGCAGCAGGCAAGAGAATGAGTGCCAGCAGAGGAAACGCCAGACACTTATAAAACCATCAGATCTCGTGAGAACTCACTATCATAAGAACAGTATGGGGAAAGCTGCCACCTGGTCTCGCCCTTGACATCTTGGGGATTATTACAATTCAAAGTGAGATTTGGGTGGGGACACAGAACCAAAGCATATCAGACTCACACCAGTGAATTGGAAGGGGCTCTTGGGCCTTCAGCTACAGACTGAAGGCGTACTCTTGGCTTCCCTACTTTTTGAGGTTTTGGGACTTGGACTGGCTTCCTTGCTCCTCAGCTTGCCGATGGCCTATTGTGGGACTTCATCTCATGGTCTTGTAAATCAATACTACTGAATAAACTCCCTTTCATATATACATCTATTCTATTAGTTTTGGCCCTCTAGAGAAGCCTAACTAATACACACCTTTCATTGTAAAGTGGCAATAATAAATAAATAAATCTGGGCTGAATTTTGTCCAAGCCCAAGGGCTTTGTAGAAGGCAGAATTTAAGAGTAATGAACTGGGATATTTGGCAGAATAAATATCTAAACAGCAAAATATTGAAGATGCTGCATGACTTCTTTTAGCTGCTTATAGTAAAATTCAAGAACTGGAAACAAAGAGGGAATTTGTAATTAAACTGGAAACAGAACGTAAACAATTTGAAAAATTTTCATCCCAGTCATGTAAAAAAAATTAAAAAGCAACTTCAGAAAAAAAAAAAAAAGTCCAGGCACAGTGGCTCATGCCTCTAATCCAAGCACTTTGGGAGGCCGAGGCTGGCGGATCACCTGAGGTCAGGAGTTCGAGACCAGCCTGGCCAATATGGTGAAACCCCGTCTCTACTAAAAATACAAAAAATTAGCCAAGCGTGGTGGCAGGAGCCTGTAATCCCAGCTACTAGGGAGGCTAAGGCAGGTGAATGGCTTGAGCCCAGAGACAGAGGTGGCAGTGAGCCGAGATCGTGCCACTGCACTCCAGCTTGGGCTACAAGAGACTCTGTCTAAAAAAACCAGACAAACAAAACTAAGGGTGTGGCCAGAGATCATTTGATAAGGATATTAATATAAGTAGAAGGAATCCAGGTGCTATTCATCAAAACAATGGAGGAATGACTTTGAAGACATTTTGGAGTCTTTTGAGGCTCCAATGCCCATCACAGGCCCAGAGTTACAGGGCCTTGAGGGCAGAAAGTTTTCAAGAGAATATCCTAGGGCACATGTGTGACCTTGAGTCTCACTACCCAGAAACCACTTTAGATTGCTGCTGTCTGCATTCCAATGCAGTGCTTTTTGGCTTTTTCAGCTGTAGCTCAGGCGTACCCAAGTGTGGCTCAAGCCACAGCTTCAGAGATTGGAAGTGGTAAGCCTTGGTGGTGTCTACATGGTGCTAATTCTGCAGGCACACAAAATTATAGAGGAATAGCTTCCTCTACCCAGATTTCAAAGGATATCTCAAACAGCTTCAGGGCTGCCACAGAGAGCCCTCAGTAGGGTGATGTCCAGTGGAGCTGTGGGAGCAGGGCTGCCCCAGAGATCCCATAATTGTGGAGCCAACTGTGTGCAACATCAGCCTGGAAGGGCCATAGTCACCTTACTTCAGCCTATGAGAGTGACACGAGCTGCACCCAGCAAAGTCACAGAAGCAGGTCTGACAGAGGCCTTGGGGCCCTAAACTTTATTTCAGTGTGTCCAGGACATAGAATCAAAGATAATTATTCTGGATCTTTAAGATCTAACGTTGTTTGCCCTCTTGTGTTTTAGACTTACTTGGGATGTGTTGTTCCTTTCTTCTTTCCTATTTCTCCCTTTGGAATGGTAATATCTATCCTATGCTGTCTCATCATTGTATTTTGGAATCATAAATTTTGTTATTTCAGAAGCTCACAGCTGGAGGAAAATATGCCTCAGGATGAATCATGCCAGGAATGTCACTCATATCTGATTTAGATAAAACTCTGGATTTTGGAATTTTAAAGTCATGCTGTAAAAAATTAAGACTTAGGCTACTGGAATGGAATGGATGTATTTTGTGTATAAGGAAGAAATGAATTTGGGGGTGCCAAGGGCAGAATTCAATAGTTTGAATTTTTTTATTCCTTCCAAAACGAGTGTTGAAACTTAATCCCCAAAGTAACAGTGTTGAGAGATGGGAAGTCTTTAGGTTATGAGGGCTCAACCTTCATGAATGGATTAATCGCACTATAGAAAGGGCTTGTGGGAGTGAGCTCTTTTTCTTTCACTCTTCTGCAATGTGAGATCCCAGTGTTCATCCCTGCTTGCGCTTCTGCCTTCCACCACTTAAGGATGCAGCAAGAAGGCCCTCACCAGACACCACATGCCAGTGCCTTGACTGGGGACCCCTCAGCCTTCAAAACTGTGAGAAATAAATTTCTGTTCTTTATAAATTATCCAGTGTGCAGTATTTTGTTATAGCAGCACAAAATGGACTAAGAAAACCACCAAAGAAGTAAATTATTCTTGGAAATTCTAGGTTAAATGATGAATATGTGTTTAACTTTTTCTATCACTAATCACTTAATACAATGTGAAAATTATTAACTAACAAATAGCTATAATACCACATTCACACAGAGATTTAATGTTAACATACCAGGCTTACAATACACCCCCACAATGCCTTACAAATTGTGGAATACAATTAATACCAAAGACAGAAGCCAATGTTATAAGACTAATCTGAGTAATGGAAGTTGGGGATGTCTTTTGGAAACTCACAAATTTACCAGAAGAAGTATTTTATTTGGAAAACTATGTAACTATAAAAAGTATCATACATGTTTACTTTTTTCCCTAAGAACCACTATGTCATTTATTCACTATATTTCACTGGATTTAGAGATTTTAAGTTTGGTAATTTGAAATATTTTGTTATTGACAAAATTTAGAAAGGAACCTTTCTATCCCTTGCAGTGGGCTATTGGGATTTCAGTATTAGTATTTTCACTCCTTTTAAAAGGTGTTAAAAATAAATTTTCTAGTCAGAAAAATAGCCTCATGATTAAATGAATTAAAATATTCTCTGCATCTAGCAGATGCCATAAGTAATCCATTGTAAGTTTTTGCAACTTCGTTTCCACATACCCTATATCATCTAACACACAGCCGATTTATTACCTCACCATAGGAACTATAAGACATGAAAGACTTCAAGGTCTGTGTTAATGGCAGTTCCATAATAGATTCAGCATGTTGTTAAGTGCAGGTCTATATTAACTAAGAGCTAGCAGTTTTTCTTATTTATTTTCAATATGTTAATGTGTTTTTTTGAGATGGGAATGACTCATCTCAAATTCAGTCTATAGTGCAAAATTTAAGAAAAATTCCATAGGTAAAACTGTTATTTAACATAACAACAGGAGAAAAAAAAAAAAGCAAAAACCCAAAACTTGTATCAAAATTAAAAACCTATCAAATCTTTTCTTCATAATTACATAAGAATAACAAAATGTAAGAAAACTAAAATACAAGTAATTATTGTTTTAAAAATCATTCTGAGGGCATTATCAGTATTTATTTTAAGAGGAACAAGCAGTACAATAACTTTGCGAAAAGCAAGTAAAGATAGGTTTGGGAAAGTCCAAACTAAACCTCATCTAAGAAACATGTAGGGAGACTTAGAAATGTTTTTAGGGCTTCAAATAGCTGGGCTCTTTTACTACCCTCTTAATAGAAAAGTTATATATTATTTTGTTTGTGCTCTTTGAACATCCCTGACTCTTATATAGACACCTGAGGTAATTAGAATAGTTGATTATCACACCCAACTTAAATGTGAGAAAAACTAACAAATCTGTCACCGAAAGAATAGATTAGAACCAAATCTTTTAATTCTGAACATAATATGCTTCACAGCTCAATTTGCTCTCAAAAGTTTAGACATAGAGACAGCTGTGTGAGACAATATTAATAACATTGAAGATTAAATTTCTTCAGCATGTATTAATTATTTCCCACAAAAATCTGTTTTATCCTATTCTTAATCAGTCCAAAAAGCCTCTCTCCTTTATGAATTAATTACTTGAAAATGAGTAGTACAAAAATTTGTAAAACATAAGATGTCACTAGAATGCTTTTAAATGATAGTTATTCCTTGTTTATTCATGATTTTTTAAACATCAAGTGTCATAATTGCTATAGGTCACTATCCCATTACTTAAACTCTAAATTATACAGAATTAAATTAACATAAATGTTCAAAGCAGAGGGCACACCCGGATTTAGAGATTATATGAGTTCATCAGATTTCAAAATTTCTTTAAAAGATTAATTTCTTACCAACATATGAAAACTCTTGTTATCTAGTGAAATGCTAATTGTTTTCATTTTTATAAAGTTCATATTCTAGTGACTCCAAGACAGGACATTTGGTTACATTAACACATATCAACCCAGATATGTGCTAAAACAAGGGTAGTTCATAAAGGGTGTAATACTGGACACCTGACAATGGTATTTGCTCAGTTCCACAAAGTTTTATAAGCAGTGAAAAGATTCATTGTCAGTGTTTGCTTTATCTACAAGAGTGATTACTTTAAAAACTGATTTAACAATAACCAGTTGAAATTTTGTGTTTATTTTTATATTTCCCCAGGTATCAAAATACTGTATGTAATTGAGGGATGGAAATAGTTGGATTTGTTGCTTACGTACTCAGTGCCAACAACTTAATTAACTTTACACATTTGTATCACATTTAAACATTCCACCGATACCAATCTTTACTCCTTAAAAGATTTCTGGACATATCACAGATCAAGTTACTACAAGGAATCAGGAATCTACATTGGAAAATCATTTCGTTCTTTAGGTAGTTACAGTAATGTTATCCCACTGAAGCCCTTTGGTTGCCTCAAATCTTGAACAAAACTGCAACAATACAGAGAATGTATACAACCTTTGAAGAAATAACTAGGTAACACACAGAGAGAGAAATGACCGTTAGCATATGGACAATGAACACTGATGTTTCTCATTCATTTTAATTATTCTGCCATCTAAATGCCAATTTCCACAGGTGGAGGGCTTGGTGGGTATGCAGGATTGATTATGAAGTGATAGCTGGCTGCTCCTAACTGCTCTGTGCCAGTTAACAGTTTTCTTGGAATTGACTGCAACTAATACCCACTGCATTTATCTTCTCAAGAAAATATGACATCCTATTCTAGATAAAATGAAAAAAACAAGCAGCTACTACCCAAAATATTTCTCAAATTGAAAATATTGTGTAAATGATAATTTTTAAAACCCAAGAAATAATACCGTAGTGATTTGACATACTAAAAAGACTTGCTGTTAGTCACAAGCAGTCATTCTTTCATTCTGAATAATCTGTATTAAACCAAAATTAAACAAATCGTGCCTGATGGGTAGGAAACATCAAACATCTTGTTATGGATTGAATGTTTGTGTACCCCCTCACGCTCATATGTTGAAGACCCCCAGTGCAATTATATTTAGAGATGAGTTCTCTAAGAAAGTAATTAAGGTAAAAGGAGGCCATGAATGGATCCTTGATCCAATAAGATTAGCGTCCTTATAAGAAGAGACACTAGAGAGCTCATCTGAGCACACAGCAAGGTGACAGCCATTTGTAAGCCAAGAAGACCCTCACTAGAAATGGAATTTGCTGTCACCTTGATATTGGATTCCTCAGCATCCAGAACTGTGAGAAAATAAATTTCTATTGTTTAAGCAACACAGTGTGTGGTATTTTGTTATAGCAGCAGCCTGAGAAGATTCATTATATGCCTTCTTCCCATATACTCTTTTTTAAAAATAGGAGGCCAAGATGTTTAGTGTTCTCCTGAGGAACAATCAGATAAGCATATCTTGAAGGAGGAAGCTGTCAGTGTTACAATATGAATATAGACTAGAATGAGGTAACAAAAACAAAAACAACAAACAAATAAACAAAAAAGCTCCCATGTTTATTTCTCAGTTAACCAATGTTTATTGAATGCTGCTATGTATTGGACCTGATCGAGACATAAATATAAGCTAGATCGAAATAATATGTCAAAACTCTAAACCGCAAGAATGTTGCAGTAAATGAACAAACAGCTGTAAGGCAATATGAGCTAAGGAGGCAGAAAGGAATGAGCAATTAATTCTGTTGGTGTGGGTTTTGATTAATGTTTTGCAGAAGAGGTGGTATAAGAGCTGAGTCCTTTAGGGCACTGCCAGAATAAACAAGGAGGAAAGAGAATTATAGACAATGGCCTTGGGGTTTGTAGCAACATCATGATGAGAGGGCAGATATGAAGAGAATTTTTAGAATAAACTGTCGCTAGAATTATCCGGATAATCCACTGAGACTGATTATATTAAGGATCATCTTTCTTTCTGCAGAAGAAGGAATGCTTAAGTAGGTTCACCAGGTTTTTATACCACAGGAATGAAGAGGATAGTCTCTGGCTGAGATTTTCTAAAATAAACTGGCCGCCCATTATGAGGTCCCAAATAATACATTTGAGAAGCCTGTCCACTCAGTTAACATCAGTCATCGTCATCTATTTACTGATTCCCTGTGTTAATTTGTTGCACATTAACTCACAGATTGCCCTTGACAAATGATTCCTCTTTTGTATGCCAGACACGTACTTACATACATACATCCACACATAGAGAATGAAGAGAAAAGAGACCCACATTTAGAGCACTGCTTTTCTTACTAATGTCATCAGATCTAAGATGGTTTAGTGTAAAATCTTCCTTTGCTTTAAGTTACCTAAATGGGGTTTTCATATGCTAAGCACCCAGAAGCATTCAAATTGAGAGGGCCCTTTTCCTCAAAGTTTAGACTATTCAACTTTATAGAGTGGGCTCCTTCTTCTCATTGTTATACCTAATCACCCAAGATATCAGGTTTTATCAATGTACTGAACAATCAGTTTTGCCTATTTGTTTCATTAGGGTTTACCTAGAGAATTCTAACTATATCCCTTCATGCGTGAAAAAGAAATTTGTAGTCAAATATATTTAGGAAACACTAAACTAAGCACAGTTAAATAGGTTTTCTTACCCAACATTTCCAGAGTCCCTACTATGCCATATGCTAATATGAATTATGGATCTTTACGGGTGGATGACATACAGTGTACGGTATTTTCCACTTTTGGCAGAAAAATTGGGTGAGCTAACTTTCTGTAAGAACAGATAGTGGGGATGACTTCACTGTGGTCCTCTTAGCTTTTCTCTAGTGGCCCCAGAAAAATTATCACTAAAGCAGTCTGGTTAATCTTCACATGGCTCTTATTTGTCCTTAATTATAAATGGTAACAGTATATAAACTAGAAAACATTTGAGAAATTCTTTTCAAGTACACTGAATAAAGGACAGTATAAAACTCATTTTCTTAGATTTTATAATAAATGAGTCCTTCCTAGTAAATGGTATCTGTCCTCACACTGTTAAAGTCGCATTAGTTCAGCTGAATGAAGGTCCCTGAGGCAAAAACAATAAATGGTTACTTTCTCATTCAACTACAGCAAGTTGACCTTCAATAAAATATGATACTTAAGATTGATAGTTATTGCTGATAGAGCTAAAAAGTAGTGGCAATTTTTTTTCCTTAGGGTGCATACATGCAAAATATATTGAATATATTTATTTAAAAAATATAATCAAGTAGAATAAAATGTTAATCTATGTAACTGCTGGGAAACTGAGGAAAAATCATCAAATATTCACTTTATTAATTCATAATATTCTTGATGTAATAAAATTATATTTAAGGAGAATTAAATTATCTTGAAATTTAATTACTCAATTATGCCATAAATCAAGACAACCTGAAGTGTGGCTGACATTTGGAAAAAGAGAACAGCATTGAGTGAGGTCTTTCTTCTACATCTCCTTAACTGAGGATAAGCACCGGTCACTGCCATGTGGAGTGGCTAAAATTCAGATACTGAGTATGCAGTATTGCATAGGGAGTATTGGCTTGAAAAAAATAGAGGGGCAAAGTTTAGGGTCGCCATAGTAATGGAAGAGGAAAGTGTTACTGAAACCCCAGGGGTTCAGTCTAGGTCCTGCTACTTGCTGCACAGAAATCCAATCACTAAAACAGTGAGTATTGCCAGGAAAGAAGGCTTTAATCTGGTGCTGCAGCCAACAAGATGGGAGATTAGTCTCAAATTCATCTCTCTGACTAACATTAATTAACAAAATGTTGTGTGACAATATGGAGAGCTCTATTGTACATGTAACTGGAGTCCTAGATGGAGAAAATAAAGAATATAGAACGACTATTTATTTGAAGAAATAGTAGTCAAAATTTTCCCAAAGTTGTTGAAAAATATTTACAAATTGAAGAAGCATAGAAAATAAATAAAGATATATCCAAAAAGCCCACTATTGAGCTACATAGTCAAACTACCAAGGATAATGGCAACTGAAGAAAAATGAGGTACTATGTACAGCAGAACAATTATATGAATGTATACTGATTTCACATCTGAATTATGAAAACTAAAAGACATGAGAAAACTTAAAAATGATGAGAGGGGAAAACAACCAACCATAACAACTGCATAAACAAACAAGCAAAAACCCTCAACTCATAATTTTAAATCCAGAGAAAATATATTTTAAGAATAAAAGTAAAGATATTTTTAGACAAACAACACTAAGACATTTCACCACCAGCAGATTTTCAGTACAAATGATACTAAAGGCAACTAGGCAGGCTAAAGGAAAATTATACCAGATGGAAACTAACTCAGGACAAGATGAAGATAACCAGAAACACCTAATATGTGGATACCGTTGGCTGTAGTGTAGATTTAAAAAAACAAACACACAAAAGAAATACAAAAAAAGAGTTAATATTTTAAGACGTCCATACATGGAGAGAGCAGAGTTTTGGGTCCTTGGGTGGTCCTGATTTATTTTTCATGTTGATCGAATTCATCAGAAAATAATTTGACTTGATAGTTCATGTTTATATTACCTTATATTAATTAATATTTTTGTCCCTTTCATTTTTCTCATTGTTCTACCCCATTATCCCCTTAAAAATTACAATAAATTTTTAAGAAGTCCACACATTGAAAAATCTGTAAGTTATGTTAGACAGGAAGTTACATAGTAATGAAGCTAAGTGAAGCTCTTTGTTCAAATTTAAATGTAACCAGATGACCTAAGTAAATATATTAATTGAATTAAAATTTAATTTGTTGTAGAGCTATCCTTTGTTTAATTCTGTATTTATAGGTCAACTATTGCTGTAAATCTGTAAAACAAACCAAAACATTACATGCCATAATCTCAATCTTTACATAACACAAACATCAACTCCAAATTAAGTAAATGTTGTATTAAAATCCATTAAGTGTAGCAACGTGACATCTATCAGGAGAAATATAAAATAAACAGTGATAAATCATTTTAGTAATAAGATGTCATTTTATATCTTACTACCGAAACACAATTCCTCTAAACTGACAAAATAATCTATTATTTTAAAAATGAAGGCAAACGTAAATTCTAATTAACTTTGAAATCTTTCATTTTTCCCATTATTTAAGTATGCTTGTGTTTCCAGTTAAGTCATATTTTAGAAAATAAATAAATTAGCATTTTTAGGTTGAGAAATATGAATTCTACTTTGTGATGGCACAGATTAGCAAAAACATGAAGAGGAAGAAAAAAGTACAGTTGATGTAACAATATGGCTCAAAGATTTTTTAAAAACCCTCTGTTTTCTCAGGTGACCACTGATTACTTGAATATATCTACCTCACAAGCTTTGAACATTAAATTTTCTCATTCAAGAAACAGGTGTTAAACGTATTTGTACTATTCACTCCACATGAACTTTCTGAATATCAGATGAACTAATGTATAACTAAATAAAGATTAAAGACCAAAACCTTGGTGATCTTTTAAAACATATTCCTGTATTGTCAATTTTATGTGCACACAAATACACACATTTTTATTAATGTAAATGTTTATTGTGAATAGTTTTTATACACTGTGGGTTTGATTTATTCTAGCTAATAATTCTTTGATCTGTCCTTTAGATTTCCTTTATGAGATAAAATATGAATGGCTAGGTGCAAAAAGATACCTGGGCTGGGTGCAGTGTCTCATGCCTATAATCCCAGCACTTTGAGAGGCCGAGGCAGGTGGATCACGATGTCAAGAGATCGAGACCATCCTGGCCAGCATGGTGAAACCCCACCTCTACTAAAAATACAAAAATTAGCTGGGTGTGGTGGCGTGTGCCTGTAGTCCCAGCTACTTGGGAGGCTGAAGCAGGAGAATTGCTTAAATCCAGGAGGCGGAGGTTACAGTGAGCCGAGATCACACCACTGCACTCTAGCCTGGTGACAAAGCAAAATTCTGTCTCAAAAAAAAAAAAAAAAAAAAAATCTGTGAATAGATCCTAGTGTCTGGAGGGCAGAGCAGAAACCCAACTCTTGTAAAACAGATGTTCTTATCATGAAGGTCCAGAGATAGATAAGGGACCCAAAGACACATGGACCCAGTACATTACATACAGAAATATTTCTGTCTGCACCTATGTTCATTTTCTGCGATATATCACAGAAATAACAAAATCCCCAATGACATTTTAGGGACAGTTTGATTAAGAACCTTAGAGAATGGATTATTATTCAATTGGTGGACACTGTTGGTCAAAAAAATGACTTTGAAAACTGTAAAGCATTATACCAAAAAACTATCAACGGCAGTGTCTTGCATTATGTCTTACATAAGTAGATACTCATACATATCTATCAGGTGAATTAATATTACTTAGGAAGCAAGTATGACATATTACATACTTTCCCCATGATCTATAGTATGTAACACATAAGTAGTAGAACAAGAGAGCTTTAACACCTACATTAAGCACCAGCTTTTATCTATGTATTACAACTTGTCTTTCTACTCACAGCTAAGCTCCTGTTAACTAAAGTTAGACATTAGTTAACTGGATTATTAATGTCTGCACATCACATTCTAAGAGGACAGTTACCTTCTCCACTTAATAAGGTACCTGAACTGTATAAACAAGCTGTTTGCATATTCTACCCCAGGAAGAACTAGAGCCAACCCTCTAAGCTTGCAATTATCTCATGATATCTGTAAATATGGAAATGAATACATTCAAGGAATAACTAGGTATACTGTAAACTTGTACTTTGCCATTCCTTTCCAGGGTGTTATACAGCGTGTTATTTGATGAGCAAGAGAGGAAAATTAGTTGTATTTTCAGCTTCTTCTGTGTAAGGTTCTTATTCTTGGGTTTCATTCATTTGTTTGATGTTGAATAGAATACTTCACATAACTCACTGCTTCACCTCACTCATGGGTCTCAATTCCCCAGTCTCCTAAGTGAGGCAAGAACCAGAAATGGAAGTTACAAGGCCTTGAATTACTGGCTTTATTTGCTCACCTTAATATTCTACCCTCCCTACCAGTCTGCACAATGAAATCCAATTCCACTCCTGTTCCTATCTTGGTCCGTGACCCTACTCATGATTATTTAGCTGGCCAGGATTGAAGACACAGCCCTGACTTTCTCTTTGGCCTGCTTATTTTCAAATGTCCATGTTCAGTCACTCTTCTGTCAGCATAAGTGAGAATTGGTGTCAGGAAACAGGAAAAGAAATAGTAATAAGGATCTTAGTCAAATGGTTAGAAAATTTTGAAAAATTATATAATGCTTTCAGTTAATTATCTCTAAGCAATCGGATTAGGGCTCACCTTTCTTTTACAATGATCATTTTTATTTCTAATTTTTAATGAATAGTTATTATTATACTTATTTATTTTATAGGAAGAATAAAAGAAATAAAATCATTGTTCTTAATTTTTTTTTAGACAGAATCATGTCTGTAGGGCCAGAGGTAAAACTGAGAAGCATTATTAGAGTTTTCAGATTAATCTTGGAAAATACTTCTAAATCATCCTACTTCAAACAATTAATGTCTGGCCTACCATGGCCCAAGTAATTAGAAGTATATTTCCAATAATTAGGTTTAATTCTACTCAGGCTTTAGATGATCTATTTGGAGGCATGGATAATTGGGACTTGATTACATATAATATGTAATATACATGCAATTAAATATGATATTTAGTAAATTTATGCTAATAAATTATATATAGTTTGGATATACTATAAATTACTATTTGTATATATACCAAAATTTTCAGCAAATATTGGCATTTAAATCTCCTCATAAAAATAATACTGTTGGTCAAAAAATAGAGTATTTTCTTATTTATAACTTCAAACAATCCTCCCAGTCCTATATAGAAGAAAGCAAGCCTTCTTAGTGCATTCATTTCCCTCAGAGTAAAGCAACCATCATTTTTTCCTGATTTAGAGGAGTAAGGTAACTAATGAGACATTCCAAATAATCAGCTAGTAAATAGCATTTATTCTGAATTTGTAAACAGTACTTATTTTGAATTATATCCTAGAGATTAAGTATTGGCCAGTCAATTACATTTTACTGTACTATACCCAAATTACCAGGATTGATTTGTTCGAATTTAGTCACTAAGTAAATATTAACACTTCCCCTCAACAGATCTCCACTGCCACCAACTCCCTACTAGGTACTCTGCAAAATCATAGCCAATCCTTAAAGACAACAGAAAATGGCCCTCAGCAATGGGCCCCCAAGATTTCCACACTGTCCACAAGACAGAATTGATTGCTATTTCTTGCCTCAGCTATTCAATGAGTAAATGAAAGCAAGAGAAACAAGCTAAGAAAGAAACACTATTTCTCCATTAATACTTTTAATATATACTCATGAACTAAATGTTAGTAGAAATATGAATGTTAAGGGTGCTTTGGGGAAAGGCTCAGAAGGAAATAAGAAAAATGTCACTGGAGAAAGAAGAAAGATGATCTTTCTTTTTTTTTTTTTTTTTTTTTTTTTTTGAGACGGAGTCTCGCTCTGTCCCCCAGGCTGGAGTGCAGTGGCATGATCTCGGCTCACTGCAAGCTCCCCCGCCCCTCCCCCCCCAGGGTGCAGTCTCGCTCACTGCAAGCTCCGCCTCCCGGGTTCACGCCATTCTCCTGCCTCAGCCTCCCCAGTAGCTGGGACTACAGGCGCCCGCCAACACGCCCGGCTAAGTTTTTGTATTTTTAGTAGAGACGGGGTTTCACCGTGTTAGCCAGGATGGTCTCGATCTCCTGACCTCATGATCCGCCCGCCTCGGCCTCCCAAAGTGCTGGGATTACAGGCTTGAGCCACCGCGCCCGGCCGATCTTTCTTATGTAGTCAGCGAAAACATGGCTTAATTGTGTCCTACATCTAGGTAGAAAGCAGAATTTGTAAGTTGATAAGCTTAGATATTTAGCTGAGAATCCCAAACGAAGTGTTGAAGGTGTGACCTTGTTTCTTCTGTTGCTTACAGTAAAATGTAGGAAGAACAAGACAAATTGAGAGAGAAAATTTTAAGCAAAAAGAAACCAGCATTTTATAATTGGGGCAATTTTTCAGCCTAGCCAGATTTCAAAGGACACTAAATTTAAACTCACTGTTAGGAAAGTGTGCTCTGGAGAGAAGGCAAAATGGATGGCTAGACAAGCATTTATAAGACTTATAAGATTATAAATCTGCTCAAACACCTCAGCAGAAGCCAGGAAAAGAGATGGGATAATCCAACAAATATCAGTGGAGGACCCTCTTGGCTCATTGTGTGAATCCCCATGACATACACAGGAGACCTACAAAATTTTTGAAAATATTGTATCAGCAGAAACACTATCAGTTGGACTGACAGGGACAGAGAGAAGACAAAATGAAGAAAGTTGTCAGATTTCCAAAACTCTACAGGATGGAAACAGGTTGATATTACTATTTGGCTGCAAATATTTTCTGTTCTTCAAGAAATACCCAGATGAGTGTGCCACAGGTGCAGACACCCACAGAGACACGGGTGCAAAGGCCTATGGAGCTACAGCACTAAGGCAGAGGCTGGAAGCATGTTCATAGATGCAGAAGTCAAAAGCAAAAACACAAAGGCAGAGACCTACTGAGCCACTAAAGGTACAGAGACAAAGGCTTACAAAAGTGCTGCTGGGGTCAGAAGCTATAGAGCTATCTCAAATAGAGGCTTATGGAGCTGCCATGCTCCATATTTCACCTAACTAGTGAAATCATGAGCCCAGAAGGCAGAACCCAAGCCACAGAGGATTATACCCAGGCCTTGAAATCTAAATGAAGTTGGCCTGTTGGTTTTGAACATGCCTGGAACTGGTGATCCTTTTATTCCTTAATTTTCCTCCCTTTTGAAGTGGAAATATTTAAAACTGTTACCCTATCCCTATCCCACCATTGTATTTTTAAAAATAACTTGTTTTCTACTTTCATAGGTCCACAGATGAAGGGAAACTTTGCCCCAGGATGAGTAATACTCAGTGTCTCACCCATACCTGATTTAGATGGTGACATCTGGGACTTTTAAGCTAATGATATTTAGGTGAGATTGTGGACATAGAGTTAGTGCTTTAATACGTTGAAGCTTTGTAGGATGTTGGAATGGGATAAATGTGTTTTGTGCACGAGGCAGATGTAAATTTTTAGGGCTCAGAGGGTAGACTATAGTGAATTCAATGGTGGTTCTCAAAAGATATGTCAAAGTCCTTATCCCCAGAACCTGCGAATGGTACCTTACTTAGAAAAAGGATCTTTGCAGATGTAACTAAGACAAGGATCTTGAAATGAGAAGACTGTTCTGCATTATCTGGGTGGGCCATAAATCCAGTGGCAAGTGTCCTTATAAATGATGCACAGAGGAAAGCCAGAGAGGAAGAAGCAATATGGGTACAGAGACAGATATTAGAAACATGTGGCCATAAGTCAAAAAATAACTGAAGCCACCAGAAGTTGGAAAAGGCAGGGAATAGATTTATCCTTAGAGCTTTTAGAGGAAGTGCAGCTTTGCCAGTCCCTCAATTTTGAACTCTGGCATCCAGAATTGTATTTATAGTGATAAATTTGTATTATTTGAAGCCACTAAGTTTGTGGTATTTGTTACAGTCCCCCTAGGAAAGTAATACAGTGCTATAGCCCTTGCTTGAGACCTGGGGGAGAGCATGCCCCATTTTCTTGGCCATGTGCTCCTACAGTAAAGCTTCTATCATGCTGAGCTAGGGAAGGAAAAGAACAGATTATGACAGGTACTACATGCTCTTATTGTCTTATGAGATTTTGCAGATTTTCTTGAGTAAATGTTTCTTTATTTGCTGTATGCCTTTAGGACAATTTCCAGATACTTTATGTTTTTTACCCATTATTTTCACCAGTTATGGTTGTTTTATTGAGAAGCTGGTTCACCGAAGCTGTGCACACAGGCATTCCAAAAATGAATCTTCCAAAGTTTGGTTTTTATTCCTGCCTAACTCGGATGAAAACAACACAAGTATGTGAAATAGAGAAGTTCAGTTAAAATAATCGTGTCTTTGTCAGCATATGGTGACAAAGATATTAGATATTTTTGAAAAAACTAAATGCCATGCTGGTCTATTTAGAGGAAAATATATAATTTTCCTTTACAAACTCATCCAGTAAGGACATAAAAATGCAATGTGCTTAAAATGAAGCAAACTTCAGTAGCCTTATCAGATTTTTTCTCCCTAATGTTATATTCCAGTAGAGGATTCTTCTTGCCCTCACACTATTCCAAGCAACATCCCTCATATTATATCAATATACTCAAAATCGCTTTTTCAGAAAGAAAAAAAAAGCTTAGCTTTGCTTTTTAATAGTATTTATAAGCATGAAAGTTGGATAATACTTCATCAGTGCTAAAATATGTCAGGCTTTTAAATTTTTATAACTCCAACCCAAAAGCTTAAAAATCCACATTTCCAGATGCTTGATTTTATCTAAATAATGCACATATCTTTTCAATCATCCACCCAGTATTCTTTCACTTTAGGTACACTCAGGAATGTTAATATTTCATTGTCTTTTTCCAAGTCCTGCAAAGAGTACTACAGAAATGATTGATATTCCAGAGAACTACATTAACAGATATGTTAGCTATTCATTCATCCAGTTTCTCAAATCATAATTCTGCTCTTAAATCAATTCAGATCATAAAAAGCTACAAACATGAAATACATTTTACTCTTTCCAACACCAGGTGAATTTAAGAACTATTAATGCATAATGCTAATAAAGTATATGCTATTCTAATAAAAATTACTCTTCTCCCATTAAAATAATTTGTTATAAATTAAACTAAATTAGAGTAACTCGTAGGTATTTATTTATTCTATACAAAAAACAAAGTACAAAGTTTGGGCATGCTTACATTTTGGGGGTTTACACAAGGGAATAGTTTATACAAAATAATAAATAGTTATGAAATTATCTTTTTTTTTAAAAGAAGCAGCAGCATAAAAGCATCTTGATTGTAAGCAATAGTACTAACTTCAGGACCAATCTATACCAGTTTGGGAGTTCTAGAGGTAAGATATTTTAACTGTTTATCCTAGAGGTAACTTTCTGGTGTTACACTGGCAAGTTGCTGAGAAACCTCACCTCCTAAATAATTGTCCTGAATTTGATATGAAAATTTTACCTCTTATTTCCTTGGTTTCTGACATTATTAAGGTGTCAAAATTTCTGAAAGAAGGAAAAATTTAAGCTTCATTCCTTATTTGCATTACCCTGATAATGCAAATTTAGCTGATATACAAGGATAACCTGCGCTGGGCAGAAGCCTGGGCCACTGCTGCTTTTTAAGGATCCCAATGTGCAAAAAAAGAAAAATCAGATTTATACAATATTACAATTAGTTTGCATAGACTTAAGAGTATGCAAACTAATTGGAATATTAATCTGATATACTTTATGAATATCTTCTTACTGAAGAGCAAAAACATCTCTATGAGAACTAGGAGGGAAAAAAGAAGGGCAAAGAACATAAAGGATATAATCCAAACAGAATAATTAATTACTGACTTCAGTTTTTGGATATGAAAATTTTCTGTCTTCAAGGTGTTATTTTGGAAAGTCTTCCCCATGAAGTACATTTATTTAGAGCTTTTAATCAACAATAATTCATTGAGAATAATTATACATACATGCATACCTATATGTATACATGTTTGTGTATATATATGGACATATATAAATATGCTATAAAATTAGAAAATAATTTTCAGTTAATTTGTATATACAATTCATGCTTTCAAGTTATGTTTATATAATAATTATTCATGAAAAATTTGTATCATTGTATATGTACATGCAGGCTTTATTTAGGGGAATCAAGCTCCCATGCCTGTTAGATATTCAAAAAAAATTTAAATTAAATAAGATTATATTTTAGGAAATTTAGTCTCTGTTTTTGTGCTTAATTGGAGATTTTTCAGAGTTAATAGGCTTTCTCTGTTCAGTAAATTCTGTCACACTATATTACAAACACAGGAAGATATAATTAAATGAGGAGTCATGCCATTTTTATTTTGATATATTTCTCTTTTATAAAATTTGGTTTATTCTGTTAATCAAAAGCAACAAAACAAGAAATAAATTAACATTGAATCAAAAATTTGAGACACAATTCATTTTGGCCTCTTAGAATCTAATTTTGAAACTAATTATCCAGCTAAATAATAAAAAGCTTTGGGCTCATGACTAATGACAAAGAATGAGACAGAAATGCCAATATAGGAAATAATTGAAGTGTATGCATCAGTGTATCATACATTATCAATGTTTTGTTTTCATAAATGTGTATATATATTTTCTCTATATATTATTAAATAACTAAAGCTCAAGATTATTTTTTCCTTTACTAACTAAATATTCTCAAACACTTGCTTTTTTAAATCCTGTATGATAACCAACCACTGATAAACAAATACTGACAAAATGTATCTAGATATCAATAAGAATTTGGTCAAAACCCGAGTCAGTCATAATTATTAATGCAAAAGAGAGAAGCCTTCATTTATGGAAAAAAAAGCAGTTATCTGGCATACAATGTGTTACATTAGATGTAAATAATCAGAAAAGGCTACTGTACTATATCCATATTTACAGAGATGTCATTTTATTAAACTCACCTCAAGGCTTAGCTAATTTTTACTTAGAGACTATGCCTTTAGATTGGTTTTGAATTAGTTCCAATGTACTTTCTGAGCAAAATAAATGGATCTGAAATAAAATTTTAATAATGTTTTGTAAGTGTTGGTATTACCATTGTCTCAGGAACTGAATGAATATTAAATAAAAGTTTCTTGATATAAATATCACTTATGCATTCATTACATACTTCTAGTAAAATGTACTCTAAAACAATAAAATTTAGTGAGAGAAGAGACATATAACTGAAACAGAAATCACATAAGACTTATTTTTAATATAGAAATGGTCATCAATTGTATCACTCTCTCTGAACACAAACAATTATCAAGCATAGAAATATGATCAAGAGTGAGATGATAATTCATTCAATTTATCAATCATTCTTTAGAGTCCACTTTCATGTGCAACAATATTCCAGGGATGGGGATACAAAATATAAGAGATACATTGGCAGAAGGAAGACCCACACTAATAGGAATGGTAGCTATTTGGAAGACGATAAAAAGTGTTACATATTTCCCCTGCTTCTCACTCATAGTCATATCTGTGGATCAATAGGTCAAACGTATGAAAGAGAAACCTCCACTAGTTATTTGAAAGAAAAAAATACAGGATCATTTTACTGTCAAGGCACTACATTCATTTGCCCATATATTGCCTTGTGACCAATTGTTTTCCTGTTGTCCTGCACTACACAATAAGCTCCTGGAAGTTAGAGATGTTTTCAGTACATAGTGCAGTGGTCCATGTGCATGTAGTAATTTCTCAGCAAATATCCACTAGAAAAAAATATCCACTGAAAGAAAACATGCTTCCCCACTTTCTTCATTGGTAACAGGGCAGTAGACTTCTTGATTACATTTTTACACTACAAAGTGACCCATCCTAAGAAATGCCAATGACAGCATCTGTGTTTACTGATCATCACAACCAATGCCTTGCAGTAGAATTTAAATTTGTTCGTTTCCTATAGCGATAGCAATGATTTTATTACACGGTATCTGCAAGTTACATTTTTTATTTAAATAACATTCAATGAGGGAAAATTCATGTCTTTTTAATAAATTTGTAATTATTGTGAGTTATATTAAAACTCACTGATTTTTACTTATCTTTCCTTTTAATTAATATTTACCTGTTACTTAATAAACTAAGATATAATATTAAGAATATCTTCATATTATGACATGAAAATTCTTACGAGGGCATACTTTGGTTATCTAATTTAAATATGTATTTTCAGTTTTTATAGACAAAAAATTTATACACTATCTCAGAAGAAGTGGTTCCCTTTCAATTCACTGCAATGGTGGTGTAACTTATTTGGGAGTGAAATTCTAAAAAAGAAAACAATCCAATAGTGATGTATTGAAAAAATTCGTGTCTCTTTGGCTATGCATAACATAATGTCTTTTAAACTTAACTTTGTGTGCACAATTGTGCATAGTAATGTTTATGCACATGAAAATTTGAGAACCATGGAAACTACTGGAGTAAAGGGGAAAGAGTTAGAGTCCCTAGGTGGGTGGGAGGGTTTTCAAACCATCCTAGCTTTAAGATAACTATTAAATTCATAGTGATTAATGGAAGTGGACTATGTACATGATTAAATAAGGTTTCTAGTGATTTGAATTTAACATCCAACTTTATATAGCATGCGTGTGCCAAAGCTTAAAAAAAAAAAAAAAGCTCTCACATTTCAGAGTAAATGGGGAATGGGTCCAGAATTCTAAGAGCTTAAACTTTCTTAAAATATTTACTCTATGATTATGTCTTTATAATTATTCCTCTGTCATTTTCGTGAACGTTAATACATTTGTTGGAGCCACTCACTCTTTGTTGTTCCTTGAACACACTAGGTATTCTTCGCCTTGTGAACTTCTCTTTCCTCCTTCTCCTATAATACTCTTCAACTATTAAGGCACATGGTTCATTTCTTATCTTCAGCTTAAATATTATTATTGGGGCACCTCCCAATATATATAATACCTTCTCTCGAACATTCCTTATTTTCCCATAGCACTTATCACTATTTGACGTTTACTTCTTTATTTATAGTTTTACATTCCATACTAGAACGTAAACTTCATGAGCTCATGAATTGGCTGTTGTTTGCTGCTCATTCCTAGACACTAGAAGAGTGCCAGGACCACAGGAGGTTTTCCTTCAATAATTACAGAATGAATGCATACATGAATTAATTAAACATTTAATACAGAGTAAACAAGGCAGAGTAGTCAATAGTTGTATATGTGTTAGCAACTCTACTTCCATTGAGTCTCGTGTGTGTTTGTGTGCACATACATGACCCTTATTCACATCATGAAATATTTGAATCCCTTAAGCTCGATGGTATTTAGTCATTTTAGAGTTGAAGAACTACCATATACTACTATATTAACAGGAAAACAATAGAGAAAAATCAATGAATCTAAACATTTATTTGAAAAGATTAACAAAACTGATAAACTTCCAGCCAGGCTAATGAAGGAAAAATGAGAGAGAAGGCAAAAATTATCAATATCAGTACATTGGGAGGCTGAGGCAAGCGGATCACCTGAGGTACGGAGTTCGAGACCAGCCTGGCCAACATGGCAAAACCTTGTTTCTACTAAAAATACAAAAATCACCTGGTGTGGTGACAGGTGCCTGTAATCCCAGCTACTCGGGAGGCCGAGGCAAGAGAGTTGTTTTAACCTAGGAGGTGGAGGTTGCAGTGAGTCGAAATCGCACCTCTGCACTCCAGCCTGGGTGACAGAGTGAAACCCAGCCTCAAAAAAAAAAAAAAAGAAAAAAACAACAATATCAGAAATGAAAGAGAGGATATGACTACCAAATTCATGGACATTAAAAATATAATAAAGAGGCTGGGCATGGTGGCTTATGACTGTAATCCCAGCACTTTGAGAGGCCAAGGTGGGTGGATCACGAGGCTAAGTGATAGAGACCATCCTGGCCAACATGGTGAAACCCCGTCTCTACTAAAAATAGAAAAATTAGCCAGGCGTGGTGGCACATGCCTGTAGTCCTACTTACTTGGGAGGATGATGCAGGAGAATCACTTGAACCTGGGAGGTGGAAGTTGCAGTGAGCTGAGTTCGTGCCATTGCACTCAAGCCTGGCGACAGAGCGAGACTCCGTCTCAAAAATAATAATAATAATAAAGACATATTACAAATGACTATAACCACAAATTTGATAACTTAGATGAAAGGGACCAAACCCTTGGAAGATATTAACTACCAAACTATATTTTGTATTGTTCTGTTTTGATCTTAAGTCCTGGTCACCTAGTCTGAGATCTGAATAAAGGAGGGACCCAAAAATGTTTGTTGAAGAAATAATGAAAGAAATAATAAATACCTTGGAAGGGCATGAGCTTTAAAACAAGAAGATATGGAGATTTGTTACTTCAGGAGAAAAACAGAGAACACAATTATGTCTGTTATCAGAGCCCGCTGACAACTCACAAGAATAATTTATACCAGTATATATACAAAGGCATACAGCTTCATGAACAGTACAGCCATAACTCGGACTTTAATACTGATTAGAGGCCGGGCGTGGTGGCTCACGCCTGTAATCCCAGCACTTTGGGAGGCCGAGGCGGCGGATCACGGGGTCAAGAGATGGAGACCATCCTGGCTAACACGGTGAAACCCCGTCTCTACTAAAAATACAAAAAATTAGCCAGGCGTGGCGGCGGGTGCCTGTAGTCCCAGCTACTCGCGATGCTGAGGCAGGAGAATGGCGTGAACCCGGGAGGCGGAGCTTGCAGTGAGCCAAGACTGCGCCACTGCCCTCCAGCCTGGGTGACAGAGCGAGACTCCGTCTCAAAAAAAAAAAAAAAAATACTGATTAGAATCCTGGAAAACTGCACAGAAATAAAAATAGGTCACAAAAGACAGTAGTTTCCAGGAAATAGAGCCATGAAAGCTTTAAGGAAGGGCAAAGTAGTTCAGGGGACATTTGAAGAACTATGACAGAGTCTTCATTCTTTATTGAGGCAAAGGCAGGATCCAAGTATTTTTGACGTATCTATAAGGTAGTAATTCATTCAGATCAAGGCCAAAAAAAATGAATGAGGTGGTAAAAAGGGTCAGGGTATTAAAGGTTGGGAAAGAAAAATGGAATGTTTACTTATGTATATATGTATTTATTTATTTTTAATTGACAAGTTTTAATTGTGCATCAGTGAATGAATGGTTAAAGAAAATGTGGTAAATACACACAATGGAATACCACGTACCCTTACAAAGAAAAGAAATTCTGCCATTTGTGACAACATGGACGGAACTGGAGGACATTGTGTTAAGAACAATATCTTGATGAAAAATCTTAGACGCACATTCTGTATACTAAGTATCCATAAGTCTTGGCATTGCTTTCATAAAGAACCTGTTTTGGACTGAAGAATGATAAATCATACTCACCAGTGAAACTGATTATGAACCTCACATTGGGCTGAACTGATTAACAACACGAAAAGAATGAGAACATTTCAAAAACCATACAGGAAAAGTGTAGAAAAAAGCATTAGCTAATTCACTATAGTGTGGAGAAGTCCACAAACAGCAATTGTTAGAATTATTTTCTAATGTCTAGTAATATTTTACATGTGTTTCAGAGGAAGAAAAAAATAAGATATTTTATAAAATGTGCAACTTTCTATGGAACAGCCAACAGGAACAAAATAAACATGCAAATCAAATATTTAAGTCATGCTGGAGGAAAGAAGGAATGAATAAAGTGCAAACCTTGGACTGAGAATCAGTTCTAAGAACTGAAAAAACAGAAGTATATCACAAATCTTGATGAATAAATGAGAAAATTAAAAATGAGGATCCTCTAAATGTCATCCAGTTGCCGGGATCCATATTAGGCATTTTTGCAAGTATAATCTTAATTACTCCTTTCACAAAGGGTATGGATTAAGAATTATTATCTCCATTCTGTAAATAAGATCACTCAAGCTCAAAGAATGAGCGACTAAAATCATCTAGTCAGAAAGGCACAGGTTTGTGTCTGAACACTAGGTTCTCTGATTGCAAGGGTCATTCTGTTTTCTTTATTCCTTTCTGCCTCTGTTTTTTTTATTGTGATCTATTTAAAGTCATATGTGTCCTAGGGGGACATGAGAGCTCTAAGACCGCTGATAAAAAAAATAACAAAGAATAATTTCACCTGTATGTTGATTTAGCTGAGAGCAAAATCTCAATTAAAAATTTCATCTGAACTCTTCTTGGAATTATTTGGTTTCTGTATATTCTAGAATTAATTTGGTGTTAGTTTCTTATTAAAACAACATTCAATTGTCACATGATAAAAGTGTCAACATTTGATAAAGATTTGAATATATAATTTCTTTTCAGTTGTTATGAATACAGTTCCCAAAGACACTCAATATATGCTTAAGACAGAAACAATAAACTACATAACATTGAAATGAAACTTATTTATAATTTGTTAATTTGGAGGATCTCTGAAAACTTATTACATACTCACAATATCAAAAATATCATTTTGTACTGAGGGCAAGAAAAATATGAGGGGGCATTCAGCATTGCTCTTTCATAGCTGTTTTTCTTCGGCACTTAGAGATGGGCCTAGACACAAATATATCAGGGATACCCATTCATAAAATAGAATATTTAAATAATTTAACTTAGAATCACACAGGGATTGCTAAATGTTAGCCTTAAAACATTGACTGCTGTATTAGTCCGTTTTCGCACTGCTATAAAGATGCTACCCAAGACTGAGTAGTTTATAAACAAAAGAGGTTTAGTTGACTCACGTTTCCACAGGGCTGGGGAGACCTCAGGAAACACATTCATGGCAAAAGGCAAAGGGGAAGCAGCACCTTCTTCACAAGGTGGCAGGTGAGAAAGAGCACAGGGGAAACTGCTGATTTTAAACCATTGGATCTGGTGAAAACTCCCTCACTATCATGAGAACAGCATGGGGAAAACCACCTTCATGATCCAATCACTCCTACCAAGTACCCCCTCAAAAAGTGGGGATTACAATTTGATATGAGATTTGGATGGGGACACACCGCCAAACTATATCAACAACAAAGAAAAATATTTAGGATCTTAAGACAAAACACTGAAATAAGATGCTCTCTGAAGTAAAAGAAATAGTCAACATCTTTTGTATGAAAGGCTATTGTATGAAAATAAAAAGAAAAACCAGAAAGTTCAAAGTTAAACCATAATAGAAAGGCAAAATAATGTTTAAAATATGTTCTAAGGAAAAACAAATATATATATCCATACAATATAGAAGTTTATATCATTTTAGTGGGGCTATATTTACTCTGATCTTTGTATTTATAAATAGATTTATCAAAACCATGTATTCAAAAACATAGAAATTTGAGTTTCTTTAAATACAGTCAGCTCAGTTTTCAAGTTATATTGTCAAGAATTTTCACAAAGATTTCCACAAATTTTCAGTTACAGAAAAACTATTTATTTATGAATCAAAACATACCAGTACATTTTACTTATTACTTATCTTTCTGTTACATAAATGCCATAATTTCAGTAAAATGGCAATAGAGCCAGTTAATAGTGGCAATTAGAATTAAAGAAATTAATTAGGCAATCAAGTCTACTTAAACAAGTAAGAAAATATGTGTGAAAAACTATAACAATATGTTTACAATTTACAGTTTTCTTTCTGTCTTCTTATTTAGCGATTCATTTTAACTCTTTTGTAAAACTTGTATTGGATATTTAAATTGTATAGTTACATTTTTACATGTTCTTTTTAATTTTTAGAAAAAATGTGTTTTGTGATGGTTCTAGTTCTTTTTAGTAATCTTCATTGCACTCTTATTAGACAAATTTCTACATTAAAATTATATACAATTGCCAAAATGTATATCACCTTGGACAAATTTTGTTTTCCTTAACTAATTAATTCTCTTTTTCAAACTTTAGGTTCGAGGGGTACATGTGCAAGTTTGTTATGTGGGTAAATTGCATGTCACTGGGGTTTGTTATACAAATGATTTCATCACCTAGGTAGTGAGCACAGTACCTGATAGGTAGTTTTGTGACCCTTATGCTCCACCTACCCTCCACCTTCAAATAGGCCCCAGTGTCTATAGTTCCCCTCTTTGTGTCCACATGTACCCAGTGTTTAGCTTCCACTTATAAGCGAAAACATGTGGCATTTGGATTTCTGTTCTCATGTTAATTCACTTAGGATAATGGCCTCCAACTTCATCCAATTTGCTGCAGAGGACATGGTCTCATTTAATTTTTCTGGCTGCACAGTATTCTATGGTGCATACGTACCACATTTTCTTTATTCAGTCCACCATTGATGAGTGTTAAGGTTGATTCCAGGTCTTTGCTATTGTGCATAGTGCTGTAATGAATATATGAGTGCATATGTCTTTTGGTAGAAAGATGTTAAATTCCTTTGGGTGTATATTCATAGTGGGATTGCTGAGTCAACTGGTAGTTTTGTTTTAAGTTCTATGAGAAATCAAACTGCTTTCTTTCCACAGTGGCTAAAACTAATTTTTATCCCCACCAGCACTGTATAAGCATCCCTTTTCTCTGCAACCTTGTAAGAATTTGTTATTTTTTGACATTTTAATGATAGTCAGTCTGATTGGCATAAGATGGTATCTCATTGTGGTTTTCATTTACACTTCTCTAATGATTAGTGGAGTATTTTTTCATATGCTTGTTCACCACATGTATGTCTTCTTTTTAGAAATACCTGTTCATGTCCTTTGCCCATTTTTTAATGGTTTGGTTTTTGCTCATAAATTTCTTTGTTTGTTACAGATTCTGAAAATTAGACCTTTGTCAGATACACAGTTTGCAAATAGTTCCTCCCATTCAGTAGGTTATTTCTTTATTCTGTCGATAGTTTCTTTTGCTGTGCAGAAGCTCTTTAGTTTAATTAGATCCAGCATTTTTGTTTTAGTTTCAATTGCTTTAGGAGACTCTGTCCAGCACTCTTTGCCAAGGCCTATATCCAGAATGTGTCCAAGGTTTTCCTCTACAGTTTTTATAGTTTTATGTTTTACGTTCAAATCTTTATTCTATCTTGAGTTGATCGCTGTGTATAATATAAGGAAGGGATCCAGTTTCAATCTGCATATGGCTAACCAGTTATCCTAGCACCGTTTATTGAATAGGGAGTCCTTTTCCCATTGCTTGTTTTTATTGACTTTATTGAAGATCAGATGGTTGTAGATGTGTAGCTTTATTTCTGGGTTCTCTAACCTATTCCATTTGTCTATTTTTTTTACCACTACCATGCTGTTTTGGTTACTTGTAATATAGTTTCAAGTTGGATAGTGTGATGCCTCCAGCTTTTTTTTTTTTTCTTAGGATTGCTTTGGCTATTCAGCTCTTTTGTTCTATGTGAATTTTAGAATAGTTTTCTCTAGTTCTGTGAAAAATAATGTTGATTATTTTATAGGGCTAGCATTGAATCTATAAATTGTTTTAAACAGTCTGGTCATTTTAACAATATTGATTCTTCCTATTGTGAACCCCAAATTACTGAGAAAGGTCTCAGTCAATTTAAAAAGTTTATTTTTGCCAAGGTTAAGGATGCACACCCATGACACAGCCTCAAGAGGTCCTGACATGTGCGCAAGGTGGTCAGGGCAGAGCTTGGTTTCACGCATTTTAGGGAGACATGAGACATCAATCCATAGATGTAAGATGTACATTGGTTCACTCCAGAAAAGCAGGACAATTCAAAGTGGGGAGGGGACTTCCAGGTCATTTATAGATAAACACCTACAGTTATATTGCTTAACTTTCTCCCTAGCCTTTCCAAAGGAAGCAATCAGATATGCATTTATCTCAGTGAAAAGAGGAATAACTTTGAGCTCTGTCTGTGCTTTGTCTGCAAGGAATTTCCTTGTGGATAAATTGTGAGGGAGGTATGTAACTTTTTTATGTTAGCAACTATCTTGTTCAGGAATAGAACGAGAGGCAGGCTTAGTGATTTGGAATCCTGAGATTTATTTTCCTTTCACACTTTCAGTGAGCATGAAATCGTTTTCCATTTGTTCGTGTTGACTCTGATTTCTCTCAACAGTGTCTTGTAACTCTCATTTTAGAGATTTTTCACCTACCTAGTTAGCTGTATTCCTAGTTATGTTATTATTTGTGTGGCTATTGTGAATGGGGTGGCATTATTGGTTTGGCTCTCAGCTTGGTACTTATTGGTGTATAGAAATGCTACTAACTTTTGTACATTGATTTTGTACCCTTACATTTTACTAAAGTTGTTTATCAACTCCAATAACCTTTGGACAGAGACTATGGGGTTTTCTAGATACAGAATTACATCATCTGTAAAGAGAAATAGTTTCATTTTCTCTCTTCCCATTTGGATGCCTTTTCTTTCTTTCTCTTCCCTGGTTGCTCTGGCTAGGACTTCCGGTACTGTGTTAAATAGCAGTCATAGAGTGGGCATCCTTGTTCCAGTTCTCAGTTCCAGTTCTCATGCCTCCTGGTTTTGCCTGCTTAGTATGATGTTGGCTGTGCATTTATCACAGATGGCTTTTATTATTTTGAGGTATGTTCCTTCAATACCTAGTTTGTTGAGGGCTTTTTTGAACATGAAGGGATGTTCAATTTCATTGAAAGCCTTTTCTGCATCTATTGAGATTGATATGGACAGGAGACAGGGAAATATCAGCTAGAAGAGGGCAGTTCCCCGGCAAAGACCCCATCCTCAAGACTGGAAACCCATGGCCCTAAATCGGAACAGGCATTCTCACTTTCGCCTCAAATGTTGCCTTTTGACCCACCACGTTTCCCTATCCTGTACCCATATAAACCCCAAACCCTAAGCTTTACGAGCAGATGAGCAAATGAGTGGATGAACAGAAGAGGAGAGGAGCAGAAGAGCAGTGCAACAGAGGAGAGAAAAGAAGGAGCATCTGAACGTTGAGAGGAGTTCAGCTGGAGACTGAGAGGAGATCCGTCGCAGGATGATCAAACTCCAGGGGAATACCATCTTCCCACTCCAACCCCTTTCTGGATCCCCATCCATCCCACTGAGAGCCACCTTCACCACTCAATAAAACCTCTTCATTCACCATCCTTCAAGTCCATGTGTGACCTGCTTCTTCCTGGATGCTGGACAGGGACCCGCATAGCAAGAGGGCACTGAGCTGGTTAACACTTAAGCCATCTGTGGACAGCAAACCTAAAGGAGCACTGTAATGCACCCTATGGCTTCAGGAGTCACAGGAACCCACCCCTAGATGCCACCATTGGGGCCAGAGCCCAAAAATGCTCGACCCAGCTACTGCACCTGACTGCATGCTCCCCGCTCCTGTAAGGTGTTTGAGCACGTATGTGGGTGCTGAACAGGTGAGCCACACCCCTGTCACACATCCTGTGAAGGGGGTCAGGGAACTCTCCTATTTCAAGATGATCATGTGGTTTATGTTTTTACTTCTATTTGTGTGATGTATCACATTTGTTGATTTGTGTATGTGGTACCAACATTGCATCCCAGGGATAAAGCCTACTTCATCATGGTGGATTAGCTTTTTGATGTGCTGCTGGATTTGATTTGCTGGTATTTTGTTGAGGAATTTTGCATCTATGTTCATTGGGGATATTGGCCTGAAATTTTCTTTTTTCATTTTGTCTGTCAGATTTTGGTATCAGAATGATGCTGGCCTCATGGTTGGGAATCCCCCCTCCTTGATTTTTGGAGAAGTTTAAGTAGAATTGGTACCAGCTCTTCTTTATATGTCTGGTAGAATGTGGCTGTGAATCCCTCTGGTCCAGGGCTTTTTCCAGTTGGTAGGGTTTTTATTACAGATTCAATTTTGGAACTTGTTATTGTTCTGTTCAGGATTTCAGTTTCTTCCTGGTTCAATCTTGGGAGGTTGCATGTTTCCAGGAATTTACCCATTTCTTCTGTGTTCTCTTATATTTAATATATTTAAGAGTGGTGGCAGGCATAGTTTCGTTTCTGTGTTTAGCACTCCTTTAAGGACCTGTTGTAAGGCAGGTCTAGTGGTAACAAATTTCCTTAGCATTTGCTTTCCTGAAAAGGATTTTATTTCTCTCTCAATTATGAAACTTTCATATTTAGCTTGGCTAAATATGAAATTATCAGTTGCTATTTCTTTTTTTTAAGGATGCTGAATATAGGCCCCAGTCTCTTCTGGCTTGCAGAGTTTCTGCTAAAAGGCCACTATTAGCCTGGTGGGGCAGCCTTTGTACATGACTTGCTCCTTATCTATAGCTGGCTTTAAGTTTTTTCCCTCTCATTGACTGTAGAATCTGATGACTATGTGTCTTGGGGATGATGATCCCCAAGATGATGATCTTGCATAGATCTTTCAGGGTTCTCTGAATTTCCTGAGTTTGCATGACAAACTCTCCAGCAAGGTTGGGGAAATTTTCATGGACAATACCCTCAAATATTTGGTTTTCCAGGTCGCTTGCTCTCTCTCTCTCTCGATCTCTTTCAGGAATGCCAATGAGTTGTAGGTTTTGTGCACTTACATAATCCCATATTTCTCAGAAGTTTTATTCATCTTTTAAAATTTATTTGTCTTAATTTTTGTCTGACTGTGTCAATTAAAATGAACAGTCTTTGAGCTCTGAGATGCTTTCCTCAGCTTGCTGTACTCTGTTATCAGTGCTTCCAATAGTATTCTGAAATTCCTGTAGTGAAATTTTTATTTTCAGAAGTTAAATTTGGTTCTTTCTTTCTTGAAATGTCTATGTTGTCTTTCAACAGTTGGATTGTTTTATTGTTTTCCTTTGATTGAGTTCCAACCTTCTTCTGTATCTTGATGACCTTCCTTATCATCCAGATAACCAGACTTTGGTCCAGTTAAGAAACATTGCTGGGAGCCAGTACAGTCACTTGGAGGTAAGAAGACAATCTGACTTTTAGAGTTGCCAGGGCTCTTATGCTGGTTCTTTCTCATCTGTGTGGGCTGATGTTACTTTAATCTTTGAAGTTGTTGCCTTTTGAATGGGGCCTTTTTTTTTCTTTTATATTCTTTAATGCCTTTGAGGGTTTGACTGTAGTATAAGCTGGGTTTGGTCCATTGGTTTTGTTTCTGGATGCATTCGGGGGACCAAAATCTCAGCTTAGCACTCCTAGGCTATATGGTCTAACCCTGGGGGCTGGAACCAGGTCCATGGCTTTGATCTCTGGCTTGTCAAGGTTAACCTGGCACACTCCAACAGAGGCTACTGACAAAAGCTCCTCAGCAGGGCAGTGGTGAGTCCCCATTTCCCCTTTCATGTGTGCACGGGCAAGGTGGTAGTCGTCCTCACACACGTGCATGTCAACAATGAGTCCCAATGTACATGTGTGCTGGAGGAGCAGTGCGATTCCCCATTCATGTATGCATGTGTGTGCCAGCAGGGCAGCAGGGGGTCTATGCATATATGCATGCTAATAAGGTGGCAGGATTAGGCTGTGGATGAGTGCGTACCAGTGCGGAATAGCTGTGGGTGGGTGCATACTGGTGGGGGTCTCCAAAAATATGTGCAAAAGTGCTCGAATGGGTAGGTAGGTTCTCCTGGCAAAGGAGCTATAGTGGTGGCCACTGGAAAGCACTTTGGCTGGGATGCTGGGGCAGTGCTGTAAGTGGGTGAGGCCAGGCAGGGACACTGGGAGAGACCAGCAGACAGGGGGTTGCTCAGATCAGACTGGCCCTATATTAGTCTGTTCTTACGCTGCTAATAAAGACATATCCAAGACTGAGTAATTTATAAAGGAAAGTTTAATGGACTCACAATCATGGCAGAAGGTGAAGGAGGTGCAAAGGCACATTTTACATGGCGGCAGGCAAGAGAGCATGTGCAGAGGAGCTCTGCTTTATAAAACCATCAGATTTCATGACGCTTATTCACTATCACAAGAACAGCATGGGAAAGACCCATCTACATAATTCAATTACGTTCCACTGGATCCCTTTTAGAACATGTGGGGATTATGGGAACTATAATTGAAGATGAGATTTGGGTGGCGACACAGCCAAATAATATCAGACCCCATCCCATAGGAAACATAGCCTTACTCTGTCCAATGCCAGCAGCTAATAAATTCTAAAGCTGCCTATTGGAGTATGGAGAGCTTTGTGGGATGGGCACCCATGGCCATGCTCCACTGCAGCTGTTCCTGTGTCAAATATTCTGGGCTCAATTAATGCAGGAGTTTTGTCTCTACCAAATCTCCAGACAGTTTTCTCTGCCAGCTCAGATGTCCGTGGGGCTCCTGGGGTCTCCTTCAGCTAGAATCCCAGAGATCAATGTGAGAGTGGCCACTCCAGGCCTATTTCACTCAGCCCTTCCCTAGGAGCAGCTGGGGGCCAGGAACAAGTCCTGATGCTTGGCAACCCTTTGTAGGGTTCCCAGCTCTCTTCTCTTTCAGCCTTGAGTCTGTATCCACTCTCTGTCCACTCTCAATGTCTTTTTTCTGAAGATATGTTTGGAGTATCCTCCTCTACTTGATGATCTGGTCTCTCTCAGTGGGAAAAGCTCTTTAGGGCTGTGTCTACTCAGCCATCTTAGCTCTGACTGATTATGTACTCTTAAGAGCCTTTAGTTAGGACATTTTAAAAGAAGAAAATGCAGATTAAATAAACAGACATTACCTATTTTTAATAAAAATAACATTGACATGTTTTGTTCTGTCGTATGAGCCAGTAGAATATTTTTCTGTTCCTTTTCCAGTGCCATTTATCTCAGCTGCCTGCAGCATAGATGACATAGCTCTGTTCTTTTATGTAGTAGTAAAACTGAATACAACCAAACAGAAAGTTCTCTTTGACTAGCACTATGTTCTTATCAAGCTCAATTACATTGACTCCTTGTGTCAGACAAATGTGATGACATCAACACAAGTAACCTCGCAAGAAAAGTGTTTGAACATGGATTATTTAATATTTTATTTAATAGCAAAAGCAGAATTCACATGCATAGGGATTTGTTTCCAGCTCTCCTAAAATGTCCTTCTCCTTTATACCTAAAGGCTTGTTCATGTAATCCAGCTATGAATCAATCAGGTCCTTTGCATGTATTTATTTGTCATATAGTCTCCTGTTTCAAATGTTGATAATTTAAACATTTCAAAGCATATTGAATGTTTTCATAAGGTAACCTGTTTCTCAGGGAATCATTTTAGGGCACAGAGGTAATTTGAATTTGTTAAATCAAAATTGGGTTCTAAATAAGTTGCAGTTTTAGTAATGAAATTTGAAAAGCTATGTTTAACTCATTGCCTTTTTCTGGTAACATCTTTTTGCATTCTGAAGGAGTCTTATTTCTAAAAATGAGTCATATTCTCTATATGAGTTTTTGTTGCAACCTATATGTAACCTTACAAAACTCAGGTGTAGTCAGTTCATCTTTTTCTAGTTGCCTTATGGTCTTGTCAAAGATTATCAAACATTTTTAGGAAACAGCATATACATTTCTGCTTTACTGTAATCCTTTTATCTATTTTTACTCTCATATGTCTCCAAATTAGAAAAGGATTTTTTTCTTGTTCCACAGTTGGAAATTATAATTTTATGGAAGGCCACCATTTTAATATCTTTTCCATGTCAAGCAACAATGATAGCCATCTTTTAGGCACATGCCTAAGGAAACTATTTCCTTCTATACCTGTACAATTAAAAATATAATTATGTGCTTCTTCATATTTGAGGACACTAAAAATGACCACACATTTTCATTATGAAAGCCCTAATATGGCAGGCAAGCAGATCACATACCTTTTTATCTACATGTTGTAGAAGGTAATGAGGACATTTAGCTGGTAAGATCTTTTTACTTTCTTTGATGAGAAGTTTACTGACTGAATGGAATTTGCCAACATTTTTATTTTCATCATCTACTGAATATGTGCATATAGGAGGAAGTCTTTTCTGAAGTTTCATTAAAATATTCATAGAAATTAAGAACACTATTTGAAACTTCATTTTTCAAATTAAAGTGTCTATGTACTAAAAGAAACATTTTGTTACTACTGTGATCCCATGCACCTCCCTTGACGCACTGTAGAAAGCATAATCTTTGCTAAGATCTGACAGAATCAGATCTAACCCGTAAGAGGCCAATGCATCTGTTATCAAAATCCCCTATTTGTTCCCCAACAGGATATTTTAGATGCAACTTCTGAATCAGGCAAAGTAATTAACACAGTTTCATACAACCATCAAGGGAATAATATGACAATGCATGTTCATTACTGGGATATGCTTAAGGTAATTCAGTGGCCACTATTTTCAACTGACCATTGGTATTTTGGGGGAAATAAAAATAAAAACTTTTGAATGATTTAGTGGTACTTACCTGTCTTATGCTAATCTTATGTGTCACCATCCCCTACTCCACCATTCCCAATCCCAAGTTATTTTTTGCATAATCTGCAAAATAACTTGTTGTGGTTATTTATTTCCTTAATGGAGCTGAATGTGTTTTTCCATTTGCCATTAATGTAACAAAGTTATTAAGCCTTCTTTTAGGGGGATATATGCGTAATACTGGTGTTGGTATTGTAATTGCTCTTATTTTCATTATCTAGATTCTTGGAAAATATGGTCATAAAATTTACAATGTTAAAATTAAACTGTCATGAGGGACAATATACAAAAAGAAAAGGGTCAGACCATATAAGACAATAGAACTTTAACCCAAAACCTCTGCAGGAATCAGCCCAGAATGGTCAAGACTTAGTCATTCACTGCCAACTTTCCTACTTTTTGCCCTGACTTCCACCTCAGCACCAATCAGAGAAAGTCAAATATACTTCCCAAACCAATTATATACTATGCCCCACTGCTGGTTAATTTACTTCCAGCTTCCTTGTGCCAATAACCTCTTATCAAGGTATAACTGAAGTCTCCCCTTTTATCCACTATACAGCTCCCTTGTCTGCCTTTGAGTCTGCCAAATGCAAGTGATGGTGGCTGACTTCCTTTCTTTATCAAGCTCTGATTAAATGGCCTCTGTTTGTTCTTATTTGGATTGTCTTTGTTTTTGTTTTTTTTCACAAGCAGTATCTCAATACAAAGCACAACAGTTAATCCACTGGCAAAGCCAAAGGCAGATTGTTAATGTTCATGATTACAGTGCACTAAGGTTGCGCACAAATTGTGTCACTTGGAGTGATCCAACCAAGCATGACCCATTTTGGAGAACTGCCAATCATAGCTGCAAACATTAATGATAAGAGGTAAAAACGGCAGCAACTATGAGAGACAGATAATCTATACTGGTACTCATTTGACACTAAAAACCGTTTTCTTTCAGTTACTATTTTTGGGGTTGCCTTTTCAGCATGGCACTTCCCTGCAAACTTCCTTATCTAAAAACTGGGATTTTTGCTTCCTGAAGAGGTGATTCCCCAGAATGTGAGATTTTTCATACTAAAAATAGGACAATCAAGCCTGAAAAGTGGTCATTCTATTTTTGTTATTGTTGTTTACCATATTATCATTCAACCTGGAATACAAGCTAGAAAAATCTGCCAGACTTCCTAGATTCCTGTTTCTCTCATCCTTCATTCACATCCAACCAGTCCCCAGAAGTGGGCTCTATTTCCCAGAGACATGTTCACCATAAGCTAACATAGTATAAACATGAAGCCCCTTCTGTGCATGGATCTCCTTCCCAAGCTCTGAGAGAGTGCCTGCCAATGTGCTCACATGTATATATGTTTTTCTAAAATTTTCAAAAGTTAGAATCACCATCAGTTAAGATGACTGTCTCCACAGTGATTGCTGCTCCATCACACTTCCCTTCGTGTTGGGTAATGTAAGGGTGACCACAAAGCATGTTTGGAATCCAACTAAGGGGCAATTGAGTTGGAAATACTTCATTTTTGGTTTATTGGAATATGTTGTGGTTTTCAGCCACTTCTAGGAATGGTTTCATAATTGCTAGCATCCCTGCTGTAGGAATGACTTCCAGAAGTACTCCTACCACTCATTGTGCTGACCCACCCAGCATCACAGGAGGAAGGAGAATGGCCAAAAATTTACTGCTGTATGAAGGTGTCCTCTCCCATCTGTCACTGGAACTAAGAGAGTAAAGGAGAAATATTGTTTAAAATGTGCAGAACCAGTAGCTAATATGTGGAAAAATCTTCCAATCATTAAATATATATATATTATAAAAATAATATTTGGTTTTCATAAGTGCCTAATTAAAATGAAAGTATTTCTGGTTAGAAATATGATTTATAATGCAGGATGCATAATTATAAACCTGCCATGCTCTTTTTCTTGTTTATTTTGATGAAAAGTGCTTAAAGTTAAATTTATCAGAAATTCTGTGTTGGCAGGGAACAACCAGTAGCAGTACTATAAGCAACAGATACAACTTGGTGTAAAACCATATTTTTTGCATCCAAACTATCAGTAAATTTTTTAATCAATTGTAGTAGAAAAAGTCTTGATTTCTTTCTAACCTCTCTATAGAAAATAGTATTATAAAATCATTTTCTTTCTTTTTTTTCACTATTCTTTTTTTATTAATTTTTTTTTGCACACAAAACAATAAACATTTTCTAAAAATACATACAAACAAAAAGATGCATATCAAACATATTAGGAAGGTTGCACATGGGAAGACGGGGAATAGAAATGGGGGTTGGGAATTAAAGAAAATATATGAGAGAGGGACTTTGTATGGATCAATGATAATAACTCAATCCTCTATTTGACAAAGAAGAAGGAGAAGGAAGAGGAAGAAAAAGAAAGTGGGATAAAGGATCAACAGAGGGAAGAAAAGAGAAAAAGGAAAGAAAAAAAGAAAGAAGGAAAGAAAAGAAAGAAAGAAAGAGAAAGAAAGAAGGAAGGAAGGAAGGAAGGGAGGGAGGGAGGGTATAAAATCATTTTCATACGAAGATATTATAAAAGTAAATGTCCAAAATGTTTTTATATGGATAATATATGGAGATGTGTCAAGAAGGTAATTCAATTACCTATTAACTATTATTATATTATTATAGTTATTAATCTATAGCTATTCTGTTATTTTTCTGGATTATCTGAACTTTGTAGCATTTTTTAGCCTTTTTTTTTTTTTTTGAGACGGAGTTTTGCTCTTGTTGCCCAGGCTGGAGTGCAGTGGCGTGATCTCGGCTCACTGTAATCTCCGCCTCCCAGGTTCAAGCGATTCTCCTGTCTCAGCCTCCCGAGTAGCTGGGATTATAGGCACCCACCACCACACCCCACTAATTTTTGTATTTTTAATAGAGATGGGGTTTCACCATGTTGGCCAGGCTAGTCTCGAACTCCTGACCTCGTGATCTGCCTGCCTCAGCCTCACAAAGTGTTGGGATTACAGGCATGAGCCACCGCACCTGGCCTTGTTAGCCTTTTAAAGTTGGTAATGTTTTATTATTTCTTTCCTCATTATAAACAAATACTTTCTTTCATATTTAATTTTGTATTTGTAATTTTGAGCACTTTTTCTTAGAGAGAGTCTGACAAAAGTGGATTAGCTCCTGCTATTCCCTAGTCATCTCTAGAATCTGTTCCTCACTTTCACCTTCTTGGGCTGGTTCAGGAATTCATTCTCTGGCTCACAGCTCTTACTCCAATCAATTCCCCCTGCTGCCACGAGAGTCAATGTTCTAAAAAACAAATTCAGTTGTCATCAGGTGATACAAAACAACGTTCTTCTCTAGGTGCCAATCACATTCCATAGTCCTGCGTTTCATCCTAAGCTCCCCAACCCAGGCTGCTTGAAGCACCACTTCACACGGAACTTCCTATATTCTCTCACACATCACTTCTGAGTGTGAGGTTTCCTCTCTCTATGACAGAAGATCTGATTAGTCCTTCATGGTCAAACTCAAGTATCACCTGCTCACTGAAGATTTGTTCAACTTATCCACCATTTATATGCCTCAGAACATCTTGTTTATTTTTCACTTCAGTACTTTTCACTCTGTATGACATTTTCTTATTGATATTCATGTATCTCCTGCTAACAAGCAAGTTTCTTGAAAGCAGGGTCTTTATCTTATCACTGTATCATCAGTGTAGTGTGATGCTTGCTTGACATAGCACTCATTTGCTCATTTATTAATCTTACATATCTACTTATATTACCTATAATATGTATCAGACATTCTGCTAGGTACTAGAGATAAAGCTTGTAGTAGATTCATGATAGATATTATTGAAATGAATGAATCTATTACCTTCTGATTTTGTCATAAAGATAATCACATTGCACCTTTACTCCAAGTCCTATCATCATATCATTGTCATGGAGCAGGCAGAGAATATTTCCTCTATGTTCAAATAAGCAATTGTGGTATAAAAAAAGGCTGAACTAGAATCAGAAGTCTTGGGTTTGAGTTTCTGGGCTACAGTTAATGGCTAAGGATGTTAAGCAAGTCATGTAAATATCTCTGGTAATGATTTTCTTTTCTTTAAAATGAAGGGAATATTTCATACCCCATTAACACACTCTAAGAATTAAATGATATGGGTGGAATTGGTTTGTTAACAATTGTTTTACACAAATGTTAAGGTGCTATTGCTTTTAGATAAAAAGTGTTACTATTCCTCTGCATCTGGTAACATCTTTCATTTGCACTTTCAACAGTAATACACTGTATTTATTATTTACTGTCCACCTGGAATGAAAATCATCAAATACTACTTGTTCAATCAAACTGCAATAACACTCAATTCTCAGAGATAATGAGATTGAACTGGAACTAAATGAAAATACATTTTGCTAAATCATAGTCACAGCCTAAAAATGAAGGTCAAAATGGAACTATAACTCTGGGTAGAGTGTGCTGGAAAATGCAGAAAATTCTAACAGGCACATTCAAAGCCAATATTATCAGATAAAAGGCCATATTGTACCTCACAATTTTAGTAAGTGTAAAATATGTTTTATCTTTTCTCTCTTCTTTTTAGAGCTATCAGGGTCTGGACCCATGGCTATTATCTCCACTATAGAACAGGACCTAAGAGGTTGCAGACCCATACTGCTCGATGTTTCCATTCATCTGATGTAAGATGTATTTCCATCATCTTTTTTTCGTTGTCATCTTTAAACACAGTCCTACTCTCTATAGTTAAAAAACATAGAATCTGATTTGATAGAGGAGATTGCCCTGTGGAATTTGAAATAATTTATGAAATGCTTAATTGGCTTATTGTTAACGGAGAGCTAAACCAAAATTTTAGAAATAGTTTCAAGCCATGTCTCTTTACCAACCACAAAAATTGTGTATCATTTTTATAAACATAGAGAAAGAAAATAAATTGAACCTCATATGGTAGAATAATGTGCATCACTTTTCAAATCCTGTTAATGTTTTTCTCTGATTCAGCTGAGAAATACCCCAGGATTCTTTTTTTTTTTTTTTTTTAGGGAAATCGTGCCAGCATTCATACTCATTTCACAGTGGAATTAACCATACCACTCATGTTTTCTGACATGGGCATGTGACCCAGACAATGTTAAAAGTGTCTTTCTCTATGATATTTCAAATAAGAATTGTTTAAATATAGAGTACTTCCTTTGTAGTGATGCACAGAAAAGATGTGAGCCTGGGAGCCACTAGTGGCCATAATTGCAGCTTAATCGAGAAAGCCACACAGAGAGATTAAAAGCAACAACCACATAGAGAAAAACAGAACAAAATACTACAAAAGCTGGGGAGTGATGAGGTAAGATACTAGAGATCAAATTCTCCTAGACAGACAGAAAGTAAATTTCAGAAAAAGCCAAAATCATACTTTAAAATCAAGAATTGAGGATAAATCTGAAGAATAAATAAGCAAAAATAGGAGGCTCAGGGTAAAGAGATTAGATTAAGTTGTTGGACCAGAAGATAGGCTCAGAAAAATAAAGCATATTCCAGAAGAGGTGTGGAGATTTTGTGTATTCTTGTTATGCAAACCACATTGAATATTCAAGGGCACTGAAGTCAACTATACTGTTCTTAGGATGAATTCACTCTGTATCAACCACTTGACGATATCAAATCTCCATCTCCTGGGGCATATTCTGTGCTTTGTTCTATTCAAAAGAAAGCAATGAATAGTTTCTTCTCCCTTACTTTTATCTTCCACAGTGGTGTGAGTGCTAGCACTCTAACAATCCTTGACTTCATTACCACATGTCCCACTTATGGCCAGGAAGATCTAAGTGGACATCCCTGGGGAGATTCTGGGAAAGTTTTTTAAGATGAACAGCCTTAGTGTTATGTCCCTTTAGTTGCTTGCACTTCTTCCATTCATCCTTCTCCCATTTTTTGCCTGGACAAAGGAAACAATGATAAAATTCATACAACCATTTTCGGACTATGAAGATGGCAGTAACATGCTAAGCATGGTGGAGTTTCAACATGAATTTTAGAGCAGACACACATTCAAAGCATTGTGGGTCCCTCTTGTTTCATCGATAGCCATCTTCAGCATTAGTAGATGTTCCTACAAAATGCCAAGAAAAGCTATGTCCCTTCCAGGAATCACTGTCTTTCTCCTAACATTTTTAGGTGCCAGGTAGAGTTAAGAATGTTCCGTCTGGCTGTGACAAGTTTTCTCTTGTTTAGAGTGGCAAATTTGGCCTTTCTAAAATTGTGAATGTTCATGTCATCAGGTACTCAAATATTAAGGAATCAATATATGTTTTAAACAAACAGAAAATAATTCTTAAAAGTTGATTTTGGCCTTCCTTCATTATAATTGACCTAATTTCAAATATGGATAGGGTCCAAATAACATTACTTTTTTAGAAATAAATTATACTTTCTGTATAAGAAATAGTTTCTAAGTCCCTTAAGAGTTAATTATTGTTTTCATTTGTTTTTAATTTTTAAAAACTATATTCCTTAAAGAATATTTGTAATCATTTTTCCTCTATCAGATCTTATAAAAAGAAATAGGCATGTCACCTCAGAGTCATTTTGTCAGAGTGATTCTGATGTTACCTTTGAGTTACTACCTTGTCTTTCTTTAACTTTTGTTTCTCTTTTCAATCTGTCATATTCACCAGCGAGCATGGTATTATATAGATATTACACTGATATTTAATTTTACTATCTCCATATTTCCCTCTCATGTAAACTGAAAATTGTTTTAATAGGTTTCTCATCCATTACCATTTTTAAAATAAGGTACTTGACCATCTCCATAGTAAGAAAATCATATGACATTTCTCCACATGTGTGTAATGCCCTGAATTCATATAGTTCACCTTTCTCTATGACTGATCTTACCACCTGAAATACTGCTCAATAAAACCAAATCACAACATGTTTTCCTTCATTTTTCTTATTTCTTATTTTATTCTTCTTTTTACCAATTTAATTGCTTAGTTAACAAGTATATTTCTACATGGGCTTTACGGTTATGTGAACTTGTAAATTTATTGTGTGAAAATGTGTATTTTTCCACTTTGTCCCACTTCCCAATTAGTCTATCAAATTTCTACCTAACTGTGAAACCACTCAGTTGTCATAGAGTTGTCATGCCTTCTCCTTTTATACATATATAAAAGGATAAATTCTCATTGCTTCAATAATTTTTAAAAATAATTTTTCATAATGAGTTTGTGTGTTGGAATTTCTGTTCCCCAATTAGACCACGATAATTGACCCCAAGTTTAGAACTGTGTCTGGTACACATAAGGTTTTCAGTAGATATATTTTATCTGAACTCGATCATAATAGACTGAGGGGCTAGAACTAAGTCTACTTCTCCTTTCTAACTGCCCGCAAGAGCTAATAGAGTACTCAGAACATATTTAGCAAATGCTGAAAAATAGAAAATGAGACTAGGACTAAAAGTCTGGCCTTAAAAATTGGCTGACCATAGGATGTTTTCCTCCCACAAAAAAGTTAATCCCTTATTCCTTCTACGAATTACAACTAAAAATCTCAGAAAAAATAAGTAAATATCAGAGGACCTCAAAAGTCCAGAAAAGAAAGCAAACTAGCTAGAGATTTTGCGACTTGAGGAATAATGGGGAAGTGAATGTCTGTGTTTTGTTTGTTTTTCCTCCTATGTATCTCTGCCTGGGTACTGGAGAAACCCACAAAACATAAATGATACTGGGAGCAGATAAAACAACAGCAACAAAACCCCCACAAAGATGGCATACACACACACACACACACACACACACACACACAGAAAAGGAAGGCTAATGAGACATAACCCTCTTGACTATGCACACCCTCCAAGAAAAGGCTGCACCTCTCTGTTTCCCTACTGCATCCTCCAGCCCCAGACTTTGAACAATAGCTTGTCTTTCATCCCTGTTTTGCACAAAGGAGGCAATATACCTATTTCTCCCCACTGTGCACTCTGCCAACTGTGTATTAGAGTCCTACCAATCATCTCCACATTGCAATAGCATGAGCAGATGTGTTTTCCCTCCCATCCACAGTGAGCATTGTGACTAGGAAGACTGTGGAGTAAAAAAGCTATGTGATCATTCCAACGCTGAACTAAGTGAGCATCGGAAAAGAAGCAGCACTCTTTTTCCTTTCTATCATGTGCTGTGGAGCTCACGAAGTAGAGCACTGCTGCTATCCTAATCTTGCACTAGCTGAGTGACAGCAAAGATGAAGCAACCAACTCCCACCTAATTAGAAAATAGATGCTATGTATAGGAAGAAGAGGGAGCTTCAGAAAGGGATTCTGTATATGAAGTTCTGGGCAGACTCCAGAGTGGCCATTTATGAAACCAACCAGAATCACAAGGCAAAATGTATGAGAACTGAACTATGGTGCACAATGTTGCCAAGATTTCAAGTTGGTCACATTAATGAAAAGCACAAAAACAGAGGAGGCCAAAAGAGCACTGTAAATGTTTTGAAATCTCAATTAACATTTAAACTACAGCCCACAAAAGTTGGCCAGGACATGCATTCTGAACTTTAACAGGTATATCACCTGCTTTAGCAGATATAAATAGGAAATATTACCATATACAACTTAAAATTTCCAGAATATGTTAAACATCATTTACCATGTCAAGGACCATGAAAATATCAATTTGAGCAAGAAAATCAATGGACACCAAAGCAAGATATATCTAATTGCAACATGATGTTGCAATTATCTGATGATGATTTTTAAATCTGTATCATAAAAATACTCTGAAAAAAATTAGAAATTATTTGAATCAGATGAAAATACAGAAAATCTTGACAAAGAAATATCAGATATAAAGAAAAATGAAAGTGAAAATTTAGAAGTTCAAAATACAGTAAGAAAAATGTAAAACTCACAAGATTGGTTCAATAGCAAAATGAACATGACAGAGGAAAGAATCAGTGAGCTGGAAGACAAATCAATAGAAATTATCCAATTGGAATAAAAAAGAAATGCACCATTCCTCAAAAAAATGAACAATCAAAATATATCAAAGATAAAAATAGATGACATGAATAATCTTTATTAACAAAATTGAATATCTAGTTAAAAAGCTTTTGAAAAAAAAAACTCAGCCTAAATGGATTCAATAGTAAATTCTATCAAACATGTAACGACGAAATGACCCCAATTTGACACAATTTTATCCAGTAAATAGATAACACTTATCAATTCTTTTAGTGAGGCTAGCATTGCTTTAATACCATAGCTAGATAACATCAATACAAAAAAACAAAATTACAAACCAATAATCCCTGTGAACATACATATAAAAATCCTCAACAAAATACTAGCAAATAGAATCCAGATTATAGATAAAAATAATTATATACAATGATCAAGGCAGTTTATTTCAGGAATACAAAGCTGGTTTAGTATTTGAAAACTTATCACATTAAGAGTATAAAGAAAAAAAGACAAAAAGTTATATCAGTTGATGCAGAAAAAACACTTGCCAAAATGCAATACTGACTGATATAAAATTCTCAGCAAACTGAGAACAGAATGGAACTTCTTCAATCTGGTAAAGAGTATCTATCAAGAATACACAGTTACCATCATACTTACAGATGAAAGACTAAATAGTTTCCAACTTAAATTGGGAGCAAAGCAAAAATGTTGACTATCACCATTCCTATTTAAGTAGTGTTAGAAGTTCTAGCTAGCGCAATAAGGCAAGAAAAAGAAATTCAAGGCATACAGATTGAGAAATCTATTGGAAAAGAAAGAAATGTTAACTGTTCCTGTTAACAGATGGCATGATTATCTATATGGAAAGTCTCAAAGAATCTATTGAAAAAAAAATCTCCTAGAACTAGTAAGTGAACTTAGCAAGGTCACAGAATATAAGACCATGACATAAAAATTAAGTATATTTCTATAGAGTAGTAATGAGCTATTGTTATTAATATTTTAAAGTTACCAAATAACTCCCCAAATTGGAACACTTCAGTATAAGTCTAACAAAACTTGTACAGTACGTGTATACCTCAAACTATAAAGCACTGATGAAATAATTCACCAATGACCTAAATTAATGTAGGGATACACCATGATCATTGATTGGAAGATGCAACATGATCAATAATACAATTGTCTCAAAACTAACCTATAGAATTCTATCAATTTGTATCAAAAACTTAAGATATTTTTGTAGATATACACAAAGTAAAACTGAAATTTATATAAAAAGCAAAGGAACTATAGAATAGTTAAAACAATTTGAAAATGAATAATAAGGTTTGAGAAATCACATTACTGGATTTTAAGACTTTCTACATACTTTACAGTAAGTGTAAAAGAAGCATGAGTAGGGAGATTGACACAAATACCAGTGGAGCAAAATAGGAAGTTCAGTAATAGGCAAACCAAAGTACTTACAACTGATTTTTGACAATGATTCAAAAGCAATTCAATGTAAAAAGGATAGTCTTCTAACAAATGAAATAATTGGACATCCCTAGGCAGAAATAAGCCTCTGTCTAAACTTATAAATTGTATAAAATATTAACTCAAAATAAATTAGAGATATAAATAACCTAACACTAAAATTTTTAGACAAAAACACAGGAGAAAATCTTTGTTACTTTGGGCTAGGTGACAAATTCTTAGACATGATGCCAAATGTACAATTTACAAAAGAAAATATTTATTAATTAAACTTCATTAAAATTGAAATCGTTTGTTCTACAAAATATCCTGTTAATAGCCTGAAAAGACTAGCCACAGACTGGAAGAAAATATGTGCAAATTGCTTATGTTACAAAGGGCTTGTTTCTGGAATATGTAAGGAACTCATATTCAATCAGAAAATGGGCAGAAGTCTTAAACAGACATCTCATCATAGAAGAAATATAAAAGGCAAAAAAAAATCACATGAAAAGAAAAATACTAGCCATTAAGGAAATGCAGATTAAAGCTATGATGAAATAACACCATAAATGCATTAGAATGGCTAAACTAATAAATTCTGACACTACCAAATCCTGGTGTGAGGATACAGACCAACTGGATCTTTCACATATTCCTAATGGGAATGGTGCAACCTCTCTGGAAAATAGTTTGAAAGTTTTTTGTAAGTTTAAATATACATTTATCATATAATCCTGGGTATTTATAATAGAGAAATAAAAACTCATAGTCATATTAAAAACCCATCCATGAATTTCCATAGCAGCTTTGTTTTTAATAGTGAAAAACTAGAAGCAATTTAAATATCTTTTACCAAGTAAATGAGGTATAAAAGAGGTGGTACATCTGTGCAAAGTAATACTACTCAGGAATAAGAAGGAATGGACTATTGATATAGGCAAATACTTTAATGAATCTCAAGGGCCCTATGTTAAGTGAAAGAAACTGAGACAAAAATGAGTACATACTATATGATTACCTTTATGTTAAGTTCTAGAAAAGTTTAAATGATAAGAGTCTAAAACAGATCCATGATTGCCAGGGGTTAGGTTTAGCGGGGAGAGTGTGAAAGGGTTGATTTGAGATTATCAAATATTTTTCTATTTCGATTGTGGTGGTAATTATGTTGATCCATATCTATGATGAAATTTCGTAGAATTAAACTTTTTAAAAATACATGTAAAAATATGAAATCCAATTAAGTTTTGTAGTTTACTTGATAATACTGGTCCAATGTCAATATTTTGACTTTGATAATATACGATGGTTATGTAAAATGTCATCATTGAGGAAACTGTGTAATGCAAATTATCTGTATTTATTTTGCAAAGTTTTATGAGTCTTAAATTTTTCAAAACAATTTTTTTATAAAAAGTCATTCTCAGTGGTGGTATAATTTATGCTTTCATTTATTTAACCTATTAAAATAAAAAAAAATTTGTGATAGAGAAAAAATCAGTGGTTTCCAGGGATCAGGATTAGGAAGAGGGAGTAACTACATACAGGTAGCATGAGGGAGTTTCTCTGGAGCACCAGAACAGTTTTCTATCCTGATTTTGATGGAAGTTATACAAATCTTATACATGTGATAATATTTCATAGCATTTTGTAACAACAACCACAAAAAACCCAAAGGAAAAAGAAATAAGTAAGTACGAAAACTGGTGAAATCTGGAAAAAAAAATCAGATAGTTTAGTTTATAATATTCAATTTTCTGTTTTTAAATTACACTATAGTTTTATAAAACGTTATTATTAGGGGAACCTGAGTGAAAGGTACACAGAAACTCTCTGTATTGTTCTTATAATATTTAAATCTAATATTGTTTCCAGACAGCAGTTTAAAAATTGACTCAATATAGAAAATAGAGTGATTTTTGGTGTGAATTCTTAACTCTGAAGTCTTTTTTCTGCTCCTACCTGATGTCATCTGTTGCCTAACAACCTTATTCCTCATTGAGAGGCATTACAAATGGGAAAACGCCACTGAATTACTTCTCACTGACTGTAAAGCAATCACATTATTACTTGGCAATCAGCCCAGGGTTCTGGGCAAGAAGTTACTCAGAAAAAAAGCTCAAATTTAGCTTTTATTTGAAATTCCCCTAAAATAGAAGGATGTCCATCAACACAGAATGGGAGCATGTACAGCTTGATAGAACATAAGATGGTATGTAATTTTACTGAACTATTATAGAAGATTTCTTGTCAAGCTTTCAAAAAGTAGTAAAACAATAATATTCTGAAACATTTGATTCATATTTAATGAACAACATATAAACAGCTCAAATTTAAGTAAACACTGTAAAATCATTTCCTAAGCAAGCTACTATTTTGTTTCAACCAGGGAACTAATAATATTTGGTAGGAGTGTGCTCTAATAATGATTAGTAAAACTCTACCTTTTATCATTGAAAAAAACCAAATAAAAGATAATAAAATACCAACTATACTAAAATAATGTTTCTTTCTACCATAAACATAAAGCAAACAGCTTGATATTCCTGCAAATACCAGATAAAATGAGATATGTTTCTGGAAAATTAACCCCTTCGAACATTTCTTTATAGCCCCAAATCTCCAAAATTTTAATTTTGACTCAGTTTTGTGAAACAAGCAGCATCTGGGAAGAAGTGATGAAAATGTATTAATGTATGTATTAATGACATGTATTTATGTCAGGAATGTGGAATTCACATGTAAAATATGACAATATTTAACTTTACTCAATCCCTATTTTCCCAATAAACAGTGATAATTAGGAAATCTCCTCCTAAATTTTTGTCTTCTAAAATTTCCCCAGCCAGAGTGGGCACAGTGCCTCACGTCTATAGTCCCAGGCACTTGGGAAGCTGAGTCAGGAGGATCACTTGAGCCTGGAGAGGTGGTGGCTGCAGACAGCCATAATTGCACCACCGCACTCCAGCCTAGGCGAAGTTTTTGAGACAAGGTCTCAAAAAAAAAAAAAAAAGAAAGAAAAAACAAACAAACAAAAAACAATAACAACAAAAAATCCAGCCTTTTGTGTTCAGGAAACATCTTTCCATAAAGAACCACATTTCCCCATAAAATTCAAATAAGACTCATTGTACACTCTTTTATTGACTCCTATAAGATTTGCATATAACTTCCTTTAATATCTGGTTAGACAAGACCAAAGAGAGATCCTCTAAATTCTTATTCTGTGTCTCAAGAGTGATTAGCTAAGATTTGAACTATTTGTCCCCTTGAAACTAGCCAGACACAGAGATAAACATTTCCTGTTGAGCCAACTGACTGAGACTTCCCTTGATTGTAAAGCAGTCACAACTCTAAATCACACCACCTGAAAACTGTCTACTCCTCCCTTTGAATGTCTAAGGCAAAAATCACCCTGCCAGGACACTAATCTTCAGATCTGCAGTGCTTTCCCTACGGCAATAGGCTGTACAAAATCTCTCCTTAATTATCTGGTGCACATTAATCTTTGACAAAATAAAATGCAGTAAGGGGTTTTGATTTTGCTTAATGATATACTGTTTTGTATAACAAATGATTCCAATGTAAGATTTAAATTTTAATAAATTCCTAAATTAGTAGCAATTTTTTAATTAATATACTTTAGAAAGATTGCAGGGTTGAAACTTAGCTGCATAAAAGTACCCACCACTTTCTAAAACATTTTAAAATTTATTTTTAATTGAAAAATAACTGTATATATTATACATTAAGGGTTAAATATGATGTTTTTATATATGTTTACATTATTTAATGATTTACAAGCACTAATTAAATAAATTCTAAAACCAGTTTAAATCTCAAGAAGTCTTTCTCAGCCAGTCAGAATATGTCATCAGTGAATGGGTTCATAAGTCAGTACATAAGGAGATTTCCTGCCAACTCAAAACTACACTGTTAATAAATTCTCTAATTGAGAAGGGACCAAAAAACTATTTCAGTCTCCCTCTTTTGCATGCAGTGAAGATATGAAATATTCTCATATTGTAATCACTTTTTTGGTTTTCTGAAAAACAACACGTAAATAAACACAAGGGGGTAGGCATTAGGATACTGAAAAGAACCAAATGTCATGTTGTGCAGAAAAAACGTAAAATATCTCATTCATCTCTGACAGGGAAAGGTAGAAGTGATAAGTTATTTGATGGAAAGACTGAGGATAGAAAAGGAACTCTTAAAAATGGGAAAAAAATTTTCACTATAGTATTTTTTTCATCTATTAAGGATGAATAGATCACATTTGATTCAAAGCTGGTGTTAATTTTGTAGACCATGATTCTTTATTCTTGTCACCAATACTTGTAGATTCCAATACCTCAATTGACAATGTCCTATTAATTTAATGAAAGGTCTTAATCTCAATCAGGAAGACTTGAGTATCAAGACGCTAAGAGTCTGTCCATTTCCATTGTAACTACCATCATCCAATCCACCATTATTTCTTACTTAGACCACTGCCACACCTCCAAATTTGTCAACCCAAATCCACTACAGACTCTACTCCCAACCAAATCCCCTTTCTGCAGTTATGGCTAGAATTTTTTTTAATTTCAAATATTATTTTTTTCACTGTTACAACTAAATACTTTAAAAGTTTTACATTGTTCCTATATTTTAAGTCTAACTTTCTGAACATGTTGTTTCTGATGTTAAAATTCTTCCCACTTCAATCAACGTCATTTCTAACCACTCCCATCACTGAATACAAATTAGTCATTCTGTGCTGTCTATTTCTATAACTGCCCTTCATTGTTCCTCCTCAAGACGTGCATTTTCCTTGCCTAAAATGTTTCTTTTCCCACGTTGGCTTATTCTTATTTGACCTCAGTCCTCATTTTAATTTTATTTCTCCAGAGAAGCTTTATCTGGCCATTCCTCACCTCCTAAATTAGATTTAGTTTACTCTCACACAGCAATCTTTACCTTCATAGCGCCATCAAATTATAAAGAAATCACTAAGTTTTCATTAGACTATGATAGCAAAGCAGACTGGCAGGAGAATTGCTTGAATGACAATTTTTAAGAATCCTCCTGTTAGTGAAAAAGACTTGAGTATCAGGATATTAACATTAAGACCTTTCATTATATTCTTAGGAGGTTGTCAAAAGACAAGTGCTTCACGTACAGATACTAAGATTGAAGGAAATTTCCCAGTGACCATTCAAAAGTGCTCTGACCCATCCAAGGGAAATTGTTCCACATTATTAAGTAGATAAAGGAGGGTTATAGAAAACCTAAAAGGACAAAGTACCCTTTGTGGAACAAAATGAAATAGTTGTAAATATTGGCTGAGCGAGACACTCTCCTTGGCAGCATTAGAAACTAGATCAGCATTTCAGAAAAAATTCGCAATTCAGAAAGGCAATAAATTGTAGGACAAAATCAGAAACAGTAGTCAGAATGATTTTACAACCCTTCCTAAGAGCTATTCTTGACTATTCCTGAGTGTTTTAAGAGATTTGGAAACTGATATGTGGTGAAAAAATTCTTTTTACTGTTTATTTTTTAAATTTAATTCACTTTTTGTTAGAATTTCATAAAATACAATACTAGTCAATACAAAATGTTGCTAGGCAAAATAATTCTTCAGATAATTAAAGAAAATTGATTTTTACTACTATTATGGCATGCATTCTTAGGGTTTTATCAACATGGAAAAGTGGATAGAACTTGGATAAAATAACAAATTTTATTGTACTTCTGAGTTGGGGAGATGGAAGTAGAGAAAACTTCCAAGAGGCAAAAAAATAGTTGAAATCTGTGCTTGGAGTAGGAAGCACAGTAGAAATGTAGGTAAAATTCTAATATCAAGATTGCTTAAGGGAAGAGGAGGGAGTGACCAGTCTGCTAGCTTGAGCCAAGGAATCTAAAGGACATGTCTTTGGATTTAAATTTAGGGTCTCAGAGTGATAAATACTGCCTGTCTCACAAAGAAGCAAAAGCAAGTTTTACTGGATGAAATAATCTTCAATTTAGGCCTCAGTTTTTACACATGTTAAGAACGACCAATGTGAGCTTTTATCAAAGATAGTCAAATTTATCAGAAAATCATTTTTTTGAGAAACAGCCAGCCCAAAAAATTGCTATTAATTGTATATGTATAAAAATGTTAAAGAAATAAACAATACAATCATATATATATGAAATTTTTAAAGAAACAAGAAATGCATTGGCAAGAAACAGGAAAAATAAAAAAGATAATCCAAAATTACCAGATAGATTTCAAAACAAACTAATAAGATAATTTAGAAATAAAAATTTTGAAAATATATATGCATAATTGTTGAAATAAAAAACTCAAGGATGACAAACTGATTAGACTTACCTAAAGGGAGCTAGAAAATATACCTAAATTTATCAAAACTAAGGAACTAGAAGTTAGACTTGAGTCTTATTCCCAAGGTACCTCATTATGAATATGCATATATTCTAAAATCTGAAAAAAAAAGTGAAATCCAGAACACTTCTGGTCCCATGTATTTTGGATAAGAGATATTCAGCTTGTACTGAAAATAAATAATTGACAACCTAGAACTGAACATTAAGTAAAAGTGTCTGATATGGTTTGACTGTGTCCCCACCCAAATCTCATCTTGAACTGTAGCTCCCATAATCCCCACATGTCATAGGAGGGACCTGGAGGGAGTTAATTGAATCATCAGGGTGGGTTTTTCCCATGCTATTCTTGTGATAGTGAATAAGTTTCATGAGATCTGATGGTTTTATAAAGGGCAGTTCCCCTGCATACACTCTCTTGCCTGCCACCATGTAAGACATGCCTTTGCTCCTCCTCCTTCTGCCATGATTGTGAGGTCTCCCCAGACATGTGGAACTCTGAGTCTTTTAAATCTCTTTATAAATTACCCAGTCTCAGGTATTTCTTTATAGAAGTATGAAAATGGACTAACACAGTATCTTTCAAGAACAATAATAAAATAAATATTTTCAAACAAAGAAAAAACGGAAGAATTCACCAACAGATGAATGCTAAGTTTACTTCTGAAGGGCATAGTTCAGAAAGATGGAAACACACCCATCTTAAAGTGAGAAGTGCATGGTTAGTGGCTGATAAGCTGCTCAATAAGCTGTGGCAGTGGTTCTTGGGAGAGGTCTTGGCAGACTTGATAGACAACAATTTGCACTTTAGAGTTGGCTTCTCCTCTCAGTTTTACATAAGACATTCCAACTGTACATATAAGACGAGGCTCACAATGGGATGGAGCCTCACAGATGTCCTGCTGAGGGACGGTAGAGGGCAAATCTGGAAATGTAAAGATTGTAGTGATTAGAGTTCCTCCAAATTCTTCAGTATGTCACAGATACCCTATATCAGTGAGCAGAATTCTATTTCTTGCTTTGTTTCTTTGATTTAAACTAGTTTAACAGTTTCTCAGAAAAAAGGACATTAAGCGCTTTTTTCAAAATTCACCTGAAAGAACTGATCTCTGAGTAAAGAATTAAGCATCTTGGGGGGAAATTTCAGTAGCTGAGTTACCTTCACAGCTAGTAGTTTTAAACGAGTACCAAAACAGATTAATATATTGTTGCAGTACAGGCATAAAATGTCTTTGGAATATTTTTAATTTGGACTACTACACTATAACATAAGCCAAAAATTCATATTTCATATAAGTGCCATAAAACTAGAGGTGTACTTGTTGAACCTCTCTGGTGCCCAATGTTCTGCTGGAAGGGAGAAAAAGATTATTTCTAGCAATATGACTTGCAAGAAGAAGTAATTTTCTCATAAATCGTTATTAGACATTTCATTGTCTCCAAAACATAATTTAAGCATCTTAGAAGGAAATGAATAAAAGGAGGAAAAAGTCTCAAAAACATCATCAGCAAAATCTTGAAAAATGTTATTAAAAATTGCTCTTATTCAAAAATTTAATTCTACTCATAAGTCAGATTGCTTTAAAGTAGCTTGATATCCTACAATATAACAATTGAAGTCAAAACATTCTACATGCACTATTTTAGGAGATTTATTATTTGGGAATAAACATATGCTTAACTATGTAAAAAGCAGTGGAAGTTTGCAAACTAGAACGATCAAGTAAAATCATTAGGACTCGTACTCAAAAAATGCTTTTGCAGACCACTTTCATGGGACAAGAAAGTGCAGAATTTTATTCACTAAACATGTAATGACTGTCTCTTATACTTGAAATGGTGGTACAGAAGATAAAAAGATGAACAGTGTGGATCCTCAACTTCAGTAATGAAAAAACATGTTGACAGCATTCAAAAAAATAATAATAATATAGCAGGTTCCACAAGTGAATCTGGATGGATGTGAGGGGTATTGTATTAGGAAAGGCCTTTATCAAATAATTAGCTTTTTAATATAAAACGAAATGGTGATAGCACATTACAAAAACTCAAAAAGAAAGTTAAACTGAACATAAAGAAAAAATGTATGAAGCTAGAAAAGCATACATGATGTTCCACTGTCATGCGATATTTTAATTTGGCAGAAGTTCATGTGATGAGAAGTTGTAATTAATTAGAAATATAAGCTAGAACTAGATCATTGAGTAATAAAAGAACAAATAAAGACAACACAAGAAAAAATTTTTTTAATCAACCAACATATAAAGTTAGGTAGTATCAAGTGTAGCAAATTATAAATAAGGCTGTATCAGAGAATTTTGTGTGAGAGATTTTTAGCATAAAGCACAGGGAGCAAAGGCCCAGGAGTTGAACATGAATCAGAGAGAGACAGGGAGAGGCCAGACAGTGTATGACACAGGAGAGACTTTGGGTGAACTGCAAAAGAAAACCATTTGAAGGTTTTTTTTTTTTTTTTTTTTGAGACGGAGTCTTGCTCTGTCGCCCAGGCTGGAGTGCAGTGGCGCAATCTCGGCTCACTGCAAACTCCGCCTCCCGGGTTCACGCCATTCTCCTGCCTCAGCCTCTCCGAGTAGCTGGGACTACAGGCGCCCGCCACCACGCCCGGCTAATTTTTTGTATTTTTAGAAGAGACGGGGTTTCACCGTGGTCTCGATCTCCTGACCTCGTGATCCGCCCGCCTCGGCCTCCCAAAGTGCTGGGATTACAAGCGTGAGCCACTGTGACCGGCCTATTTGAAGGTTTACAGCAGATGATAATTTGATCTTACTGTTGTATTAAAAGGTTCTCTGGCTATCACTGTGCCACAGTAGATTACATGGTGCTGGGGATCATCAAAACTGGAAGCAAGAGTAGTAGTACAAGGGGAAAGCTACTACAGTAATCCATGCAGCCATGGTGAGAGTGGTCAGCATGGTGAGAGGTGACTGGCTCTACAAGATATTTTGAAGATGTAGTTCATAAAACTTGTCATATAGGCTATGGATATGAAGAGAAAGACAATTCAAGAATTCTTTTCAGGGGTTTTGACTTTAGTACACAGGCAGATAGTGGTGCTATTCACTGAAATATAGGAACATTGTGGTGGGAACAAGTTTGGTATGTAGAGTGTGTGGGAATTGATAATTCAGTTTGGGATGCACTAAATTTGAGATGTCTGCTAGACATCCATGTTGAGAAGTTAATAGCCATTTGGATATACGTCTAGATTTCTGGAGAACATTTAGGGGTACAGATAAAATTGAGAGTTGTCAGCACTTAGCAGCAATTAGATGCCATGGAATTGAAAGTTTCATATAGGGCATGAGAGTAGAGAAAGAAAAGAAAAGGAGATCTGGGTCTAAGCTCTGGGGTACTCTGATATAAAGAGATTAAAAAAGATAATAAGGATACAGAAAATGACACAGATAAATTGTAGCCAGTGAAGAATGCAGAATATTTTAGTATGAGGCACAGAGTTAAAACAATAAAATAAGCAAATCAAGTGAGAAGGGCTAGTTTCAATGAATACCCTCAAAATAAAAATAGTTTATCATGACAATGATCTTTGCTTACTTTCATAGACAGCAATTTAATTAATACATACTGATAGAGACTGACACTTCCACAAAACTGGAATTAAAGAATGTTCCAGATAATTTTATGAAGGAAAAATATATATGAAAATATAATGAAAAGGCCAGACAGTATTGATATTCTTATGCACACAGAGGGATAAATTAATAAGTAATCATTTCTGTGAAAACAGAAATGGTTTTAACTTTTAAAACCAACTCAAATCCAAAAATCTTAGAGACTCCCATTTTATTTAACCAAACATGGCAAACATTCACCAACTTAATTGCATTTCTGGAAAAGTGTTCAAAGTCAGAATAAGTAATACAACTTAAACAATTTTTTTTTTAGAAATTAACATCAGGGTTGGACCTATAATGGGAAAAGTAATAAGGTAAAGAATTTATATATTATAAGTTCCAAGTAAAATATTAAGTGACTAGGAGGATGAATGCAAGGAAAGCCTTTGATTAAATAAAATGAAGTGTTTGCTTCCCTTGTTGACATAAATCAATAACAGCTGTCTAAAGAAATCAAGGCGATAATCAGTAGTGCCTGAAACTAAGTGCTCTTTATTTCTTGCTGCTTTTAGTGTCTTTTCATAGAAGAATAAAGGTGTCATTCAGAAAATGTCCATTTTTCCCCATTCATTTTCTTTTAACTCCAGAGGATTTGCACAATTACTTTCACATATTTATATTTACCAACCAGACACTGATAAACAACTCAGGCAAAACGGGAAAGGGACCTCTTCAGCACTTCCTGACAACACTCTTTTACTCCAACCCAAATCAGGAAGTCTTGGAGCTTCCCGGTGCAAAAGCTTCCCACTCTTCCATCTTGTACAGGATACTGCACATGCCCATGTGTCTTTATGAGAAATCATGGTTACCTAACAAGGGCTAGGTGCTGGCCTGACTTTTTAGACCACAATACCTGGGACACACCCTGTGAAGTATGCAGTTTGACAGAAGCAGAGTACCAAATAGTGAAAACTTGCAGGCTCTGAGAAGTTTGAATTGTCACAACTCGTCCCACACAGAAACCAATACATAAATGGCTCATCATTCAAGTCACTCAGAAGTGCATTAAAACTAGAATCGGCATATTTAGCAAATAACACAGGAATCCCAGCTAAATTTGAATCTGAGAAAAACAATGAACAACTGTTTTGTATAAATATATCCCATGCAATATTTGGAACATATTTATATAGTCACAAAAATATTCATCATTTATCTGAAATTCAAATTGCACTGGAAACTCTGCATTTTATCTGGCAACACTAATTGTAATCTCAAAATTCCCAAAGAAGACATGGTCTCATGTGTATTGGCCTAATTCCATACTTTTTTCCAACAAAATAAAATGCAGAAAATAATGCACTCATTATTTTCCTATAAATGGAAATAAATGCATCTTGAAGAGAGATTATGTACACCTAAAGTTTCACTACTTCTCTACAAACCTCTTTATAAAAATACTTCATTCTATCATATTGTATTAATATAATTATGTAGTATAGTTGAACTAGAGAGATTTTGTTAGCTCTCCTAAAATAGAGCCAATAACCAATTTTATGCAACTGAAATAACTTAGAATATGATTTACATACTAGTAAATTAAGAACCCAGCCCTATATCCAGTCAAAAATTCTCACCTTTAAAATTTAAAAATTATTTCTTGTGCATTTAAGTTTTGTTGTTGTTGTTGTTTGTCTCACTCTGTCTCCCACGCTGGAGTGCAGTGGCACAATCTCTGCTCACTACAAGCTCCATCTCCCAGGTTCAAGCAATTCTCCTGCCTCAACCTCCTGAGTACTGGGATTACAGGCGCCCACCATCATGCCCCGCTAATTTTTGTATTTTTAGTAGAGATGGGTTTCACCATGTTGGCCAGGCTGGTCTGGAACTCCTGACCTCAGGTGATCCGCCTGCCTCGGCCTCCCAAAGTGTTGGGATTACAGGCGCGAGCCACCATGCTTGGCCAGTATTTTGTATTTTTAAAAGAACACCCATGTGTTTTCATCCTCTCCATAGGCATTGCTTCAGATAACATGTGTACTTAAGGTACCAGGTGCAGTCATATTACCCCATTCCTGTGGTTGAAGTTGTGTGAATGAAAATGTTTCAGCTCTGACTGATACTTTACTTTTGTAAATTATATTGAGATGGAAAGGGCCAAGCCTGATTGTTTAAGGGGGGGACTACACTGAGATAAACTTGACAGTGGTGCTGGCAATAAGAAATTCCAAAAGAAGGACAATTTGAGAACAGAGGAGTTGCATCATTCACCATCTCTGTACAAGAATATTACACTTTTAGTGTCAGCCTATGAAGCCTTAGGTTTTAATTTATAAAGAAAAGCTGAAAATTTCCACACATGACCATTGATATGCAGCTTTCACTGAGTACATGTTGTCTCTGGGCTTACAGATGTGGAAGATATACTGACCAACCGTTACATTGATCAGTAAAGAGTTATGGACAGTATTATACTTATTTTGTCTTATATTCTTTGAACATTTTCTAATCCTTGGAATACAATGATTTTTTTCTGGTTTCTCTTAGCCTTCTTAGGTATTATTTCCCAATCAAATCTATTTCTTTTTCCCACTCAAAAGTATTTTTTTCTGCAAACAGTACTGAAATAAAATAGCTATGCAAAAATGATGCTGTAATTCAAACCACTGTTACCTCAGAAGAAAAGTCAATTTCAAGACAAGACTTTAAAAAATTTTTTTCTGACCCACTACTGTCATGGATGATAACATAAGCAACATGCAGGTTGTTTATAAAGCCCAAAAAATCAAATTTACCAATTATACAAGGAAATAAGTTTCCTTTGTCTTATTATTTAAAAAAGAAAAGGAGTACTATTGGAAACACAACTATAAGAACAAACCACTGTCAGTATTTCCTAGTTTGATGTTAGAAATGAGACTGTACAATATGTTTAGCATTTTTGAAACTTTGAATTATTAAATAATTAATGTCAATCCATATGTTAATATAGACAGAGTCCAGAGACTTAGTTTGTACCCTGGAACAAATATAGAGATTATAATTCTCAGGCAAGCATACAAAGTTTCAAGAACTTGATATTTTCTCATCGTAGTTTATTTGTGCCTTAGCAAAATAACTTCAGGGCAAATTTTTCATCATAATACCTACAGTATTTTATTTCAGAATTGGTTGTCATTCTCCAAGTTTTTCACTTTATTTCCTTACTATTTCAATAGTATGGCCTTGTTTTAACACAAATTCCTAAGGAATTTGTATATTCATCTAAAAATGAGTTAGGTAAAAAAGTAATAAGAGGAAATATAGTGACTTTTTATTGCAATAAAGCCAGCTGAAATAAAATTTTAATTTAGTCAATGTTTTAATCACTTTTCTAGACATGACTATGCAGAATATAAACATCAGTGCAGTCCATGTTATATCAGCAAGTTGCCAACTTTATTGTAATAACACGATCAAATTTTTTTTTGTAAAGAAAGCTACACTTACATGATGACAAATTAACTGAGAAAAAGGAAAGTTTTTATGAGTTACCAGCACTTGGGCTTTTCATGCCTGTTACGTAATAGTGCCCTTTCTCTCTCTTGCCCAGTGGTTCTGTGTATCATACAGGTATATATTTTAAGGCATTGATGACTTGAATTCAGTAATGGAAAAAATATTGATCAAACACAATTACTTTTGTGCTCTTAGACATAGAATTGTTATGACAAGTACTTATGACTAATTTGAGGAAAAGCTTTCCCAGGATTAATCCTGTGATAAATTTTGCTTCATATTTAAAAATAATTTTAAACTTAAAAGAATCAGTACTCAATATAACAGTTAAATCTGAGAGGTGTGAAGAAAGAAGGATGATTACTATATCTAAATCATGATTTTAGTAGATTTTCACTATCAGGAAAAAAATTATCAAATGTTTAAAAAGAGAATAAAGCTAAAATACAAATGCACAGAAACATGTCTGTGGAGTGTCTCTTACATGCTAGAACTTCGGGGATGCAGTCTCAGTTATATCTAATTTAGTGCTTTTAACTTTTCTAGGAGAGAATGTCTATACCTTTATTTTGGTGCTAGGAAAGTTAGCCTACATACAGTAATAAGTAGATGACCCAAGATTCTAAATTACCTCTTTTCACTCAAGTCTGTGCTTATTTTACTAAACCGAGTGAGGAGGCAAACAACACAAAATTAAAAGTCAATATCAAACAATATGACTAGAAGCCAGACCAAAAAATGCACTCAATAATTTTGATATTTAATATTTTGCATAAATATTGAATATCTGGTATGAATTCCCAAAAGTTATGATAGTTCCTCATAGAAAATAAGCCCAAAAAATTAAATCAAAGACCTATGACTTCACATTAAAAAAGTAGAAAACTAGACATATAAAACCCCTCTGATTAAATGTGTAGAAGTCTATATAAATCATATATAAACTGATAATCCTTACAAAAATCTACTATGTTCATGAATCACAATACTCAATATTAAGAAATTAATTCTTCCAAAATTGATTGATACATTCAGTGTAATCACAATAAAAATCTCAGCATATTTTTAAAAATAAATTAAGATTCTGCTTCTAAAATTCAAATGGGAGAGAACTGGGTAAGATGACTGACTAGGTGCAGTTGGGAGTAACATCTGCCACCAAGGGACCAGGACATTGGGAAGACTGGTGCACTCCCAGCAGATCTTCAGAGGGAAGGCATTGAGAGTGGATGAAGGGAAGACACAGATGCTGGGCTGAAGGGGGAGGATGCTGGGAACCTTGCATGGGGCTACTGTGCACTGGGACTCCTTCCTAGCCCCCAAGGACTCCTGGAGAAGGGTTGAGTAGGCGAAGAGCCACCTGCTCTGGCCACAGGCCTCTGGAATTCTGGCAGCAGGAGACCCTACAATCCCCTTGAACGCTTGAGCGGGTAGGAAGAGCTGCTTCGAGAAGTTTCAGAGTCAAAATTCCAGCCTGTACAGAGCCCAGAGGATTTGGTGCCAGAGGGTCTGTAGTGGAGCACAGCCAGAGAAGCATATCTTCCAAGGCTTACTGTGGTTCTCTAACAGACTATAGCCATAGTCAAACTGTATGACCTGAACAGTGCAAGGCAGTCTTGCCCATGAAACAGGTGCAGTCCAACCTGAGCACCCTTTAGTCTACTCATCTCTCCCAGGACCCTTGTCCTGCCACACCTGCTTGCAGTGCAGCCTCGAATGCCCAGAAGGGGTGCTTCCTGGGGGCCCACATCATAGCTCCTGCACTGGCAGTCCTGACTTGACCACTGGAGAGCTCCAGCCGAGCAGACCCCAGACATGCACACCAGCCAGTACCCTCCCACACCAGAATCTCCACCATGCTTTTTGCCTGCATGTACTTGCTGGCAGCCACCCCCCACATTGCTTTGCCGGCACATGTGTGCATGGGTGAACCTTTCTTCCCCTTACCTGCCAGCTCATGTGTGCATGTGCACCTCACCATGCCACTGTTGCTGGCATGAGTGCACCCTACTCCCCTAGCTCCCCGCTAAGCCACCATTCCCATCAGAGTGTTTGCAGCCATAGAGACTGGCAGTCCCATGCCTGCCAGCACTTTACCCAGTGCCAACACTGCTGCCAGTACAAAACTACATGAGTTTTGTACTCATGTACTCATGCCACTCACTACCCTGAGTGGCAGCTGCCAATCACATAAACACATGCACAGAGGGCACACACAGTCCCATGTCCATAATGCCTTGCCTCCATGCTAACACCACTGCAACTATGAACATGCACACAGATACTGTTGGGGCCCCCTGAACCTCTGCACCACGCTGACACCTGTGGCTGCTGTGAGCACCTGCACAGAGATCAGCACCCTTGCACCTACAAGCACCCCACTGCAGCTAAGAGCATGCACCCCACTGCACTGCCACTGAACACTACCGCTACTGTTGGCAGGTGAAAATGAGAATGGATCCTGTTGCCAATCTCACTGTGAAGTGCTTTGGTTAGCACTACCCATTGGAATGTTGTGACCAGTGGTCAGGGAACCTTGGCCCCTTCAGCACAGCAGGTTTCTAGCCTCTGGGGTGATAGAACCAAGCTAGGAGCCCAATACCCACCACCCAGAGTTAGAGCATGCAGTCCAGGAGTCCTGAGCTGATCCTTTCCCTACTAAATTCCTCCAGAAATAGAGTGAGTCAACTGAACTCACCTTAGACCACAATCAAACCTTCAAGGACATCAAATAAGATTTACAAAAAAAGCCATCCAAAGCTCAACAACCTCAAAGATTGAAGGAACATCAGCCCACGAAGATGAGAAAGAGCCAGGGCAAGAACTCTGGCATCTCGAAAAGCCAGAGTGTCGGCTTACCTCCAAATGACCATACTAGTTCCCCAGAAACAGTTCTTAACCAAGCTGAGGTGGTTGGAATGACAGAAATAGAATTCAGAATATGGATAAGAAGAAAGATTATCAACATACAGGAGTAAGTCAAAATCCAATCCCAGGAATCTAAGACATATAAAATGATACAGGAGCTGATAGACAAACTGCCTATTGTAAGAAAGAACCCAACCAATCTGAGAGAGCTAAAAAGCACTATATAAACTTAATAATGCAATCACAAGTATTAGCATTAGAATTGATCAATCTGAGGAAAGACTTGCAGAGCTTGAAGACTGGCTCTCTGAAATAACTCAGTAAGAGAAAAATAAGAAAAAACCAACAAAGAGGAATAAACAAAACCTCTGAGAAATATGAGATTATCTAGAGAGACCCATGTACAACTCACTGGCATGCCTGAGAGAAAGGGAAGGAAACCAAGCAACTTGGAAAACATATTTCAAGATATCATCCATGAAAATTTTCCCAACCTTGCTGGAGAGTCCAACATTCAAATTCAAGAAATGCAGAGAACCCCTGCAAAATACTACACAAGAAGACCATCCCTGAGACACAGTCATTATATTCTTCAAGGTTGTAGTGAAACCCAACAGGATGCTCTTTTTAAGAGACCCATCTTACATGCAATGACACCCATTGGCTCAAAGTAATGGGATGGAGAAAAATCTACCAAGCAAATAGACAACAGGGAAAAGCAAGGATTGCTATTCTAATTTCAGACAAAACAGACTTCAACAAACATCAGAAAAGACAAAGATGGGCATTATATAATGGTTGTATTAGACCATTCTCATGCTGCTATGAAGAAATACCTGAAACTGAGTAATTTATAAAGAAAAGAGGTTTAATTGACTCACAGTTCTGCATGGCTGGGGAGGCCTCAGGAAACTTACAATCATGACAGAAGGCACCTCTTCACAGGGCAGCAAGAGAGAGAATGAGAGCTGAGCAAAGAGGGAAAAGCCCTTTATAAAGCCATCACCCCCATGATTCCATTATCTCCCACCAGGTCCCTCCTATGACACATGAGGATTGTGGGAACTACAATTCAAGATGCAATTTGGGTGGAGACACAGCATGGACAAACCATATCAATGGTAAAGGACTAAATTCAACAAGAAGACCTAACTATCCTAAATATAAATGCACTCAACACTGGAGCATCCAGATTTATCAAGCAAGTTCTTAGAGATTTATGAAGAGATTTAGATAACCACACAATGATGAGGGAGACTTTAACACCCCACTGACAGTATTAGACAGTTCATCAAGGCAGAAAACTAACAAAGATATTTGGGACCTCAACTCAACACTTGATGAAAAGGACCTAATAGACATCTACAGAACTCTCCACTTAAAAACAATAGAATTTACGTTCTTGTCATCTGCATATGGCACGTACTCTAAAATCGACCACACAATTCAGCATGAAATAACTCTCAGCAAATTCAAAAAACCTGAAATCGTACCAACAACATTCTCAGACAACAGTGCAATAAAAATAGGAATCAATGTTAAGGAAAGTGCTCAAAACCATACAATTAAATAAAAAGTAAACAACCTTGATCCTGAATGACTTCTGAGTAAATAGTGAAGTTAAGACAGAAACCAAGAAATTCTCTGAAACTAATGAGAAAAAAGATACAACATACCAGAATCTCTAGAATATGCCAAAGCAGTGTTAAGAGCAGCATCTCTGGGACACAGCCAAAACAGTATTAAACTCCTGCATCAAAAAGTTAGAAAGATCTCAAATTAACAACATCACAACTGGAAGAACTAGAGAAGTAAGAGCAAACTAATCCCAAAGCTAGCAGAAGACAAGAAATAACCAAAATCAGAGCTGAACTGAAGGAAATGAAGATGCAAAAAAAGTACGAAAGATCAACCAATCCAGGAGCTAGTTCCTTGAAAGAATTAATAAGCAAGACATATCACTAGCTAGACTAATAAAAAAAAAAGAGAAGATCCAAATAAACGCAATCAGGAATGACAAAGGGGACATTACTACTCACCCCACAGAAATGCAAAAAACCCTCGAAGACTATTACAAACACCTCTATGCACAAAAGCAAGAAAACCAAGAAGAAATGGATAACTTTCTGGAAACATATTAATACAGTCTTCAGAAATTAAACCAGGAAGAGACTGAATTCCTAAACACTCCAACAATAAATTTTGAAATTGAATCAGTAATAAAAAGCCTACCAATCAGAAAAAGCTCAGGACCATATGCATTTACAGCCGAATTCTAATTTCTTACAAGGAAGAGCTGGTATCATTCCGCCTGAGACAACTCCCAAAAATGGAGTAGGAGAGACTGCTTCATAACTCATACTATGAAGCCAACAACATCCTGATTCCAAAACAGGATGGCACACACACAAAAAGCAAGCTTCAGGCCAATATCCTTAATGAACATAGATGCAAAAATACTCAACAAAACACTAGCAAACTGAATCTAGCAGCATATCAAAAAGCTAATCAACCATGATCAAGTAGGATTTATCCCTGAGATGCAAGGTTGTTTCAACATATGGAAATCAATAAATATTATTGACCACATAAACAGAACTAAAAACAAAAACCACATGGTCTTCTTAATAGATGCAGAAAAGGTTTTTAATAAAATTCAACATCGCTTCACGTTAAAAACCCTCGACAAACTAGGCACTGAAGCAACATGCTTCAAAATAATAAGAGCCATCTATGAAAAATCCACAGCCAACATCATACTGAATGGGCAAAAGCTGGAAGCATTCCCCTTGAAAATCAGCATAAGGCAAGGATCCCCACTCTCATCACTCCTATTCAACATAATACTGGAAGTACTAGCTAGAGCAATCAGGCAAGAGAAAGATATAAAAGGCATCCAAATAGGAAGAAAGAAAATCAAACTCTCCCTCTCTTCAGAGATTATATAATTCTGTACCTAGGAAACCCCATCATCTCTACCCAAAAGCTCTTTAATCTAATACACAACTTAAGCAAGGTTTCAGGATACAAAATCAATGTTCAAAAATTGATAGCATTCCTATACACCAGCAACATTCAAGCTGAGAGTCAAATCAAGAATATAATCCCATTCACAATAGCCATAATTAGAATAAAATACCTAGGAAAACAGCAAACCAAGGAGGTGAAAGATCTCTACAATGAGAATTATAAAACACTGCTCAAAGGAATCAGCAACATCAAGAAATAGAAAAACATTCCATGCTCATGGATAGGAAGAATCAATATTGTCAAAATGGCCATACTCCCCAAAGCAATCTACAGATTAAATGCTATTTCTATCAATCTACCAATGATATTCTTCACAGAATTAGAAAAAAATAACTATTTTAAAATTTAAATTTAATTTAAAATTCATATGAAACCAAAAAAGAGCCAAAATAGCCAAGGCAATCCTAAGCAGAAAGAACAAAGCTGGAGGCATTACCCTACTTCAAACTATACTACAAGACTACAGTAACCAACACATGATGGCACTGATGTGAAAACAGACACATAAACCAATGAAAAAGAATAGAGAACCCTAAATGCCACACATCTACAACCATCTGATCTTCAAAAAAATTGACAAAGCAAGCAATGGGGAAAGAACTCCCTATTCAAAAAATGGTGCTGGGATAATTTGCTAGCCATAGGCAGAAGATTGATGAGGACTCCTTCCTTGTGCCATATACAAAAATTAATTCAAGTGGACTAAAGACTTAAATCTAAAACCAAAAACTTTTTTATAGGGTTTTTATCCCTGAGAGACAACCTAGGAAACACCATTCTGGACATAGGACCTGACAAAGACTGCATGACAAAGATGCCAAAAGCAATTGCAACAAAAACAAAAAATAACTATTGGGACCTAATTAAATGAAAGAGCTTCTGCACAGCAAAAGAAACTACCATCAGAGTAAACAGACAACCTACAGAATGGGAGAAATTATGTTTAAACTATGCATCTGACAAAGGTCTAATATCCAAAATCTGTAAAGAACTTAAACAAATTTAAAAGCAAACAACAAACAACCCCATTAAAAAGTGGGCAATGGACATGAACAGACACTTTTCAAAAGAAGCCATTCGTGTGGCCAAGGAGTATATGAAAAAATGCTCGACATCACTCATAATTAGAGAAATGCAAATCAAAACCACAGTGAGATACTACCTCGCACTAGTCAGAATAGCTATTATTAAAAAGTCAAAAAATAAAACATGCTAGTGAGATTGTGGAGAAAAAGGAATGCTTATGCACTGCTGGTGGGAATGTAAATTAGTTCAGCCATTGTGGAAGGCAGTTTGATGATTTCTCAAAGAATTTAAAAAAGAATTACCAGTTGACCCAGCAATCCCATTATTGAGTATATACCCAAAGGAATATAAATTTTTCTGTCTTAAAGATATACACACATATGTGTTCACTGCAGCACTATTCACAATAGCAAAGACATGGAATCAACCTAAAAGCCTATCAATGGTGGACTGGATAAAGAAAACGTGGTACATATACACCATGGAATACTGTGCAGCCATAAAAGAGAGTAAGATCATGTCCTTTGCAGCAACATGAATGGAGCTGGAGGCTATTATCCTAAGTGAAATAAGAAGAGAAAACCAAATATTGCATGTTCTTACTTATAAGTGGAAGCTAAATATTGAGTACATATGGACACAAAGAGCCTACTTGAGGCTGGAGAGTAGGAGGAGGGTGAGGATCAAAAATCTACCATTGGCTACTATGGTTATTACTTGGGTGATGAAATCTGTACACCAAATCCCATAACATGCAACTTATCTATGTAACAAACCTATTCATGTATCCCTGAACTTAAAATAAAAGTTAAAAAAATTCAAATAGAAATTCAAAACACAAAATAAACCCTAGAAGGACGAAGATAACTTTGGGGAAAAAGTGGAGAACTTAAATGGCTGACGTAGAGATATATTTTCAAGGTAGAGTAATCAAGGCATGGTGGTTTTGGTGTCAAGATAGATAAGTGGAATAGAATTGAAAGTCCATAAAATGGACTGATAGAACAAAATGTAATCTTGGTTTTAGCAAAAATGTGTTTGTCACAACACCAAAAACATAATGCATAAAAGAAGAAAACATTGGTAAATTCAACAAAATTAAGAGCTTCTGTTTTTCCAAAAATATTATTAATGGATTGGAAATATAAGCCACAGATTTAGAGAAAATATTTGCAAATCCAGATCTAATAAAGGCCTTGTATCTACAATATATAAGGAACTTCCAAAACTCAACGATAAGAAAAGGAAATAACTTTTAATGAAGAGAGAAGCTCTAAACATACATTTCACAAAAGAAGAAATATAAATGGTAAATAAGCACATGAAATAATCCTAAAATATCACTAGACATCAAAGAAAAAATAAAAGCTCGATGAGCCACTCACCTAATACAGTATCTCAATTACAAAAGACTGATCATTCCTAGTATTGGCAAGGATGCGGTGCCACTGGACCTCTCATAACAGATTGGTGGGAATGTAAAATGATATATACAACTACTTTTTCTTTTTTTCCCCCTCACATTTTATGCTTTCTCTAGTTTTAATTGAACATTGTATATGATTCAATTTTATCTTCCTTCTTGCTTTAAATCCTTTAAAAATATTTTTAGTAGTTTCTCTAAGCTTTACAGCACATTTTAAAATAATTTGAACTCACCTTCAAAGAAACTATACCATGTCTTGTGTAGTGTGGGAATCTCATAACACTATTCTCAGTCCTCTCAACCTGGTGACACTGCTGTCACTCTTATCCATACTTATGTCATACTTATCCATACACTATAATTAGCTATATGTTGCTACTATTATAGCTTCAAACAAACAGCTATCTTTTAGAGCAATACAAAAAAGAAAAATACACAATTTTATTTTACCTTTATTTCTTCTGTGATACTCTCTCTATATATATGTAGATCCAAGTTTCTGACCAGTAGTGTGATTTTCCTTCTGCCTGAATAACTTTTAGCATTTCTTTCAAGGAGCATCTGCAAGTGATGCATTTCCACAGGTTTTGCTTGTATAAGAAAGTATTTCTTCTTTAGTTTTGAAGGATACTTTCACTGGATATAATTTTCTTTTCAATACTTTCTCTTTGTGTTTTACAGTTTAAATATGATTTTTTTTTTTTTTTTTTTTTTTGCTAGGTGTGATGGGTCACACTCATAATCCCAGCAGTTTGGGAGACCAAGGCAGGCAGATCGCTTGAGCCCAGGAGATTAAGACTTGGGAAACATGGAAAAAACCCATCTCTACAAAAAAAAAAATAAAAAATTAGCCAGGTCTGGTGGTGCACAGCTGCTCAGGAGGCTGATGTGGGAGGATCACTTGAGCCCCAGGAGGTCGAGGCTGCAGTGAGCCATGATCATGCCACTGCACTCCATCCTGGTCGATAGAGCAAGACTCTAATAAAAATTAAAAAAAAAAATCCTTAGTTGAATTTTTGTTGTTTTTTGGTTTGTTGGTTTGAAGTATTTATTCTCCCTGGGTTTTCTGAGCTTCCAAAATCTGGTTTGGTATGTGCCATTAATTGTGAAAATTTCTCACTCACTATTATATCAAATATAATAGTCCTTCTTTCCTTATTCAGAATTCACTTGTGCCATTTTGGGAACAGTGTTGAAAGGAAGGAGAGTCAACCAATATGTGAGGATCTGTCTATAAAAATGGGTAGTTATGTGGCTGGCTCAGGGTGACCCCTCTGCCTGCTGAAGGTGCAGGTGTCCTGATTGATCCTGTCACTGGCCATTTCAAAGTGTTGCCTCTATCATGCAGTATATTCAAAATTCTTCAGGCAGGCTGCTGAGCATCCTTTATTCAATCTTAGATGTTAGAAAGTCTGATGTTGGAGGTCTCTTGGATTGGATTCCCTTACCAGGCTGTTATAAACCTCCCAGAGTCTTCTCAAAATTATGGGAAACATGCCAGTGGTCCACCACTTACTATTTACCTGGCTGTGGTCAGGTGTCTTTTCCTCTCTTGTGCCTCAGTTGTGGCAATAGGCATAATTTAGAACTAAACAACGTTTCTTTATTGTTTTCAACTGCGACCTATTTCTAGAATAATCTAACATTTCCTGCTAACCCTTAGCAGAGGGCACATAAGAAAAGAGGTGTATCATGAGTCCTTCACACACCACTGTTAAGAACAGAGAATATTAAAAATTGCTTTGCAGAGTTAGCTCAGCATAACATTTGGATTTTTAGTACTTCTGAGAAAGAAGCAGCATGTCAACCTCATCTGCACTAGCATACGATTGAGGAGATCATTCTAGCCTGCACTACCAGAATTTAGAGATGAAGAGCATGGGTTCTAAGCTGGATCACCTGGAATTAAATCCTGTTCCACTACTTACTATTTGTCCCTATCAAACAAATTAAATTCTCCATGTTTCTTTTTCCCCATGTACATAGTTACTAAAGGTAAATTAATCATAAAGTTTTGGAGATTATTTTAAAAGTAATTCATGTAAAATGATTAGAAAATTATCTGACACACAGAAAATATTAAATAATAGCTTTTTCAACATCAAAAAAACTAAGGATATTAAATATCTTCACTAATTACAGAGAACATCTCAACAATGACCTGGTGGGCAAATTAAATACATAATTTATGAGAATCATGGAACAACTTAAGAGTAGGCTGTGACATCTGTATGGCATTGAATTTTATACTAAAAAAAGGAGTTTATTTATTTAGAATAAATATTTTCTGGTTAAGCATTGAAAAGGACAGCTAATATTGTGAGTTACAGTACATTATGAGCTATACATAGCTAAACAAATTACTAATTGCAGAGTTGATTATTATATATTACTAATTTGAAATTTATTCTAAGTAGTTGTTCCTCAGATTACACATCAAATGCATGTGAAAACCAAGATCTAAATACACATTTGAACTTGAGAAGAACTTAACTTACATATTGTAAGATGAAAGGTTTAGTTTCTAATTAAAGCAAATTTAGTTTTGTAAGAGTAGTATGTAAAACACTGCCCTGGCCGGGTGCGGTGGCTCATGCCTGTAATCCCAACACTTTAGGAGACCAAGGTGGGCAGATCCCTTGGGGTCAGGAGTTCGAGACAAGCCTGGCCAACATGGTAAAACTCTTTCTGTATTAAAAATACAGGCCAGGTGTGGTGGCTCACGCCTGTAATCCCAGCACTTTGGGAGGCCGAGGCGGGCAGATCACCTGAAGTCCAGAGTTCGACACCAGCCTGAACAACATGGAGAAACCCGTCTCTATTAAAAATACAAAATTAGCCAGGCGTGGTGGTGCATGCCTGTAATCCCAGCTGCTCCGGAGGCTGAGGCAGGAGAATGGCTTGAACCTGGGAGGCGGAGGTTGCTGTGAGCCGAGATTGCGCCATTGCACTCCAGTCTGGGCAACAACAGCGAAACTCCGTCTCAAAAAAAAAAAAAAATACAAAAATTAGCCGGACATGGTGGTGGGCACCTGTAATCCCAGCTACTTAGGAAGCTGAGGCAGGAGAATCGCTTGAACCCGGGAGGCGGAGGTCACAGTGAGCTGAGATGGCACCTCTGCACTCCGGCCTGGGCGATGGAGTGAGACTCCGTCTCAAAACAAAAACAAAGGCCGGGCACGGTGGCTCACGCTTGTAATCCCAGCACTTTGGGAGGCTGAGGCGGGCGGATCACGAGGTCAGGAGATTGAGACCACGGTGAAACCCCGTCTCTACTAAAAAATACAAAAAAAATTAGCCGGGCGTGGTGGCGGGCGCCTGTAGTCCCAGCTACTTGGAGAGGCTGAGGCAGGAGAATGGCGTGAACCCGGGAGGCGGAGCTTGCAGTGAGCCGAGATGGCACCACTGCACTCCAGCCTGGGCGACAGAGTGAGACTCCGTCTCAAAAAAAAAAACAAAAACAAAACAAAAACAAACAAAACAAACACTGTCCTACATTAACTATGAGAATTACAGAGAAACTTAATTTTCTACAAATATTTGAAAGAAAGGAAGGAGAAAAAAAGGAAAGAATACTGAGTAGAACATTTTTACTTAAACTCTGTCTTGATAATCTCTAAGCCAGCAGTAGAATTTATTGGCGTCAATACATTATTACATTCACTTATTTTTACCCGTTAAATATTTATTAATCACGTCTGTGGAGTTAACATTTGGTTACCAATCCATTAGATTTAGCCCATGCTGTTCTTCATGATCCTTCACTGTTGCACATTTAAAGAAACAGCAGGCACGATAATCTCGTCAGTCTATCCACAAGACAAAATCGATCAAATGCAGGCCAACTCCCCATAGTTTGTTTTCTTTCTTTTTTTTTTTTTTTAATCCTGAAAGAGATTAATTGTGTCTAAATTTCTTTCTGGTCTCCTGATGCTGAGAAATAAGAGAGAAATAGTGGTGTTTTTGTTTCATTTCGTTTTGTTTTGGCATGAAAATATTTGAAGATATGTGAAACTCCCAATTTTCATTTTATAACATTCAAGTTTTGGATTATAAAAGCATAGCTTACCCAATATCTTTACATTAAACACATATTTGGTCAACCAATCAAGAGTATGAAATGTACCAAATCTGTTAAATATTATCTCAAATCTGAAATTGTTGACATCCTAAAAATGTTTTCTGACTAATTAATTAAATCACGTTTAACAATGGAGCTTAAAAAAACAAGGTTCCATTTTGATTATTAGTGTTAATGAACACAATATAAATTAAAATACAAATTCAATTAAATCTAAAGAAAACTTCATCTTTAATCTCCTTACAGCAATGAATTCAAGATATTTTTCTTTATGGAACATATATTATTTTCAATATATTTTACAAGTTCAAATACTTTCTAAAACAAAGACATCAGACTCCATCACACAGAATTAACCTTGTAATCCTGGCTAGGGACAGCTAACTAAATTACAGAAGTGAAGCAAGTAACCTAAATGAAATAAGAAACCCTTTGTTTTAGAGAAGAAAGGTGATTTCTCCCTTTGAGTGAAGCAGCAGCTTCTCAGCTCTAAATAATTGTTGTGTGAGGCTGTAAGAATGTCAGAATGGAATGCAGATAAATCTTCACGTTTTCATAAGAAACTGGAAACAGAGAACTTTCCTGCTTTTTAATGTTGGCAATAATTCTAAAGAATTTTAATTATGATTCAGAACAAACGAAGTATCTCTGAAGGCCAAATTAAACCAGCTGGTGACCAGTTGGTGAGTCCACACCTACATTCAACATATTTTCCTGCCTCTGAAGGTGCTCATAACCTCCTCTCAGTTGAGAATACACTTTCCACTCAGATTGCCACACATGAATCTGCCCAGATAAACATCTACTGTCTGCAAGAGCTCTTTCTCATGTGTTAAAAATGGAAACAATGCCTGCTTCCTCAGAGTTTGTCCTCACTTCCCCTGTGCTTGCTACCACTCTTATCACATATTTTGAAAATAATTGTGTCTTCTATCTATGCTGATTTGAAAGCCAGAAAGGTAGGAGTGATTCTTATAAAATTATTATCTACACTCATTTAGTACAATATCCTGCACATAATAAAGGTTAAGGCATAAAGAAGGAATGAATTCTAGCATTTGTCTTTTTGAAACGAGCCAATACAGAGTGGTGAGTGTTAAATAGAAACATAATAATTTCTAACTTTTTAAAGCATAATTGCATAATATAAAGGACATATTTTTAACATCACCTGAATTGGGGGGATAAGATACTGAGGCAATGGGGCATAGGTAAGCAGATACAAATAGAAATCTATGCTTAGTTCATTTTTAACAACTGCCAGTAACAGTTCTAAGAATAATCCTTTAAATTAATACTTTATAAATTATAATACCTAAAATGATTTTAAAAAGCAAATTTTTCAAACTAAAATTTGAAACGATGAAAATATATTGTAATACAAATTATATGGCTTTATATAACTAGATTGTATTCAAATAGCAGTCTAAAATGGCTCATTACCTTTTTGTGAATTATTTGGTATTGAACTTCAGTTAGACAATGACACTAATTCATTTCTTAAGCTCTGAATTATGGAAAAACCTTTATTGAAGAAGAGTCCTACCTCTAACCTTTCCCATTGTGCTATATTTTAAACCTAACAGAAAGAACGAAAGTAACAAGATGCAAGAATAGGCACTAAAATCCCCTGTAAAGAGGAAATATATAGTGTGGTTTTTATTTTTTATTTATTTATTTTTATTTTTATTTTTTTGAGACAGAGTCTCGCTCTGTTGCTCAGGCTGGAGTGCAGTGGCGCGATCTCGGCTAGCTGCAAGCTCCGTCTGCTGGGTTCACGCCATTCTCCTGCCTCAGCCTCCCGGGTAGCTGGGACCACGGGCACCCGCCACCATGCCCGGCTAATTTTTTGTATTTTTAGTACAGATAGGGCTTCATCTTGTTAGCCAGGATGGTCTTGATCCTGACCTCGTGATCCGCCCACCTCGGCCTCCCAAAGTGCTGAGATTACAAGCGTGAGCCACCGCGCCCGGCCAGTGTGGTTTTTATTAATAATTATAAATTTATTAAAAAAACTAACAGTAGCACAATACATTTAGTAACTACATGTGGAGTTCATTTATGGAAGTGAATGTCTTCAACAACTCATAGGAAATAAAACCTTGACAAGCTATATTATTAGTGCAGCAAGCTCTTAAAAAATACGTTTCAAGGTAATCTTTAGACTAGACAATGGCAAAATTCTAATGTTTAGTTAGAACAACAAATTTCTTAATTTTACATAGAATGATATAGTTTACAAAGTATTTCTCATATATTACCTCACTTGATAAATACTATTTGGTAAGGAGAAAAGGCAAAAGCTGATATTCATTTTAGAATGGAATGAAAAAATAGATGACTTGGTGAATTTTAACTATTAGCAAGTACTGGAGACAGGGCTAGACCCCAGGTCTCCTGATAGTATCTTTCAGGTTTCCATTAAACCCTTTAGCTTGTCACAGGTTTAGAATTCAATCATAGAGTACATTAATACGCCTTTGCAGCAAGAGTAGGGATTTATCTAATTCTCTTTTTTAAATTACATACAATTTTACTACAACTACTGAACAAAAATTAAAATTCATTTCTGTATAATAGGACCTGGATGGAGCATTTGTTAGTATTTTGTTGCATTGACTCTAACTCTTTCCCAAGGGTTCCAGGTTTCTATTGGAGAAGGGAAACTGAATCTTCTCAGCTCCATTTTTGGAGCAAGTTACTTGGGTTAATCCAATCAAGACTTCTTTTTCCTGTTTCCTTCTACCCTGAGTATAACTAGACAAAAGAGTAGCCCTAGAAGCATTGGTCTCCACCTAAAATGAAGCCAGCATCTTTTAAGGTAAATCACAGAGATGAAATGAGGCTTTTAGTGACATCATTGAGCCACTAGATCAGGCTTTGCATGATCTGCTTCTGTTACAAGAGCCAGTAAATTAGGCAAGTTCAAGCTGGCTTTTTAGTTACTGCCAACTGTAAACATTCTAATTGTTGATGAATTTATCAGTTCTAAGCTGAAAGTACTTCCAGTCTCCTCAGTGTTTAAAAGAAATCACTGTCAGAGATGTGACCCAAATCCTCCATGCTGCTGTCAGTGAACTTACTTTGCTCACTGAACTTTTTTTGTGTACAGATCCCTGTTCAAGGCCTGATTTCTTGTTGAATCCTCAGTGAAGTCAACGACTGGCTATCATCTCTGTTGAAGGAATCTTTGCTTACTTTTTAATTCATACTATAGTATCAGTTCTTCCAACTCAATAATCTCAATCTTTTGGCTTTTCTCATAGGACTTATTTTTAAGACTTTAAACTTACCTCTATGGGTGACTTTCATTTCTCCTTAATGAATCTACATCATTATTAAATGATCCCTAGAAACTGACAAAATACAAATCTTGAAATCTATGAAATATTTTGCACAACATAAATCAGAAAAATCTATACATTTTTAAGAATATACCCTTCTTGTTATGAAACTTGTTTTTCTGATATTACATTATCTGAAAGAAAGTTTCTTTGCATTTATTTTATAGAACACTTTTCACTAGTAGTTTTTGTTTAAAATAATAACGATTGGCTCTTAAATTGCAAGAAATAATGTCTTTGAGCATTGTTTCTTATTTATTCATTTTTAAAAATCATCCTTCCACATTTTTCATAATGTATTTATTAATAGATACTCAATAAATACTTTTTAAATGAATCACCAAATTTTCTTAATGGTGATCACTTTCATCATTACAGAGTAAGCAAAACAATATTTTTGGTAAATAATACATGACTGGTAAACATTTTTAATATTAATTCATGATGTGTCAATGAGTACCTATCCTTTAGTGGAGCTATTAACAGCAATAATAAATATTAATGATAGCCACCACTTATTGGAAAGTTATGATGAGCCAGGCACTATTCTAAATTATTTACCTGATTAATTATTCACTTAACACCTATAATTACTCTATGAGGGACACGTTATCATTTTGCCTATTTCACAGAGAAGGAAACAAAGTACCTTAAGTTTCTATATAAAACTATTTAAGACTCTTGAGTAGGGGTTATACAACTAATAATTTGCCATGCCAAGATTCAAATCCTGGCAGTCTAGCAAAATGAGATATCCCATAGAATCTGGGAGCGTACACAATTGACATCCTATAGGAAGTACCGAAGACTGCAGAAAACATAAAAAGAATGTAAAATACAGGCAAATAAGTACCTGCAAAATTTACTCTATGCTCTACTGTTCTGCCTCCTTTCCATATCTCCAACAATTTCCTGACTCTAACAACATGTAGTTTTCTGCTACCACTCTCTGAGAAGTTGTCGATATCATCTGCGGTTTTACATGTTCCTGGCTTATAAACTATCTTTTCTATCCCCTCTTGTATGGGTTTTTTTCCTCTTTATGGCTCAGCTTATCTAGTAATCTGGCAGACTTGAACATCCTGGTAGCCTGACATTCCCATCTTCCTGATTCATGACTGGCTGCTTGAGAGGGAGTTTTATGAAAGTAACACCATCAGTTATCTTAGTGGCCTCCAGAGTCCAAACTACAGGACTTTGGGTTAGCTCCAGTTTTCAGGATTCTCGATGTATGGCATTTGAAATTTACCATGTAGTTATTAACTGTCCAGAAAAGTCGCCAAGAGTGGTAATTTAAGAGGGCTCTTCCTTCTCTTTTCAGAGCTAAATTGAAGTAAAGAAATAAGTCCTCAGAATAAGGAAAAGTGGAAGTGAATATGGAACCAATAGTTATCAAGTGATTATTATTCAATAGAAACTAGGTATTTTTCTCATTAAAGGGCAGAATATTCTGACCATCTTGGGGTAACCTGGTTATCAGAAGTAAGTATGGATCAGAGATCATCACTTTGCCCAGTTTTTCACAGGACTTCCCAGAGTTACTCCAATACTTTTAAATGAGGCTTGGAGAGGAGGGAGTTTACAACCAGGGCATAACTCAAGTCCAGGCTTAACTGGCAAACGGGTCCTAACTATAAACCAGAACTTCAAGTTGCCTCTCCTATTTGTTATCACATCAATTTGAAAGAGAATAGAAAACTTTAAGTTTATATTCTACCTATTCTAAAATTCAGTATAATTATGCTTTGTTACCACTTACCACAAATAGATTTTCACCTAATTATCTTAAGAATGTTATTACTGACTATAATTGTGTGGCTCTGTTGCAATGTTATTCAGATACTTGGCTCCAAATTCTGGAATGAATGAACAGGAAAACAAATGACCTAACCGAGAACATAATTTAGTTTATTTGGCTGTTGATAAGGGGCTTATATTTTTATAGCTGTTGGAATTTCATTGTCAGTACATTTGTCAATAGCTGTGCTTTTAACATCTAGGTGGTACATGATCACAAGTGTGTCTTCAAAAGAACACTCTATTAAGAATAGCACTAATGCAACTATCAACTTTTTAAATGATTATGCTTAGCCGACCTTTCAATGCTTTATCTCAGAACTCCTAAGAATATAAAATGACTAGATTCTTAATACAAGGCTACAATCACACTGCTATTGCCATGTGGAATAACAGTCAGAGTCAATCAAATAGTGATCTATGATTGTGCTAACAATAACATGGATACTAAGATATACCCATGTAGCCAACTGGCAGGCTAGAAAGCAAAAGGAAAAAAAAATTAAACAAAACAAACTTTGGGGTTAAAAACATCAGAGAAAAAAATTCTGTTTGCTCAAATGTTTCCCTTGCATATAAATTGCCATTATTAACATAATTTTTTCTTTAAAGTCAAGAAATTTTTTCTTCCTACATAATTTTGCCCACACTTCTTTGATTATATGCTCTAAGATAATGAGAATAGTTGCCAGTAGAGGCTTAGGGATTTTATAAACATCAATCAATGTCACAGCTAGAAGCAGATAAATCAAAAGATGTAGCAATAAAACCTAAAGTGTCTTCATTCTGACACTAGTAAGTTATTTCATTAAGGAACATTTTAGATGAAAAGTAAAATGCACTTATCAGAGTAGTAAATCTTTCAGAGCAGAAAGGTTTATATTAACTATCTGGGGTAAAACAAGAGAAAAAAGAGAAAAGATGACATTCCTTTAATATCTCATATAAAAAGGGATTTTAATCATAACCCTAATTCCTGCTTTTTCTCCTTCAGTCTGAACGAGCACAGCTGTTGGGCTCTGGAAACTCTGGTGAGCTGAGAGAAACAACCCATAAGGAGTTAGGAGTCTCACGTGCCTGTTGATTGGAAGCAGGTGCAGCAGTGTGCTCTCTATTAACCTACTCTTAGGCCCCAGCTTCATTCCATGTATTCTAATGCAAGGGGTGAGGTGAGGGATAGGAAGTTGTGGGTTCTTTTCTTCTGAGAGAAGGATTATTAATGCAGGAGCCACAGGATATTGAAGAGTAGCTGTATTAGTTAATTCTCACACAGCTATGAATAACTACCTGAGACTGGGTAATTCATAAAGAAAAGATGTTTAATTGACTCAAAGTCTGCATGGCTGGGGAGGCCTCAGGAAACTTACAATTATGGCAGAAGGTGAAGGGGAAGTGAGCACATCTTCACATGTGGGAGCAGGAGAGAGCGCAAGCGAGTGAAGGGGGAACTGCCACACTTTTAAACCACCAAATCTCATGAGAACTCACTATCACGAGAACAACATGGGGGAAATCTGCCCCCAGGATCCAATCACCTCCCACCAGGCCCCTCCACTGACACGCGGGGATTACAATTCAACATGAGATTTGGGTGGGGACACAGAACCAAACAATATTAGTAGCCATATAAATTGGGGGAAGCTGAAAAAAAGAGGCTCTAAAGAGGATACCCCATGAGAACAATAGTGCTTTTTAGTTATTTGTCTCCCCTACTCCAAGTTCAAAACCCCAGAACCTAGCTCAGTTGTATTCTTGACTCGTATCAGAAACTGAGTAAGTAGAAGGATTCTGGAGCTCTCCAAACTAGTTTAATATATTATTAAAGTTTCCTACATCTACCTCTGAGGTCCTGAGCCCAGACAGCGTGTGTTTGTGGTTGAAAATCACTAACACACTGCAGTTTCTAGCAACCAAATAATCCTCTCCATGGAGTTTCCAGATTCCTTAAGTGTCCCTCCATCAGTTACTCTGCCTCTTGGAATCTACATAGCTCAGGGTTACTCCTACCATTGCCTCAAGAAGGTAAGATCCATGAACAAAACTGAGATGTTATCTCTTAGAATGCTTTCTTAAAATTATTTTAGTTTCAAAATTTCAATATTGATTCCAGAAAGCAAGCCAGTGTCATACTACAGGCATTACAGGCATAACTTGTTTTATTGTGCTTCACAGATTTTGAAGGTTTGTGGGAAGCCTTTGTTGAGCACATCTACCCCTACCATTTTCCCAACAGCATATGCTCATTTCGTGTCTCTAAGTGTTCACCTTGAGTGGATGAAGAGTTGCTTCTTATGAATGAGCAAAGAAAGTGGTTTCTTTGGATAGACTCTACTCCCAGTGAAGATGCTGTGAACATGGTTAAAATAACAAGGAATTTAGTATGTTCCATAAATTTATTTGATAAAGCATTAGCAGGGTTTGAGAGGACTGACTCTAATTTTAAAAGAAATTCTACTGTGGGTAAAATGCTGTCAAACAGCATCATATACCAGAAAGAAATCTTTCATGAAAATAAGAACCTAATTGACCTGGCAAATTCCAATGTGCTATTTTAAGTTTCCACAGCCATACCAACCTTCAGCAACCAGCACCCTGATCAGTCAGCAACCATCAACATGAAAGCAAAACCCTCTACCAGCAAAAAGAGTACGATACTGAAAGCTCAGATGATTGACAGCATTTTATAACAATAAAATATTTTTAATTAAGATATGTACATTTGTGTTCTAGATATAATGCTATTGCATACTTAAAAAACTATAGTATAGGGTAGGCATAACTTTTTTTTTTTTTTTTTTTTTGAGATGGAGTCTTGCTCTGTTGCCCAGGCTGGAGTGCAGTGGCGCGATCTCGGCTCACTTGCAAGCTCTGCCTCCCAGGTTCACGCCATTCTCCTGCCTCAGCCTCCCAAGTGGCTGGGACTACAGGCACCCGCCACCATGCCTGGCTAATTTTTTTGTATTTTTAGTAGAGATGGGGTTTCACCGTGTTAGCCAGGATGATCTTGATGTCCTGACCTCGTGATCCACCTGCCTCGGCCTCCCAAACTGCTGGGATTACAGGTGTGAGCCACCACGCCCGGCCAGGTAAGCGTAACTTTTACATGCACCGGAAAACCAGAAAATTTGTGTAGATTTCTTTATTGCAATGTTCACTTTATTGCAGTGGTCTAGAACTGAACCTGCAATATTTCTGAGGTCTGTTTGTAGCCCACATTACTGTCTATGAACTCTTTGCTCAGTGTGAGCTTTCTGATTCCTCAGGACATTATGTGAAATATTTTTAATATAATCCTTGCCTAGCCGGGCGCAGTGGCTCAAGCCTGTAATCCCAGCACTTTGGGAGGCCGAGGCGGGCGGATCACGAGGTCAGGAGATCGAGACCATCCTGGCTAACACAGTGAAACCCCGTCTCTACTAAAAATACAAAAAATTAGCCAGGCGTGGTGGCCGGCGCCTGTAGTCCCAGCTACTCGGGAGGCTGAGGCAGGAGAATGGCGTGAACCCGGGAGGCAGACCTTGCAGTGAGCAGAGATCGTGCCACTGCACTCCAGCCTGGGCGACAGAGCAAGACTCCGTCTCAAAAAAAAAAAAAATATATATATATATATATAAAATCCTTGCCTAAAACAGAAGTTACTATGGAGACCCCACCATTTTCTTAGCTGAAATATGCTAACATCTTTATAAAACTAACAAATTCTCACATATCCTCTCTCCCCAAAAGGTGAAAAAAAATTTGTGAATCCTCTAAAAGTAGCTAACTGAGAGGCATATCTGGAAAATATAGCATATTTCTGTTGCCTGGACATTGGTTTTTCATTTACTTTAGAGGAGTACACATCCTTTGGCAAATAAACTGAAGATCCCAAATTTACCTAAGTTAATGCTGAATTAGATAATTTCATATGTCATACTTAATTCCCAAATGTATCCACGTTTTCCTAAGTTCCTTAAACTATCATAAAGCTTAAATATCAAGAAGAAAACATTATGAAACTGAATAAAATGATTTTAAAGTAATTTTTAAGCAACTGAAAATAATTAAAACAAATTCCAACATAATAGATTTGAAAGGGAATCTTTGGATTCTGTCTCCAGAGCAAATGTTCCATTTGGAAATTCTAACAATGAAAATTGCTGTATTAGTGAAGTATTCCCCTCAAATTTATGGTTTTTGGAAGATCTCCCTGAATTTCTTATATTTTTAGATTCCAGCAACTTTATCTACTGTAAAATGCATAATCTCCTTAATCTGAAATGGCCAAATCAAGGAACCCTTACCATTGTAATTTTTTCTATCTTCCTCTGAAAGACAAATTCCAGTCATCCTTAAAGTAGTCTAGCAGTTTTAAGATCGTCTCAAAATATAGTCTAATTTATTTTCATGAAAATAAATCCTCATCTCCCTAGATTATACTTTTGTGGGTTATCTCACCTTCATATTTATATTTAAGCTTCTTTCTTTACAGCTTATTAGAATAAATCACTCAATTTAAAATCTTTCATGAGAAGCAAGTAGATTTTAGACACAATTATGCCACCACTGTGTCTAACCTCTCTCTCATCTTATCAAGAAAATGACTAATAAGAGATTAAGCTCTTTGCTGAGCTCATTGATCTTGCCTTGATTCCCAAATAGATTCTGACTGTGTTCCAGCATGTACAATCTTGAAACAGATCATATGCTATTATTGTATCAACAAAGCCTGTACCATAATATTCCTCTAAGCCACAGACAAAGGAGAAGTTTCTGGCAGATAAAATGTTTTTATTATATAGTATAGTGAATGAATTAGCTCTACCACTGGTTTTAACATATCTAAATAATTCACAATCTATTTTAGACTAATATCCTATAATAAGTAGACAACACAAGTATTACATGTTGCTGGTTTTATTTATTATCAAAAACCAGTAATAAATATAAAAACAAATAAAACTATTGGCTAATTATTGTCAGAAAGGACAACAATATGAAAACTTTTTTTTTTTTTTTGAGACAGAGTCTTGCTCTGTTGCTCAGGCTGGAGTGCAGTGGCGCAATCTCGGCTCACTGCAAGCTCTGCCTCCCGGGTTCACGCCATTCTCCTGCCTCAGCCTCTCTGAGTAGCTGGGACTACAGGCGCCCGCCACCACGCCCGGCTAATTTTTTGTATTTTTTAGTAGAGACAGGGTTTCACCGTGGTCTCGATCTCCTGACCTCGTGATCTGCCCGCCTCGGCCTCCCAAAGTGCTGGGATTACAAGCGTGAGCCACCGTGCCCAGCCAACAATATGAAAACTTAATATGAAAATTAAATTACTTTTGACATAATTTATCAAAGTTTAAGTTAATACTAAATTCTACTTTTCAACAGATTAATTCTATCATTTTTAGATGTTTTGCTGTAATTCATCCTAAAATGTCCATCAGGTAGACCTTTCCCCAAAAGGGTTTCAGGGTAGATATTTATGAATATTAATGAACAACAAGGTGATTGACTAGCAATGGCATATCTTAAAAAGAATATATCAAAATCAGCTCTTTCATGCAATATCATTGCAATACATTGAAAACTTGTCCAAGGAACTTAGCAATGACAAAGCTCCCTTCTGAAAATAAAAATGGTACTGCCCAGAGGTTCTGCTGTAACTCAGTTCTCTTTGGAAATAAATGGCCCTTTACCACTTAGTATAATTGTTTATAATTTATTTTACCTACTCAGTGTTACCAATATAATAATAATTTTCAAGAATGTTTATCTTGTTTATTTTAAATATTAGTAACCTTTCAGCCCTCATAGTTCAGGATTATCACTTTTTGAGTTGTGTTTATTTTATTTTTATGTATTTATATATGTATGCATGAAATATATGTATTTATTTCTTTTGTCTCATGGTATTTAATGAAATACTATAACTTGCCCAGGACTACACTGTGGAGAGAAAAAAGTATATTGAAAAAGCCTTCTGCAACCTGTTCATGAGCTGTGACACCCAGGACCTCTCTACCCTGAGCACCCTTTCAATACTAGACGAGGCCGGAACACCTTCCATATCCCTGGGGTTTCCTGCAGTTTTGCGTTCCTGAAATGCATGTGCTTTTCTCTAATTCTAGGATAGCTCTAAGTTTGGTCAGAGGAGAAAGGCCACAGGCTTGCAAGTTTGTAATCTTGTCAGCTCTTTGTCATTTATATAATTTAATATTATGAGTCACTGTAAGTCCATTTTGAAACTTGGTCTGATTGTGTTTTCTTACACATAACAAAAATTATATTGAATGGCTTTTTCCAGTCACTTAACATTACACCACTCTTGGGACCCTGTGGGTCATGTCAGCCACTGTCTCCTCTCTTGTGGCATCCATCAGTGCCTAAATGAGAGCAGCATCTCTGACTCTTCATCACGTAAGTTGGCTCTTTTCTAAAAGCAACTATGTTCCCTTTATCTGTCTGCTTTGCTCAGAGTAAAATTCCTAGTTCAGATTTGGATCACCTATAAGTCAGAAGACCATGATGACAAAATTAAATTATGGCTTAAATAAAATAGGTTTGTCTCCAGGCTAGTATGAGAGGAGTATGAAAAAATACTTTATTAGAAACAAATTACAACAATAATTGGAATTTATGTTATTTAGAAGTTTTCCCAGGTACTTTCATAATGTGAACATGCCTTAATTTTAGTAATATTTTTAAATTCAAAATTTATTTATATTGCATAATTAATATGATTTAAATTATCATTTCTATTGAATTATGTTCTTATAAGTTGTCTATTGGATTTCTATTTAAATACAGCAGCTGTTCAGACTACATTAATTCCTAATGAGCTCATTTAGTAGGTAGAATTAAACTGTTTCTTATTTGTTTATAGCTTATCAGAAATCATTCACAGTTTATTGATATAACCTTTAGGAAAAAGTATGTGCTCAGATTACTGACGAACATTTTTTCAAAAATTAATTATATTTATATCAATTATCTTAAATTCAATGTAAAATAACTTGCTACACTTGTTTTGAAATATGTGAAAATCTATTTCCAAGAATATTTAGAGTATACCATTTCTAAGAAAAGCACCAAAAAAGTAAAATCATTTTCTGTACTGTGTCACATTTCTTTATATCTACTGCAGTCTTCTTCTGGTTATTTGTACACACAGTGTATAGAGGAATTTTAATTCAGTCATCCCTTTACTCACAAACATTCATTGAACTCCAATCATATGCTAGGTATTTTGTTAATCACCAAGAATACTGAGCCAATTGGAAAGGAGAAAACATATTGGAAACACATACAACGTTTCATGAAAATATTAATTATAAATCTATTTACTATATCGAGTATATTATATTAAACATATATTATATTAATTATATATTATAAAATACTTATATATTAATATATAATTATATATTATAAAACACTTTAAATAGCTATATATGAAGAATGATCTAACAAGTATCTAAGTAGCCATTGCTCAGTTTTAACATAATTTAAAATTTTCATGCATTTGCTTTTTTTTAAATGAAGCATTACAGATAAAATTAAGCTTTCTGTACAAACCTCTTTATTCTCTCCCTATTTTTCGCTCTCCAGAAGTAACCACTCTCCTGAATTTATTTTTGAAATTCATAATTTTATAATTTTAATACATGAGTCTTGAGATAATACATAACATTGATTTGCATGCTTTCATACTTTTGTAAACAGCATTCTACTTTATGTATCTTTACTTCTTTGCTCTTATCAAAATCATGTAATTGAGATTTATATACATTGAATTAATTCCAACAATTTCCTAATAAAAGAATCCCTTTTGTAAGACATCTTTTATATATTTTCCTGTTATCACGAGCAAGCGTTACTTCTAGTATTCCTAGAAATGAAATTGCTTGGTGGAATGTAAGGTAAATTTGTTCTGTACCGTCTCTAGAGTGGTTGTGCCAATCTACTCTTCTGCCAACATTGTATATTTTGTTTCTTTGTATCCTTTTCAACTGTTGTATTTTGTGTTTTTCTCCAAGCTGAGAATGAAGCAGAAACTTATTTTGATTAGTAGATAAGTGAGTCCCTTTTCACATATTTATCAGCCTCTTTATTTTCCTCTTGTGTGTATATTTCCTGTTCATATTCATAGACTAGTTTTCTATTGGGCTGTCGGTTTTGTTTTTTTAAAGGGGTTCTCTTCATCACTGCAGGTCTGAAAGCATGTGTTTCCATTGGCATCAAATGAAGCGCCCATACAGGAATTAAGAAGAAATTACTTAGGCAGATAGTGAGGGTATGGAAGTCTTTCCTAAGGCTTTTCTTTTAATGAAAAGCAGCCCCAAATTATTTTCCTTTCTAACAAAGAGTGACTGTAAAATCGAGCTGCAGACATAGATGCCAGCAGTTGTGCCAATCATGTTCAAGATGGTGGCTCCATCTTCCCTTCACTTTGTCAGCCACGTGTATAGTAAGGAGCAGGCAAGATGGTGCTGGCCAAGGGGAAAGTTCATTTGCATAATACGATTAGAGTGGGGCGTCAGCCTTCCTGCGCACTATGTAAACGTCATATCTGATGGAGCCAATCTGTGAGCCCTATATAAATCAGACATTGCCTCCTTAAGTCTGACTATAAAATCTGGCGCGTCAGCTGTCATCCACCCTTTTCTTCTCAGAAGTCCCCTCTCTCTCACTAGAGAGCGAGCTGTTTTCCTTGCTCTTTCTTTCTCTTTCTCTTGCCTATTAAACCTCCACTCCTTAACTTCTTGTATATATCCATGTCGTGAATTTTCCTGGCACGAGACGACAAACCCCGGGTATTTACCCCAAATAACCTCTTCAGCACCACAGTAGAACAATTTACAATATGGCTTTTTAAATCTTTGTGGTTGTCGTAAGAACTAAATTGGCTAAAGCACACAAAGCATTTATTAAGCCTGGTACATAATATGCACACAATAAAAGTAGCCACTATCGTCATAATCATCTTATCCTCATCTTTATTACTATATATCAATTTGTCATACCTGTGTATATTGGTTTCATGACTCCATATTTAATCACCAGGTATTTGTTGCTATTATATAACTAATATATAGTTTCCACTTCTTTAATTTTACATTCTCTGAATGATCTTGTTTTACGTGTGGGTCTTTTAGGCAGCATAAGTTTTTATTTTTTAAATTCATTTAGTATCTCTAATAGGTAATTGAAATACATTTAGATTTGTGATTACTAATATACATGAGCTTAAATATTTCACCTTATTTTATGAGTTGTTACTTATCCTCTTCCTTTGATTATTTTTTCTACTTTCTTGTCTCCTATCAAACTGATAAATGTATTCCATAGTTTTCTTTCCCCCTTGTGATGTTTGGAAACCATTCTTTCAGTGGTCACTTTTAGATATTTGACATAAATTCTTAACTATATATTTTTCTGTCAATGTCTGAAGTTAATTATTATTTTTATTCCCTTCTTGAACACTACAAAGAACTCAGCATGCTTTAATCTTGACATTTTTTCTGTAGTTTTATTTATATTTTGATTAACACGAAAATTTAATTCTATTTTTCAATCAAAAGTTAATTGAATTTACTAAGAGATATTTAAATTCCTATGCCTACCATTTTTTATTATTCCACACATTTCTGTCTTCATTTATCTTTTTCAGTGCATCTTTAAATAGTCTTCTTAATTAAGGTTTTTGTGTGGTAGACATTCTTGTAACCTTATTCCTGAAAATGTTTTTATTTTGTCTTTATACTTGAATAACCACTTCATTAATTATACCATTCTAGATTAACAAGTATATTTGCTCAACAACTTGAAGACACACTTCTACTTTCTCCTGGAGCCCATTATTGTGTAGGAAATCATCTCTCAGTTTATTGTTATGCCTTTGTAGGTAATCTATATTTTCTCTGTTATTGCTTTAAATTTTTTTTTTTAATTAAAGTTCTGTAGGTTTACTATGTGCTTAGGTGTGGAGTTTTATTTACAGTTTTTAGGTACTGAAACCACACTTGTTATCTAAGTATTGTCTTCCCTCAATTTGAAAAAAATTACAGCTGTTATTCCTTCAAATATTGCTTCTCCATCATTATAATTATTTTATTTCCTTGGACCTCCTATGAGATATACCTTGGAGTTATTTAATCCAACTTCTATGTCACTCAATCACTCTTTGTTTTCTGAAAAACATTCTGGATGAATCTATCAGTATTGTCTTCCACTTCATTAATTATTCCTTCCTATATGTGCAACACAGAGTTTATAATGTCTATTTTTTTAAAAAATTTCAGGGATTTTTTTTATTTTGAAGATTTCTTCTTTACTTTCTTCTCCATAGCAAAAATTTTTGTTTTATTTCTGCTTGTTCTTGTCATATAACATTTTGTTCCTTAGAGATTACTCTTTAAACTCTTTGAGTAAAAACCCTCTGGATATACTCATACAAAATTTTGTGTCATATTATTTTATAAGACTGATTTCCTTTGGAATTATGTCATGCCTTACTTGTTAATTTTGTTGGCTGTCTTCATTCATATTGATTTTCTTCTTGTGTTTCAAAATTTAATCTCTTCATATCATTTATCATTTTTAGTGGGAGATGTGGGATTTGTATTTTGTTTTATTTCCCATCCTCACTCTACATTACTTTTTGTATAGTGGAAAGTTTCTCAACTGTCTGTAATTATCTCTGGGACCCTTGAGTTCACAAGCAAAGCTAACAATTATGTTTCATGGTTACTGCCCCCTGGTGATATTGGGAACATTGCAGATTCAGTCTTCAGGGTGGTACTTGGCTCAATTTATGGACTCAAAGGTGAATCCATCTTCCCACTGGCCATTCTAACACTTCCTCTCAAGGAGCAGCTTCCCAGGCAGAAGTGGCTAGTATGTTTTGCAGTCTTATTTTACAAAAGAAATATCAGAAGTTACCTGTACCTAAGTTGTAGGCAATGAGTCTCTCTGATTATCAATCCCCTTGTCTTGTTAGAATGTTAATATTCATTATCCCAAAAGGGTCAAAACCATAGATTCTTCTGCCAGCATCTCAGAGAAGTTTCTCAAAAAACTAAACATAGAACTATTGTATGATATAGTGATTCCATTGCTAGGTATATAGGCAAAATAAAGGAAATCAGTGTATCAAAGAGATATCTGCACTCTCATGTTTATTGCAGCACTATTCGCAGTAGCCAAGATTTGGAACCATCCTAAGTGTCCATCAACAAATGAAAGCATAAAGAAAATGTGGCGCATATGGAATGGTACACAATGGAATATTATTGATTTATAAACAATGAAATGTCACTTTCGACAACATGGTCGGAACTGGAAGACATTATGTTAAGTGAAATAAACTAGGCACAGAAGGACAGATTCTGCTTGTTCTCACTCATATGTGGGAACTAAAAATTAAATCAGTTGATCTCATGGAGATAGAGAGTAGAATGCTGATTAACAGAGGCTGGAAAGGGTAGCAAGTAGGGGGGGATAAAATGAAGATGGTAAATGTGTGCAGAAATATGATTAGATAAAATAAGACATTTGATAGCAAAACAAGATGACAGTAGTAAACAATAATTTGTTATATATTTTAAGATAACTGAAAGAGTGGAATTGGAATATTCCTAACACAAAGAAATGATAAATGCTTGTAGGCAATGGATACCCAATTACCCTGATTAGACTATTACACACTGTATACCTGTATCAAATATCACACGTATCCCCAAAATATATACACCTATTATGTACCCATAATAATTAAAAATAAAAAGAGACGTAGCAATAATTAGATAAGAAAGGATAGAAGAGTCTATGCAGTTATACCTACTTAAAGTATAATGGCTATTAGAGTGGCTATTAGCCATTTTCATCTAAAAGATTAAAGATAACAAGTGTTGGCAAGGATGTGGAGAAAAAGGAATCTTTGCACACCGTTCATGGGAACATAAGTTAGTACAGCCATTATGGAAAAAAGTATAGATCGTCCTCAAAATACTAAAAATAGAACTACCGTATGATCCAACAATCTCATTACTGGGTATATAGCCAAAGGAACTGAAATCAGTATGTCGAAGAGATATCTGCACTCCCATATTCATTGCAACATTAATGGCAATATCCAAGAAACGGAATCCACCTAACTGTCTACAAACAGATGACTGAATAAAAAAAAAGACTCAATAAAAAAATGACTGAAAAAAAAAACATTCAGCCATAAAAAGGAAGGAAATCCCATCATTTGCAACAACATGAATGAACCTGGAAAATATTATGTTAAATAAAATAAGCTGGACAATGAAAGAAAAATATCATCATGATCTCACTTACATGTGGAATCTAAAAAGTAGAATTCATAAGAAATAGAGTGATGGTTACCAGCGGCTGGGTTGGAGTCTAGGGGGATGGTTAGGGAGATTTTGGTCAAAGAATACAAAATTCTAGTTAGGTAAGATAAATCAGTCTAAAAGATTTATTGTACCACCTGGTAAACAAATTAATTTAATATTATAGCTACTTGGACAATGTGACAACATTCAATTTTAGTCAGGCCACGTATTTATGTTTATTTTCCTCTTTCTAAAATTAGATATAAGCATTTTTCTAAACTATTCCCATCCTATAATCACCAACTTAAATATACTCAATTGGCCAGGCCCCCTGTAATCCTAGCACTTTGGGAGGCTGAGGCAGGTGGATTGCCTGAGCTCAGGAGTTCTAGAACAGCCTGGGCAATATGGCGAAACCACATCCCTACTAAAATACAAAAAATTAGCCAGGCATGGCAGCGTGCACCTGTAGTCCCAGCTACTCGGGAGGCTGAGGCAGGAGAATCGCTTGAACCCAGGAGGTGGAGGTTGCAGTGAGCCGAGATTGCGCCACTGCACTACAGCCTGGGTGACAGAGCGAGACTCTGTCTTAAAATAAATAAATATGTAAGTAAATAAATTAAAAATAAATAAATAAATAAAAATACTCAATTGCCTTTAAAATATACACTTACATTAATCATTTTTTGAGGCAACAAGTCTGCTACTTGTTAATAATGGGCTTTTTACCACTTTTTAGTATTTTTTCATAAAATTGTATGGTTTATTTTTATTAACATTGTCCATTTTTTCCACTGTTCCCTCATATACTTGGAAGCAATTGTCTTGATTAGTTAAGTACATATAGTCACTGCTGATTCAGAAGTTATTAAATTAAGACTTTATATGCTTCACACTTTGATCAAAACATTTAAGCATACATTACCTCACTAACTTCTCAAAGCAACATATGACAAAGTCTGAGCATGCCCCTTCCCACAGCATATAAATCGAGTGCAGTGCCCTTAGATACTTATCTGTCTACTCACCCATAGCAATGATAGAAAGCAACACCCAGATAATTTGGTTAAAACATGACTTATTTCTAAAGTTACAAAAATAATGAAGTGGAATTGGATACACCTTTGAAATCTATGATGACTACATGGGTATGTGTATTTATGAGATATACGTCATACATATTTTTTCAGTGACACTTGAAAGAAACAAATATGGGAAGTCAAACCAAGTAGTCCTGCCCAAGTTAGACAACTGTGTAAGAATGGCAAGCAGCAGGCATTTGAAACATTACTATGTAAGAAAAATATTTTCAGTGTATCTTTCATAATATTAATTAGTTTAAACCACTTTATACAATACAGATTTTAATAATTAGCATTCCCCATATTTTGAGGCAACATAAAATGAGTTAAGTGTCTTAGATATATGCGAATAATGTTGACCATAATCTTACAACCTTTATTTCCTTTAGGAACTCATACTTATCTTGAAGGACATGTTTGTTCTTCATTCTTTATTGTTTTATATTTGCATTATTATGAAAATTAAATGAAAAAAGCTTCAGATAATAAAATATATTCTGTACAGTACACCTGAAGATGTAATATTGAACACAACCTCTGCTATTACTATCAAAATGAATATTGGAATAACAAGGCTACTCTAAGAGGTACATAGAGGAAATTTTCTATTAGGCTTACTACAAAATGATGGTTAATTATACTGACCTCATAAGGTTTCTGTGTGGGATGACTAATAAACTATTGGAAATTCAATTCAGATTTAAAGTTCTTCAATTCTATATTATAATCATGAATATTGTCAAAAACTATCAAAAATGAATATGTTTGCTTGATGAAATTAAATCTAGCAGTGAGAAAAACACATCATCTAACTACACATTATTTGCCTTTTCAAATACTGACCCTGCTCACTTGATAATGAAGGCTCAGACCACATTCCATCTAAAAGGCTCTGGCATAAATAGATTGAATGTCAGAGTCTGAATCAGCAAAAACAACTGCAGCAATTATTGTTATTTTACCATCATCATTACAGTTGAAACAATTTGAAGAATTAAGCATTAAGAATACCAAACATTAAAAATACCAGAAAGTTCTGTGACTGAAAATGTTCATTGGCTTTCAAAAAAAGTAATTAGCATGTCTCATTCCAAACTCAAGAGCCTTGTCAAGCATTCTATTCTATCCATTAAACTGTAGGAGTAAGAAAGAAAAGATCATTAATCAAATTGGTATCATGAATATGTATGTATAAACAAGCGTATGTGCAAGGAAATTCCAGATCGATATGCAGTAAAATTTAGATGATAAATGTGTAGGAAATTCTAACACATTATTGAAAATTTTAGACCTTAAAAAAATGCAATGAATGACCTTTAAAAAGAAACTACACATATGGCTTTTAGAAGATATAAATCAAACATTAAATTTTAGTAATATTGTTACCCATGAAACAAATTATAGGTGTTAGATGATTGATCAAAGATATAGGTGGAAAACTCATGTAGTCTGTTAAAAAATATTATAATGCCTTAAATTTCTGACATTTTCATTTTCTTCAAATTTTTTATTTCAGGTAATCATCACCCTGAAGTTAAAATATTTTTGTCAATTATTTTAAAATATCTGGATCTCATTAAATCTATTTTTTAAGACTTTTTGTCATCTTTCACAGGCTGGAACAACTATTATGTCCCTTTGTCAACTATATCCAGGCAAACAATTAATGAAATAGAAGCAGTTAGTCATTCACCAGCTCTAGAATTTTTTGCCTGCCCTGCTCACTTGCAAAAATCCACGACCTATGACACTGTTTTATTTTTTGTTTGTTTGCTTTTTACACTATCCATTTGAATATGGCTTTGGTTTGGGAAGCCTACTTTATTTGGGAAAACTAAACTAACATCACAGCTATAGTAAAATATCCTCTAACACTTTTATCATCATTCCCCATATTAACTCCACAATGGGTATTCTTCATTATCAACATTTTCAAAGAATGGATTCTACATTTAGTACTCAAAATGGTAACTATCATCTATAGTGATAGGTGTTAAAACTATCTTTAGTCCGTTTTGAAGTTAGGGAGAGAGTATGTTTAAACAGATGTGCACATAAACAGTGGTGAGTGCAGGTATGTGTGTGTGCTGGGAAGGGGAAGGGTGTTACAGAATTCTGCAGATGAGAATACTTCAGTGCTAAGGCCATTACCACCATCCAACAACCCAGCACTTCTGCATGCATAAATCATGACATGCAGTTGAAAGGTGATGACAAAGCAGTCTTTGATGCTTGGTTCTCAAATTTGGGAATGTTCACTGGGAAAATACATCCTCTCTGCCAAGGTCAAAAAGCATTCCCCTACTCTGGAAGCATAGGAGTGCTGCGGCAGGTAATCTAGCAACATGGACATGCAGCAACAGCAGCTGTGGTAGCAGAAGTAAAGCAGCCACAGCAGAAGCAGCAAGCAAACTCAGAGGAGCCTCAAAGGAGGCTCAGAGTCCGAGGTGAAAAAACACAGCACAGACCACAGTCTTCAAGAGTCAAACTGCTGTCTCTCTGCTGGCAGGAAACAAAACTTTTAAGCCACCAGAATCCATTGCTGAGACAGTGAGAAGTGAGGGAATTTGGTGAATACCAACAGTGAAGAAGGGGGTGATTCTCAGTCATGACTGACCATCAGAATCTTGTTCAAAATAAAGTCCCAGGCTGTGGAGAGTCAGCTACATTAGGTCTTAGGAAAGTAGGAGCAAACCATAAAGGAACTTGACGGCCAAAGTAACTTGGGTTTTACTCTGAAAGCAAGAAGAAGCGTTTTAAGAGCTTGAAGCAAGAAAGAAACGTAACATAACTTATCTTTAGAAAATGACATTCTTGCTATTTTGTGGAGAAGAATTTGTGATAGAAACAGAGAACAATATAAAGGCTATTGCTGAAGTCCAGGAGAGAGATGATTGTAACTGGGATTGGGGTGATGTCAGCAAGATGAAAATTAGATGATGGATTTCAAAAATATTTAAATAGAAAACATCTGTATTTTCTGAAAAATTGAACTGTGGAGATTAGGAAAAGAAACAATCAGGGAAAACTTCTAGGTATAAAGGAATTCACATGCATGTAAATATAGCGAATAACACAAATGATATTTTTTCCTATTGAAATTATGAGTAAAGCAGTCAAGCTCCAGTGTCACAGCTTTACTGGTCATCTTGGCCCTGACAACAGTAGGGGACTCTCTCAAATTCTGAGAGCTGACTTTTATTTTCAGATATACAGATCAGACACTTATGGAGTATAATTTGGGAAATACAATATGATTATCTATCCCACTGACTACCATAACATTATGGAAAATGTTCATCACAGAGAAAATATTTATTCACCTAAAATTTGTTGAGCACCAAATATACACAGTCATGCACCACAAAACCAACCTTTCGGTCAGCAAGGGACCATACATACAATGGTAGTCCCATAATGTTATAGTGGAGCTGAAATTTTCTATTTCCTAGTGATGTTACAGCCTGGTTAATATTGTAGCACAACACAGTACCTTTTCTATGTTTAGATGGATTTAGATACACAAATACTACTGTGTTACAATTACCCACAAGTATTCTGTAGAGGAACATGCTGTACAGGTTTGTAACCTAGGAGCAATAGGCTATACCAAATACCCTAGGTTTATAGTAGGCTATACCATCCAGGTTTGTGTAACTGTACTCTATGATGTTTGCACAATGACAAAATCACCTAATGACACATTTTCCAGAAAATTTCCCCATTATTAAGTGACACATGACTGTATCTAGGAATAAAAATGTGATCTTTAGAAGTATACAATGTCATTTTAGGATTGGGAAAGTGACAGAAAACTTATATGATCTCCTCCTTTACTGCAGTATCTCCCAAAGGGTTTTCTGTAATATTTGATAATGTTATTTATATGTAATATTTGTAATGTAATATTTATATGTAATATTTGATAATGTTATTTATATGTAATATATGTAATGTAATATTTATATGTAATATTTGATAATGTTATTTATATGTAACATAAGTTTATGAAAATAAGTGAATACATTTCTTTAGTATAGGACTTTCTAGTTTTTCCTATGTTAATATGCATGGGGATCTTGTAACATTTTCCAAATTTCCTTAGAAATTATTGCTTTTGAGATGCATATTATTACTTGATGCCAGAAAGAACAGGCACTTTAAAGAAGTAAGAAAGGTGAACGGGAGATGGGCAATTGCTTTCTGCTGAGGCATGTTCCGGTCTCTGTCAGTTTCTTTTATTTCTACTGAAGGACGGTCTTGCCTCCATGAGCTAAAAAGAGAATCTCATATCTCTCTTTGGTTCCCACTTTTATTTCCTTTCAGTTGTCTCTCCCACAGAAATGGTGAGATGAGACAGCCAGGGTTGTAGTCCTGCCTGGGAGATACTGTAAGACTGAGAAGATCTGGCATGAAACGCTCTTGGTTTTAGAGCAAATGATCTGGCTTCTTGTGCTAGTCTTCATGCTAATTTGCTTGTGTTTTGTAAACTAAATTGGCTTTTCCCATCAGAGGACAGGATCAGTAGATCTGAGGCCAAAACAGTCATTTACTTGCTTGAATTTAGGCCTGCCTTTAGCAAGCCCAGGGAGTACTTCATTTGATCCTGTCTAGCCAGTGTAGGCTTGGAGGAGGTGTTTTGTTTCTTGGCCTAATAATAGGGTTTATTTACTAGGCTTCCAAACTCATACATACATTTTCTTCAGGTGGCTCATAGGGCAATAGAAAAGACATTAAAGATGCAATATATTATCTTCTGGAAATTGCAAAGAGAGTAGATTTTAAGTGGTCTTACCACAAATGAAAGTGAGCTAATGTACATGTTAATTAGCTTTATTGAGTCATTCCACAATGAATAAACATTTCAAAACATTATGCTGTTCATAATAATTTTTTTTGAGACTGGATCTTGCTATGTTGACCAAGCTGGTCTCAAATCCTAGTCTCAAGCAATCCTCCTGCCTTGGCTTCCCAAAGTGCTGGGATTACAGACATGAGCCACCATGCCCAACCTATACAATTTTTGTTTGCCAATTATTTTTTTAAAAAAAGAACAGTTTATTGGTGTTCCATGTCATCTACCTCCCCCATCTCAACAAATTTTCACATAGATTCCTAGAAAGAAGTTCTTGATAAACTATTCTCCTGCTGTTTTTCTCATTATAAGCACTATCCTCGAAGTCAACGAATTTCAAAATGTTAGACAACTCCTTCCCCATCCTCCAGCTTCTAATTGAGTGTCATCTCCTTTGAAAAGTTTTCCACATTCTGTTAGTTTGGGAATGTTGCCCCTTCTATGGATAATCTGCTCCTGCTTGTTAATAGTCTACACATCTTCACTAGACAGTGTGTGTACTCATTGAGGGTAAGAACTTAAGAGTTTATCTTAGTGTTCCCAGAAACTAGCATACTAGTAAATGTATGCTGATAAAAAAAATTTGAAATTTGTTGACTTTAACGATAGTGCTTATAATGAGAAAGACAAGAGGAGAATAGTTGATCAAGAACTTATTTCCAGGAATCTGTGAGCAAATGAGTGAAAGAATAAATTGGCATGAGAACGAAGTCAGCTAAGTCTTCATAATCATTTTCTGATCCATTCTTAATGAAATTACTCTTTTATCTCAACTATAGCCATAACCTTCTATAATTAACATCTTGTTCTTAGTTTTTTTCCCATTCCAATCTACATGCTCTGCTGTCTTTTTATACTGTATCATCTGCCAGATCACTTTATCCTTCTGTTTGAAAACTGCCAGTTGCTCCCAACGATATAACTAATGATAAGAGTTACACAGAAACATATATACTCTCAACTTCTCTCTTGTATTAATTATAAAGACACATGCTGCCTGGAATGGGATGAGCTGCTCTGTCTAACTCTCTCTCATGGTGTCTCTGGCTCCCCATTGCTCTACTGTGTTCTCTCAATTCTTTCTCTGCCAGCCAGATTCCTGAGCCTATTTTTATTTTCTGCTCATGGCCACCAGGGCCTCTTCAGATTCTTCTCTATACCATCACAGTTGAGCTGCAATCTCCGCTGCTCACTGGCCTACTCTCTGTGCATTCTTTAATTCACACTCGTAAGAGGGAATCCCACTGTCTCAGCTTGAATATTTGCACAAAGCTCCAAATTACTATTCTTTGTTCACCTCCTTACCTCTTTCTCAAGGCATGAAACAGAAGAAGAGTTTAATAATTCAGAAACATTACCGGTAAAGTCCACCTCTCTAGCAGAGCTGCGGGTAGAGCAATTCATCTGAGAATGGGCTGTAGAATGAAAGGTACTGGTGCTGAAGCCAGTGTATATGGCTAGCTGTTGGAGCTGTATGTTCTTGAGCAAGTTTCTTAATGTCTTGTTACCTTAATTTCTTCATTCGTATACTGAGAATACTAATAGGACCAAACTCATAGAGTTGTTGTGAGCATTAAGTGACTGGATATATATATATATATATATATATATATATATATATATACACACACACACATATGGATGTGTGTATATATATATACACACACATATATACACATGTATGTATACATACATATATACACATGTATGTGTGTATATCTATCTATCATCTATCTATATCATAGAATAAGACCTAGCCCATCATAAGCACTTCAAAGTGTTAAAGTGTGAATTACTATTGCCTATTTCCATCAGGGTACGGGTCAAATGAAATCTCCAATCCAAAGTCACCTACAGACCCCACTAACCACTGTTCCCTGAGCAGTTAAAACATAGCTATTATTTCTTTCCCTCTGGGATTGCCCTCCCTCTATTTTACTGCAGAATCCAGGCTTTTCTCTCATCTGTGTTCTTATTTGCTCCTTCTACCTGGGGATAATATCCTTAACTCTATTTAATGAACATTCCCAGCTTTGAATTATACATTTTTAGCAAATATGGTCTTTTCTCTCAGTGTTCTCAGGAGATATGTTTAATACCAAAGAATATGGTTAGATTGTGCAATCTTTTTTTCCTACCTTAGAAACTGCTCATTTGAAAATGGAAATTCGACATTTCATCCAGTCATCGAGCTCTCTCTGTTAAGAGAATAAGTCCACTCCCTTATTCATTAGACAAAAATAGAGTTAATGTCTACAACTAATAATGGCACATTCTGATATTCCAGCTCATCAGGTTCCTATTACAAATAATTATTTTATTAAGGATTTGCAGCTGTTTAAACTAAACAAATAATTGGAACAAAATGCCTAATTTACTAGTTAAAAGGATTGATTATTTGAATTTGAACATAGCCAAACAGGAGTATTAGCTTGAATATAGTTGATGATTTGCAAATGCTCCCTAAACTTTTATGTAATAGTAGTAAAGTCTCTTTTGTCTCAGGAAACATTTATTTATCACAAATGGTTAGTTTTCAATGTCATTAATATTTAGAACAGTGGACATGAAATAGTTATATGATGAGGATATTATAAATTTTTTAGAAGAATAGAAAGACTTTAATGCAGAACTAACTCCCTTTATGCCTAGTTGTCAATCAAAATGTTGATTCTAACTATTCTCTTTTTTAGAGAACAACATATGTTTTTGGCACAGCTTGGAAAATGATATTGCCCCCTCCTTTGGATAACCATATATGGCAAAGGTGTTTCATTGTCCAGAGACTCACTATGCTTTTATATCTCACAGATACAGAATCCCAATTAATCTCCATATTCAGTTCAAGACCCCATTGGTTAATTTAAAATTAATTTTTATATGACAGAAAGGGGAATGAATAGGAATCTTGAGAGGCAGAATAGTAATGGCCAAGATAAGAGAAAACTCTCATCTGGCATGGGATGTTAGTTGCCCTAAATGTGAAAATATAGCAATTAATCAAATCAATGTTTTTTGATATTAAATGAAAAAAGTAAACCAAATTCTGACTTTAGTTAACCTACACATAAAAGTAGGAATGTCATAGGGAAATGAGAGAACCAGTAGGAAGGCTGGAATACAAAGCAGTGTCCAGAGCCAAACACAGATTGCATAGCACTTGGCCATTGTCCAGAAGGACGCTCACAGCTATCACCACTGGGGCTGGGAATATTTGAACTTTGCCAACACAGCTGGATACTCACTGCCTGCCACCAGACTCTCCTCTCTGCCACCACCATAAAATAAAATCCCCACTGGCCCTGCTCCAAATTATCCTCAGGTGAAACATGTTCACTGCAGATTTCTATATTTCAAAGCTTGTGTTTCACCTGTTGAAAGTTAAATACAATTTTAATACACCAAATGAACTATAAATCGTTCCTATGGACTATTGTGAATTTTTAAATAAATATTACAGTTACAAATACTGTTCAGTGTGAATGTGTGTGTGTTTGCTTTTTTGGTTCTTTAAGGAATTTCCCAACTCTAGCCTGAAGATGATCTGGGAGAAAAGCGATAATATGTACTCGGAGTGTATGTTTCAGTAGAGAACCCAATCAAGATAATTCAGTAAAGAAAGCAGTCAATAATTATGTAAGTAAAAACTTAAAAATCTTAATAATGGTCAGTGGAACTGGGAAAAAGATGGCCCTTTAAATGTGTGAATTGTCTTTAAATGTGTAAGTATATATATAATTACATGTAAATATAAAAGTAGATCACATATAAAGAGCAGTTGATATACATAAAGACTTAAAAAGGAAACAAGTTTTATTTTAGAGCAGGAATTTTGGAGTAATAAGTTATTCATATCAATAAAACATGTATTCTGTGTTTTTTTTTTCAGTAATGATGAACGATTTGGGCTAATCTTTTTCTGTGTTTGTCAGTAATGTGAAAGACTACTTTGCTTAATTGGGCAATAGCTTTGAATACTGGAAAAATATCCCTTCCATTTTAAATATTCTATTTACATTGTAAAATCTACAGAACTTACACACTTTTAAGTTGAGACTGCATTATTAACATTTTAACTCCATATATATATATATAGAGAGAGAGAGAAATATCTTGATGAACTTACAAATATATACGTAAACTATATATGTACAGTATACACATGCATTTTTACCTCATCTTCCACCAAATACATTTAAAGAAAATAAATAAATATGGTGATAGTATACAGATATTATTTTATACATTTGTATACAAATGCAAAATATTGTTTTTTAATAACTAGGTGACTTACCACTTTATTACAATTATTAAGTAGTAAAAAAAGAAAACAAGTGACTAAAATATATTATTGTGAAATTTTTCTGATTAGACCCTCTTTGAGAATCTAATGAACATATAGATGTATATGCATTTTTAATTAAATATCTGGGGAATTCAAGAATTTTAAAAATACACATACATGCACATATGCAGTCAATTTCTATATGATGCAAACATTCATATATTTTGCTTAAAGGCAAAGACATGCTAAGTTTCTTTTTTATATCCAGAATAAATTTGCCCTTCACATAAATGGAAAACACAATGTAAATAACTAATTCAACTTAAAACTTTCTATCTTTTCCCAGAAAATTAAACCAAAGTATCTAATCAGTCCAATGTGTTTAAACGTAGGAAACCTGATTTAATTACTGGCTTTCTTTCTTTTTCAAAGTGTGGACTGGTGCAAGATGTGGCGCATTAAAAGTTGTGATATATCCTGCCAATAAAATCCAGCAGATTGTACATTAGAAACATGTAATTAAGTTAATATATAAGATAAGCAAATTTACAAGTCCTATTTTGACCTTCTAATCGATAAGACACCAAAGACAAAGATTTGAAACCAAATGACATTTTGATAGTATACACATCTTATTTTAAAATGTTTAAGAAGCTTAAATCGTTGTATTCATATCACCATTAAATGAAAACTCACAAAGGAAAATTTCCTCTTACACTGTGAATAGATGCATTCACAATGAAGCAATGATAACCTTAATAGCATTGTCCAAAATTGCAAAATCATGCCTAAACTTGGCAAGTTATCATACAAGAGTAATAAAAATATGTTTCATATTTCCTAGGCCACAATTTAAAACAATGACAAAAGGTAGAAAGCTACTGTAATGTACAAATGTGTGGATTTTTAAACACCAATATTTAAACATCCTTCTAATCCAGGAGGACCCCTCCATCCATCGATCTAGAAAGATTTTGTAATCAATCTAGAAAGATTTTCTAAAATAGGTGAAATGTTAGACACTAAGGAAGGAGAAAGAAACTGAGAGAGAGAGAAAGATAAAGATTCGGGGACTTTGGTAGTGTTTAAAGGAACATAACCCCAGGCATACGACGTTGTTTTGGTATGAGAAAAATTCAAAATGAGAGTAGAGAAAAAGTGGCAATAGGCTTCCTGGAAATAGGTTCAGAAAATTGTTTGGAAATAGAAAGCCAAGGGGAAGAAATACATATCATTTGGTAGTAGGACTTTGATCTTAAAATAAGAAGCTGGAACTGAATGTATAGTGAAATGGGAAGCTAGAGATAAACTTCCAGGTGTTAGGGGTGGGTGTAATATGTTAAAAATAACTCATGCTAGAATACTTTTGACAGTAAAAACAAGGGTATATTGAAGGGGCATGGATAAAAAGAACAGTATTGAAAAACTAGCTTGTGAAGTGATAGTAACAGAAATAGTTCTAGAGTAAATGACATCTAAGACAGTGCTGAGGGTGACATGGGAAGAGAATCTAGGGGGAACTATAAAAAAAGCAACAAGATTTTACCACCAAATGTATATGCCAGTCAAAGTGAGATGCATTGAAAATCACTTTCTGTCCTTGCTTGAGTTGTCAACAAAATAACACTTTTTCATCTAGTTAGTGGACTGTTCTACAAGTAGGAAAAAGATTGGAAAAATCATGAGAGGAATCTATCTTCATCAAATGTAGCTGAAGTTAACATCAGACTACCCCATCACATTTGAAGGAGAGATGTTATACAAAACTGGACATAAAATGTGACTATGAAATGGAAGGGGTGAGATAAACTTTATCACTACATCAGCAGTCTTGAATTTTATGGATGTGATTTTATCACTCAGATTCAGGATATATCCCTCCTCTTGCTGCTGCATTGGATGTAGTCTTTCTTCTCATAAAAAAGTAAGGGAAAAAATCTCAAAGTTAAAATCAGAAGAATAAGATTCATAAGTATTACTAAAACCTATTAGCTTGATCTAAAAGCCAAAGAAAGAAAGTAATTTCTTCCTTTTATTTGTAGTGATGTAATTCTGTCAAGTGCCAATGTTTTATTTTTAAACCATTAAACTTAGTACATAAAATCTCTGAAAAAAGTTCACTGGACCTCTTGACCGAATATTTTATCTTGAATTTTTTGTATACAAAGGTAGCCTTGGATAGTATTCCCAGAAGCATCTACTGGTCTTGGTGATCAAAATTTCAAAAAGATTTAACAAACAGAGAAATAATTGGATTCTGTAACACTGAGAAGTCCTCACTCTGAGTTAAAATAGATAAGCAGATAATAAGGTTGGGCAACATCTTCAAAGTTTAAAGTGAATATTTAAAAGAAAATGTATAGCTTTTCATTTGTATTTTTGTGTATAATTGAAATGGAAATTTTCATTTAGGAGTGTATAGAAGAAAAAAATATCTATAAAAATGCCAGGAATATATGGAAGGACCTAATAAAGAAGTATTTTATAGTGATGTGTCAAGGAGACCCTTTTCTAAAATATTGAAATAAGTGTGACCTGAAGAATGCATAGGATCTTGCTAAGTAAACAGTGAGAGGGAAAAAACCACTCAGGATAAACAGAACTGTATGTATAACAACTTAAAGAAAAGAAAAAAACCTGCAGGCTACCTGAGAAGTTAGAATCTTAATGTACGCAAATTTTAGAAAATATTTAGGAGGTCAAAGTATTGTAGGATGGAATGTAGGCTGTGACAAAACAATCTGACTGTATTACAAATATATGAAAGAAACCCACTGAAAGGGGTGGAGGAAAAAGTGCTGAACTGAAAAACTTTGCATATAACTGGAATCTGTATGGCTAAAGGCAAAATAAATTGTATATATGGATAATATGTGAGCCGACAGATTTAATCTTCATGGGAGTATGTGTTAAACAATGAACTATACATATACACTAAAATTGAACAATTAGTAAATAAATGGTAGATGATAGAAGCCAGGTTTTTCACTTTTAGAGAGGAAGATTACAAGTAAGCAAAGAGAATAGGGTAGAACGATTTATGTGGTAATGGACTGGAATTGAAGGCATTACTACAGACTTATTAATATGTTTAGTTTAATACACAGATGGTTTATATATATATTTATAGCTAGATGTATATACACATGTATTCCTCTGTTCTGTCAGCTGAGAAAGCCTGGAGGCAACAACATTCTAGTAGCCATGAGCACCCCTCATGCCTAGAGTCTGGTTTCTAATACCATTCTCCAGTAAAAGCAAAAGCAACCAGGCTCTTTGGAGAAATGGCTGATTCTACAACAAGGGCAGAAAACTTAAAAATGAGATTATAGTACCTTATATTGCCATAAAGTAAAGAAGTGCTCAAAAATTTACAAAGAAAAAATTTAAACACGATGATGGGATTATGCCAAAGGAACACAAGAGCCAAATGAAAGAGCTGCCAATGGCTAAAGCAATTTGAGCAAGAAAATAAATGAAGTAGTATTGGATTATAACCCATAGTAGTAAATAAACACCTGAGTCCCTACTGATACAAATAAATGATTGCATAATTTTTTATTTGGGATGAATAGAAATCTCCCATACAGAAGAATTCCAAATAATTTATTTAGACATTCTGCCCTCAAGAAAATAAAATGTAATTTTCACTTAAGTATGGGCTGTGTATAGTGACTTCTTTCCAAAATGAACAGAATGGAAAGAGAGAAACAAAGAAAAGCTTAACAATGGACAAACTTGACAAACACTACCTCAAACAGGTGATCAAGACAAGTCACATTGATAGTATATACATTTGCTATGCTATGAAAAAAATGGCATTTTACCTGTGTGGTCTTCATCCCCCCAAATCTACAAGCCCCAATCTACTCATAAGGAAAACATCAGAGAAATCCAAATTGAAAGACATTCTACAAATCACCTGACTTATACTCTTCAAAACTGTTAAAGCCATCAACAACAAGGAAAGTATAAGAAATTGTCACAGTCAGCAGGTGCAGTGGCTCACGCCTGTAATCCCAGCACTTTGGGAGGCTGAGGCGGCAGATCACCTGAGGTCAGGAGTTTGAGACCAACATGGTGAAACCCCATCTCTACTAAAAATATTTTTAAAATGAGCTGGGCATGGTGGTGGGTGCCTGTAACCCCAGCTACTTGGGAGGCTGAGGCAGGAGAATTGCTTGAACCTGGGAGGTGGAGGTTGCAGTGAGCCAAAATTGTGCCACTGCACTCTACTCTAGCCTGGGCAACAGAGCAAGACTCCATCTCAAAAAACAAAAAAAAAAATAGAAAAAGAAAAGAAATTGTCACAGTCAAGCAGCACCTAAAGAGAAAAGGAGACATGGAGACATGACAACTAAATGTATTGTGGTATCCTGGATATGATTCTGAAAAAGAAAAAGGACATTAGGTTTGAAACTAAGGGAATCTGAATAAACAGTATGGACTTTAGTCAATAACAATGTATCAATGGCATTTCATCAATTGCAACAAAATTAAGATGCTAATGTAAAATTTTAACAAGTGGGGAAACAGTGTGGGTATATGAGAATCCTACACTGTGGACTAATATCACAACTTTTCTGTATATCAAAAATTTTTCTAAAATATAAAGTTTATTTGAAAAAATACCTAGGCAATACCATTCAGGACATATGCGTGGGCAAGGACTTCATGTCTAAAACACCAAAAGCAATGGCAACAAAAGCCAAAATTGACAAATGGGATCTAATTAAACTAAAGAGCTTCTGCACAGCAAAAGAAACTACCATCAGAGTGAACAGGCAACCTACAGATTGGGAGAAAATTTTTGCAACCTACTCATCTGACAAAGGGCTAATATCCAGAATCTACAATGAACTCAAACAAATTTACAAGAAAAAAACAAACAACCCCATCAAAAAGTGGGCAAAGGACATGAACAGACACTTCTCAAAAGAAGATATTTATGCAGCCAAAAAACGCATGAAAAAATGCTCATCATCACTGGCCATCAGAGAAATGCAAATCAAAACCACAGTGAGATACCATCTCACACCAGTTAGAATGGCCATCATTAAAAAGTCAGGAAACAACAGGTGCTGGAGAGGATGTGGAGAAACAGGAACACTTTTACACTGTTGGTGGGACTGTAAACTAGTTCAACCATTGTGGAAGTCAGTGTGGCGATTCCTCAGGGATCTAGAACTAGAAATACCATTTGACCCAGCCATCCCATTACTGGGTATATACCCAAAGGACTATAAATCATGCTGCTATAAAGACACATGCACACGTATGTTTATTGCCGCACTATTCACAATAGCAAAGACTTGGAACCAACCCAAATGTCCAACAACGATAGATTTGATTGAGAAAATGTGGCACATATACACCATGGAATACTATGCAGCCATAAAAAATAATGAATTCATGTCCTTTGTAGGGACATGGATGAAACTGGAAACCATCATTCTCAGTAAACTATCGCAAGGACAAAAAACCAAACACCGCATGTTCTCACTCATAGGTGGGAATTGAACAATGAGAACTCATGGACACAGGAAGGGGAACATCACACTCCAGGGACTGTTGTGGGGTGGGGGGAGGGGGGAAGGACAGCATTAGGAGATATACCTAATGCTAAATGACGAGTTAATGGGTGCAGCAAACCAACATGACACATGGATACATATGTAACAAACCTGCACATTGTGCATATGTACCCTAAAACCTAAAGTATAATAGTAAAATAAATTTAAAAAAAAAGAAAAAATACATAAAAGAGAAAATTATACTCAAAGGATAAAATTGTATTCTCAAAAATTGGGAAAAAAATATGTACTTTGGAAAATATATTGCAATTTTACACATGGCATTGAGACTGATGTGTGAGATTTAAATACAGCCTAAAGCTAATTCCTTTTGCTGCAAATTCTTTCATCCTCCAAATATACGAGATATGATCCTCTTGAAGAGATGTGTCAGCAATTTCTCCTTCTTAAATAGGTTAGTCTCAAGCACAATGAATTTCCTTACAGTTTTCCTCTGCTTCTAGTTCCCCTTGCCTTTTTAATGAATATTTTGTTATTGCTTTCACCTGTGCAATTATTTTTCACAGCAATATGTTTCTCTATTACAGATTCCAAATAATTAATCAGAAAAATATTCCCATTTCACTAAGAAAATACCACACACAATTTATTTGCTTTGTTTCATTACTAGCATGAAGTATTTTCACTTAAAACCAAAATAATTTATTTCTTGCTTAAAAAATAATGCTACAGGAGATACATATGAATGATAGATTCTCTTATTCATGAACAGATAGAAAAACAAATTTGTTTTGAGCTCTTGGTTTTAAAAGTATGCCCATCATGAAGGCCAAAAGAGGGGGCAAAGAATAAAAAGCTGTCCTCATGACTAAATCCTGCTATGTATTTTTATATACATAATTAAAAACCAAACATAATTTTTGGCAGTGAGTACTTTGATAAAGGTAAGAATTCCTGAGTAATTGCTGATTATTTGAATTGCACTGATCTTCTTTTTCTCTCTTTTTCACCGTGTGAACTTCTATACTAAAGAAAATAAGATGGTGAGTAAGTGAAACTTGGTGAAAACCAACCCTCTAACATTTTGTTAAGAAAATGCAGATCAAAACATTTGGTAAACTTTGAAGTGGCATGCAAAAAGTAATGTATGATTGCATTTTTGCCCATCTGAAAATATGAGTTAGGAAGGTGGAAAACCAACAGAAGGGTAAAACTGCTAGGGACAGCAGCTTTTATAACACCAGAAATGAAACGGTCAGCTTTCATAACACCAGAAATGAAATAAAATGAAAGTCCTCAAAAAAAGGATCAGAACACTTTTCCATCTTGTAGTTTCCACTTCTGGACTTTAAAGAAAAGCTCATCTTTTTCTTTTACAGTGACCTAGAAAGAATCAGCAGAGCCTTTGTAAATAACTCCTGCCTTAAACTTTTCATTCTACTACCTGAATCCTGCAGCATCTACTTCTATTTTTGACTTCCACCTCCATTGATAAGATATAGTCAAATTAGATTAGAATATCATACTTACCATTTTTCATTGTTGGATGCTCTTGTAGAGGCTGTAGTTGGGGAAAGGTTTCACAGTGAAGTAGTATTTGTCCAATAAAGCATTATGGGCAGCTCCAGTTTTCATTAAAAAATAGACATAACTGCATAAAATACAGAAGTAGAAGAGAAATAGACAAAGTAAAATGACACTTAACATTATTTAAGGATGACCAAACATTTCGTTTTAAATAAATCTCATTAAGAATTTTTATATTATTTTCAATTTTCTTGACCTCTCCCTAATCTTTTTTCGACAACTAGTAATGACATTAGTAGTAAGAACAAAAATAACAGTAATACCTTACATTTATGTTATTTTATAATAACTGCTTAAAATTGTATAATGCTATTACAATTATACAATTCTAATCATATATAAAGTCCAAACTTCTTATCATTCCAAATCTTTCATTTTTTAGGATTCTGTTGTATTCTGTACTTGACCTATCCCAAATTGCTTACAATTCTAGGAATATGGAAGGACTTTTTGCCTCTAATCCTTTCTGTATAGTCTTTCTCTAGCTCCTCTTTTTGTTAACTTTTATTTATCCTGCAAATCTTGGCTTTAAAACTCAACCCTTGTTGATCCTCAAGTTTAGATTCAATGATCTTCTTTTGTGCTGGCCTCAGAAAACCCATTATCAGTGTACAGACAGTGTTGTGAAATTGCCTCTGTACTTATCTGTATTTATTATTATATAGAAGAACTTTGAGTGTAAGACATATACACACACAAACACACAAATATATATAGTCTCCAATGTATACCTATTGCCTCATCCCATGCCTGGCCTGCGTCACACATGGCAAGTGATCGACATGTACATATGAATCAATGGGTGGATTGATGGAGCGATAAATTAAGCATGGTATGCTATTTTTTTTCCAGAGGACTCAATAGGCCTGCTTAGGCTTCATTGCTCAATTACACAAGTGTTCTTGAGTATCTATTATGTGGCCCGAATAGTTCTGAGCACTAGCCATATATCCATGAACATAGTGCTTGTTCCTTGAGTTTACACCAAAATTTATCAGTGTTGTCACTACTGATATTTTGGGCAGATAATTATTTGTAATGGGGAGGCTCTGTCCTGTGCATTAAAGAACATTTAGCAGCATCCCTGGTTTCTACTCATTAGATGACAATAGAATCTCAGTTATGACTACAAAACATGTCTCCAGGCTTTACCAAACGTCCCCCAGGATTTGAAAACATCCTTGGTTGACAAGCATTGCGTTACAACGTGTCGTGTGAAAGAGATGTTAAAGTTGTATTTATAATAAGTGTTGTGATGGAAGATGTAGAAGATGATGAAGGTATGTAGAGGAATGCATACGTGAATCGTTCCAGGGACATAAGAAAAGCAACTCATTAAAGTGACAGGGTACAAATAAGACATTTGTCCTGTACACAAAAAGCACACAATCCAGTAGATACAGGAAGTGGACAAATAGACCATTACAATATAGTGTAATAAAAATACCCTTAGAAGTATACAAGAATGAGACAAACACAGAAATATCCCTAAGGAAGATTTTAGGGATTCCAAAAAAAGTTACATGAATAAGGACGATGCACTACAAAAGGGAATGGATGATTATATTTATTAGCATTAAGTATTTATGGAGTTTGGAAGTTCAAAGATGATGTGGAGGACATAAAAATACACAACTTGATTTCTGCTGTCAAAAAATATAAAACAAAGTATGAAGGGCCCAATAATTATAAAACTATTAGAAAATGATAAGGCTCTAATTCTTGTGATGTAGTATACAAAATTAGTACCCCCAAAAAGGAAGCAGTCAGTGTGGGCTGCAATAATAGCAGCTTCATAGAGAAGATAGGAATTGAGAGGGGTTTTAGAAAGAGAAAGGCAAATGAGGATGATAGGCCCATCAAGGCAAGAGGGAAGGAAGCACAAAAGGAAATCCTCCATGATAAGAATGAGCAGGAAGGTTGGAGCTGAGTCTGTGACACTGGGGCAATAGTGGCAGTATAAAATATATAAGGACAGGTTTTGAAAGCAGAGAAGCAGTTGCAGTAGACAAATTTAAACCATGCTGTTTTTTTTTTTTTTATCAGTACACTGGCAGTTAAAAGTCTACTTGAATATAACTGCATAGTTAATATATAATATTAATGACAGAAATAAACTAGAAGAAAGTTTCAGTAATTAAGGGTGAGATGGCAAGCCTAGTGACAATAGGTTGAACAACAAAAAAAAGGTGAAATCCAAATGTGTAAATATTTGCATTTTTTGTATATTAGTTATACTTTAATAAAGCTTTTGAAAAAGAACTGTAAATAATAGCATTCAGTATCCAATGAATTGTTCTCTCTCCTTTGTTTCTTTGTCTAAACCTTCTGTAAGATTTAGCTTTAAAGGAAATAATGACTACAGGAAATAAAACAATTGGAAAATTGAGGTGATGAAAGTAGAGGAAGATTGAACTAAAATAAAGAATCCTTGTCTGAACCATGGATTCTCAAATCTAACTGCATTTTTGGAAGAATGGGGAGATTCTTAAAGATAGTGATTCTCTCAGTCAAACCCAGAGAAGCTTATATATTGACCATACCCACTGCTGGTATGTTATAAAACTTCCTGATGACTCTAATGTGCATCCAGGGCTGAGAATTACTTGTCTGGATTTACCTGAGACTGTCTTCACCTGGAGTCCCTTGACACTCAAGCTTTTGTTAGTTACATAGCTTTTCAGTAGATACTCATAAGTGGTGAGCGCTGGCCCTACAACCTTTCCTCTTTTGAATTACGCACTAATTAATGATTTTCAAATCTCCTTTTTTTCTTACATAAAATTAATATAACCATAAACTTCACAGTGAATTAATTCATTAGACTGGCAAAATCTACCAAGTATTTCTTGCTACTGGTGATAGTTTTCACAATTTTAGATGATATGAAACGTTTTGGAATAAAACTACAGTTTCTTCTAAGGAACCATGTTTGTCCTTTTCTTTCTGAATAAGAAAAACAAGAGTATAAGGAGAAAGAGAAAGAGGAAGAGCTATTCTTTTTTCATCTCACCGTGTTGATACATTTTCAATATTAAACAAGGGTTTCTTGAAAGAAAGAAAAATTAATGATTGCATCAGGATGTATTCATGTCTATCCTTGTCCCTCTGCTTCTTCAAATAGTGCAACATATTTTCCTGATGAGTAAAACTTTCAGTGATGTTATCTTATGACTGGAAAACAATATGAGAACAAGATCTAAACCAAGGCTCTGAAATTCATTATGGGAAATGTGCAAAAAACATCCTACTGAGAAATGCAGTACCAAACATAGATGGCATTGTACCTAAATTAGAAATTCTCTCATGATACTTGGAATATACTTGTAATTATGCAAATTTACAAGGACATGTTTATTCACATTTTTCTGGAATGTTAAAAATTGAAATTCATTTTGAACCAAGCAATGGTAGGAGTGATTAATACTCATTAACCAATACTCTCCTTTGCCTTAAAGTGACTAGGCTGTGTTCCAATCAAATGTTTTTGGTCAAATTCTCTTTTTATCTACTCGGCAAAAAAAAAAATAAAAAACACATTTTCAAAGACAAGGAAATGGTGGTTTTACAAAAATGCAAATATGATTAGGTCATTGCCCTGTGTGAAACCATTCTGTGCCTTTGTATTGCTCTTGCTTTAAATTGCAGTTATCTTAAACTAGCCTATAAGGCCCTTCTGACCTCTCTTATTTCATCTTATGCCACTTCCCCTTTGCTTTCTGTATTTTAGCTATGCTGCTCTTTTTTCACTTTCTCAGATGTCAAAGTCCGCTCCAGCCTCAGAACTTGAGACTGCCCGTCCCTCTCCTGGATTTCCCTGCACCCTCAGTTAACTTATCCTATTTAGGGAAGACTTAGCCAACCTGACAGATTAGGATAGGTACCTATATTGTCTACTGTCTGAGATCGTTCCTTAATGGTACATAAGTATGTACAGTTGTATATTTTGTGTCATATTTGATTTGAGACTCTCACCCACATTTGTGTTTAAGCGCCCTGATAACAGGGATCTCATGTGCTGATTATTATATTCCTAATATTTAGCCCAGTGTCTGATACATGGCAAGCACAGAAATAACAACTTGAGGGTTGGACAGGGTTGTAACAGTTGGGTGGGAGGTTTTTTTCTCTTAGACTCCAAATCCATAGCATAAAAGCAACATTGATTAAATTTAGCGTTTGTGATAGTTTGGGTATTACAAGCCTGAGGTTTCTACACATCAAGGGGCCATGAAAGTAGTGGGGACTCTCAGTCTCCATTATTTGGAAAAGCCCAAGGGAAAGTATACTTATCCTAAAAAACACTGCACAGAATGATTACAATATCAAATCTTTTGGATTGTAACCAATGATAACATATCAGCACTCCTTGAAGTCATGCTCATCAGAGGCCTTGATTGGCTCTGGTTTATATCTGATTAATACCACATGGGAAAAATGTAATCTAAGAAAAGCAGTTTAGAAGACAAAGTCCCTTATAACAAGATCAACTAAAGAGAAAAACAATAGAAGGGGTCTGTGGAAATAATCAGGAGGTTCTGTCAATAAGAGAGTGGTAAGGACAGTAGCTCTTAAATCTCAGCTCTACCACTCCCAGCTATATAAATTTGGACACATTTTTAAAACTAAATAAGCTCCAGTTTCTGATCTGTAAAATGGGGGCTAATAATATTCGCTTTATATATGTAAAGTGCCTAACACAGTGTCATGTCAGAGAGAAGGCACTATAATGGGTGGCTAATGTGGGTAACAATAGTAGAATTAATAACTCTATTGGATATATACAGCCAAGAGTCTTTTTACTAAGATATCTTCAGAGATAGCTGTAAACTGCATTTTGTGTATGCATTAGTATCTCTTCTCATGTGTTTAAACAGATAGCAAATATTGTTCAGTGAGGGAATTGTGACTCTTTTAATTGACTTTAGTAAGAATTAAATAATAACTGTGGATAAATTAGTTTTTACCATTTTTCTTACATTCAAATTCCTGTTGTCCTATGAATTTTTGTCTGTAAGGAAGCAAATCTAAGCAATTTACATATTTCACAGACTTTTTTATTGAGCTTTTAAAATTTGATAAAGTTGTAGGTGCCATTGGTCTATCTGTTGTCTGATATGTGGCAAAAATTTTAATTACTGCTGGAAGTTACAAAATATTTTTCAATTTTATTTCATAATTACACAATAATGACATTTTCAAGTGAGTATATTTTCTATAACATTTTATGAATTTCAATTTATTTAGCAAGTGAAAAAAGTACAGAGATAAATGTTAATTTATAAAAAGAAAGCTTTACTAACCTACCATCAGGAAAAGAAAAACTATTAAAATGGTTTTAGCATCCATATAAGGCAAAAATGATGCTCTTATTTCCTTGGTCAATGCACACATATATTTCTTTATGTTTGTGAAAAGAGGGCTTTCCATGTCTCACAGATCTATTAATATACATTTAACCCTTGTTCAATTATCAGCTGTAATAAGGATTTTATTTTCAAGTTCTCAAAAGTGATGCCATGCATTTACAATGTTCACTATGGTAGGAATTATGTTTCTAATCGATACACCAGTATGGACCTTAAGAATGGGCTTCAGCATGTCCATGAATTATCTGAAAACTATATTCCAATGGTTGTGCATGTTAGTATTTTTATAAAGAGAATATTAGGATTTTAAAGAGTCTCTTCCTCTGGTATTTTAAAGTAATTCTCATTTGAGACACTTGTAGCTGAGAAGAAGACAAATTATTATGCACTTATGAATCTAACACCCCAGAAGAGACTGACAAAAACTACAAGTAAATGAGTATATAAGTATGGCTCGTCTCATGAAAAAGCAGCTACATCTACTTTACACTCATTTATTCACTAAACATCGTTTAAGAATACAACACAGTAGACTCATGTCTACATGCTGGAGATAAAGTTGTGAAAAAAAAAAGGGATGAAAATGCTACTCTCATGGAGCTACCTTCTAGAAGTGGAGACAGGCAGTAAACAACATTAATAAAGTAAAAACATCATATATTAGAAATAGATTGGTGCTAAAGAGACAAATAAAACAGTATCAGCCTAGAAACTGTTTGGGGTGGAAGTGAAAGGGGTTACAACTTTAGACACAATGGCCAGGGAGGATCTCACTGAGGCAAAGCTACCTGAAAAATGAATTGAAGAAAGTGTTTTAAAGCAAATTATTAGATATCTGAAGTATAAATCAGACAGAGGTAAAGAAGTCAAAGGTGTATACATGAATATATTCAATTTCTATTGCTGCCATGACAAATTACCAGAAATTTATAGGGTTTAAAAATGATAGATGTGTTATCTTACAGTTCTGCATTTCAGAGGTCTATCAGCAGTCTCACTTGGCTACAATGAAGGTGTCAGCAGGGCCACATTCTTTCATGAATGCCCTAGGGGAAAATCCATCTGTTTGCATTTTTCCCCTGATTCTTAGAGGCAGTATACATTACTTGGCTCATGATCCTCTTCCTCCATCTTCAAATTCAGCAATGAGTTTGCATATCTTCATGTCTTTCTTCTACTGTCACATTTCTTTGACCAGAGCCCAGAAAGGTTCTCTACTTTTAGAGACTCATGATTATGTTGCATAATCTGGGATAATCTCTTCATTTAAGGTACTTACCTGAATCATATCTACAAAGGCCCTTTTGCCATAGCTTTCTATGAAATAGGAGCAGAGTTCTGATTCTGACAATTTTGCCAGTATTTTTATTTCTTTTAGAAATGGATTTATGGAGGGCTTCACTCTTCCACTCAAGGAGTCTCACCCTTGCTGCTGTCTGGAGTATGGAGTAGAAGGAGTCATTAATGGAGGGAGCCTACAATCAGGTGGCAAATGCAGTACTCTAATGGAGAACAGTGATGCCTTGGATCAGGTAGTTGCTAAGTTGTGAAAGGGAGAATTGGAGGGACTTGTGCTACCCTTCTCATAGACTTACTCTATACATCTTATAACACTTATTTTCTATCTCATTCAACCAAAGATATAAGAGAAAGCCATAAAATATTTATGCATTCACTTTACCAAGATGACTAATTGGAGGGATAACAAGGTCTAAATCTTATGAATGTATCCAAATGTTAATAGCTACTTTTAACTCTCAGTTGATAAACAATAGAAACTTACTTATATTAGCAGCATGTCTGCATGTAAACCGATCCAGATTTTTATTTGGATTTCTCTTTACCTGGACACGGGTTTTCAGTTATTGTATAATACCCAGGCACTTGTTATATTCACACCTTTCTCTCCTCAGTGCAGGTACACACATAGTGTAGACGATTATCAGCCTCTCTGTAATCCTTAGGCTTTCTGGACTAGGGAAGCCCTGCTTTACGTAATCAGCTATATTTATTTTGTTCTTCATGTCCTCTAAAAATGAAACAAATTTTGACTCAGCTTGAGTCAAAGCATTTGACTCATTTGACTCAAAAACATTGTCAAATATATTTCTAAATATAGAGTGACCAACTGAGGGATTTTCCACTCTAGAAACACATTTTGGTACACATTCCCTTGGAAACATATTCTCAAACACTAATATATTATTTTTTTAAACCAATGCCTAGCCGGGCGCGGTGGCTCACGCTTGTAATCCCAGCACTTTGGGAGGCCGAGGCGGGCGGATCACGAGGTCACGAGATCGAGACCACGGTGAAACCCCGTCTCTACTAAAAATACAAAAAAAGTAGCCGGGCGTGGTGGCGGGCGCCTGTAGTCCCAGCTACTCGGAGAAGCTGAGGCAGGAGAATGGCGTGAACCCGGGAGGCGGAGCTTGCAGTGAGCAGAGATTGTGCCACTGCACTCCAGCCTGGGCGACAGAGCGAGACTCCGTCTCAAAAAAAAAAAAAAAAAAACCAATGCCTATTCAAGTACATGTCATCTATTCCATTCTCTATATTGTAAACCTCAAACACTGATGCCCTCACTCAATATTAGAGACTAACACAATCTAGAGGCAGAAATAATATTATAATTATTGTATATTTCACTACTTTTCTTCTAATTAGGGATAAAGTTGACCAATACAAGTTTTAGTGGAATTGTACATTTTTTGAACGTATGGAGAAGTCTGTTCTAAGTCAAATCTATAAATGTTCTGTATACAAATTACTGTAATAAAGCCTATAAGATAATTTGAACAAAAGCTGAGTAAACAATTGTTTTCTCTTGTATGACTTTACATTTATCTCTGATCATGACTATATTTCTTTGCATTAAACAAAATGATTTTGACCTTACAATTGAAGACTTTTCTTCAGACAATAGATGTCTTAAATGAGTTATTTGTTGTAGTATAATTTTTAAAACATGATAGTTATAAATTTAATAAACTAATGCCAGTGTTTAGTAGTATATTCACTCCAATTTGCAATTTGGATAAAATATCCAAAATATTTTATATTTGGATAAAATATTTATCCAAATATAACAGTACGTTGCTATTCTGGAATGTTCACTGAGTAAGTAGTAGAAAGGTAAAAGCAGAGAGAACAGCTGACACATAGGGCCTAAAGTTCAACCAGAGCTGTGGTGGTAGAAACCCTACCCAAGAAACTACCCCAAAGAGCCAAAATACCAAGAAGTTTTTCTTCATTTTTATACCTTGTATGTGTCTATGCTCGGCCTGACTTTTGCGTCTTCCCCGTCGCTCATGTCTTTGGTTAAGTTGGGAGTCCCATAGCTGTTGTCTCTCCAGGAAATCCATGAATGCTTCTACCTAATACTTCTAGAACTCAACAGAATCCAAGAGTAAAAAACAAAAAAATCTTCCCAGTTCTCTCTACTATAAATTATGTCTAAATCTATCACTTATGATATCCAGTCACTTAAAATGAAAGGCAATTTATTCGTAAAGCAGTGGCATATAGCGTGCTTGTCCATTCACTTCTTTTCGCCTCAGAACAAAGGAAGAATATTTCATAAATTTTTACCATAGTTTTGTGGATTATCCAATAGAGAAATCATTATCAGTATGTTGGCAGGTAACCTTTTGGGGATTAACTTGTGTGACTAAACATTACCAGGCCCTTAATCATCTTCTCAGAGAAGGCATGAAGGGCAGTAGTATGTTCTAAGCTGCTGTATCCCACACAGGCAGAAGAAAATTTTCCAGTCATTTCTCATTTGCTCAATATCACGTACTAATCATCGCTGGCCTGCTCTTCATTTATTCTTTGTTAGAAGATCATTACTTATGGACAGCTTGTCTCTCTCTCTGTCTCTCTCTCTCTGTGTTTGTGTGTGTGTGTGTGTGTGTGTGTGTATGTGTGTAAGCTTTCTGCAAATTTCCTTGTCCTTCCTGTTTATCTCAGTGGAGCTTTGGTACTTACTCTAACACTCATAAACTGGTTAACAGGGGGATTTTTAATTGGCTTTGTTCTTCCTTATGCATTTCCCCTAGCCCCTTGAATTTTTATAATCTTTATATAGAATAAATCTTTCAAATATTTCTCCCACCACAGGACATTTTATAAATTATTACTGCTCTAAATGACCTCTGAGATACTAGAAGGTAGCTATCCAGAGGTAGCTTGCAGACAAGTTAGGCTCTTTTACAGACAAAAATACTTAAACGTGGACAATTGCAGGAACTTGCCCAAGTTTTGACAGTGTGTTAAGGGCAGAAGCAGGCATTGCCCTTACATCTACTTTAAAGCAATTCAGAGTTTATTAGATGCCATGTCACTCAAATAACACTTACTCCAATGCCTACTCTTTAGTTAATGTACCAATTTAAATTGTGCTAATAAACAGCAGGAAAGCATGCAAAATGTCCTCCAACTAAAGCCAGTTCCACTATGGTATGCATATGCACACTGCATGCATAAAGTGTAAATGAAATCAGAGCAGTGTCAATATAACAGACATGATTGTCATAAAACCTATTTAACAAAGTAAGGTATTCCTAGAACTTTGACGAACTGAAAAGTGAAATCAAGAATAATTGCTACCAAATGTAATAAGCCACTTACGGAAATGATTCACCCTAAAAGAACAGAGAGAAAATAGGTAAAGAGAAAACTTCCACCAGAGTGACTAAAGCAGTTTCAGTTATTGCCAGCTTTAGCCTAATCATAACAAAAGAACAATGTTGTAGCTTAATCAATTCTAGAAATGGATAGCATTTATAATCAGTAGCAGTTATATTGCAACCTGTCTGAAGAATAAAATATGTTATGATAAGGTTCATCAGAACAATACTATTATTTGTTTGTACTAAACTTTCTCATTAAAATTCATTACTTTGGCCTCATTCTTTTCCATATAGACTCTTTATGAACATACCTGCTATGTTCTTTAACAGCGTAAGATACTGGGAAAAAGGATCCAGTATTAATTAGAAAAAAGAAGCCAGAGATTGTATGATCTATTATTTTAACCTGTGTCCATAAGAAATGTAAATCTGTATATCATGAACAGAAATTTATTCTTCTAACAAAGAATAAATGAAGAACATTAAAGAAGAACCTTCTATTCTGAGGCATAAACAATATATAAAGTTTATTTGTTGCCTGGATAAAATATACCTGATGACAGCTCACCTCTCCCTGATATTTCCATATTCACTGTACCTGTTCACCTCATTGCCAAGTTGGCCTTTCAGATGCTCTATTATTGGGAGCACAGTGATTTGAGGGATAGGAGGGAGCATCTAGTATTCTGATGGCTACAAAAAAAAGGTCCTATTGTAAGGTAATAGGTATTTTGCTTAATATGTTTTGAATTTTTCTAGCATTAATAACTTTACATTAGTTTTCTTGCAACTCTGAGGTATAGCCCATGAAATACATTTATTCTACTCTGTGTATCCCCACATGTGAAGTCCTATACTGTATGCTTTCAGCTCCTCATAAATGCTTCCATAAAACTGCTGCAGAGTTTTCTCAAGTCAAGAAGTTGTGAAATGGATGTGAGAATTTTTGTTTAAGTATGGAGGGAAAAACAGCATAAAAAAGAAAGCTGACTCTATTTATTTGTGTCTCTTAAATGCTGTCAAAACTCTTAAACTCTTTCCTTTAGCTTCCTTCTCCCTCATACAGACTTTATTAACATGCTTGCCACCTTATTTGAGATGGTAAGCTTCTTGGAGATAAGAATTCAGTATTAATCTTCCTTGTTTTTCTATCATCTGAGATAATGCCTGACATATAATAGCTACAAAATAAATACTTAATGATGAGAAAATAAATGAATGAATTTAAGTTCCTGAGAGAATAAAACAATCCACTCTTACTTACAGAGTTCATTATGCTTACAGGATCTCTGAGTAATTGTTATCAATAACAAAGAACATTATTGCCTATTAAATATAATCCTATTTATATAATGAGCAGTTATACTCTCTCTGTCTGAACTAAGACACTCTTTTTTATTAGCAAGTGTTGAAAATTGAAATAACATTTGTGGTAATTTATTAATGAAGACACTAAAGGAGGAAGATAATTATAAATATGCATAAATTTAAAAGATATGGGGAGAAGGGAGAAAATCCAGATAGTTTTCTTCTTGCAATGGATTGCTCCAGAGTTCTGATTCGAAATGCTGGAGTAATAAATTGGAAGTTTGCCTTATGTGGTTGATCAGAAATGTCTTGAAATTTTAAACAGCTTGCTTCATAATTAAGGAGTATCGACTGTCTTTACTTCTATTACTCTCGGACATTAGACACAGTATAGTCCAATGTTGATCATTTATTGCAACATCTGCGTAACTGCATAAGAGGAAACATCCAGTGTTGGACATAATAGTACTACATTATGGTACATTAAAATTGCAGACTATTGAAATTTAGCAGATGTTTTCCCAGTAGATGTTTGTGATAAGAAAAAGATAATTTCTCTCACATTCAAGTAGGCTAATGCAATAATTAAGAAGATAGTAGTTTAAAAATTTATAAAGCTCCCATTCAGTCAAACTGCATCCTTGACTATGACTCCATAATCATGTCTTAATGGGTTCTGTTGAATGGCTGGGTATCAGCTATCTGTGGTTTTCATAATTTATATTGTCTGACCATTAAGGACTTCCCAGTATTTTCATACTTCCTATCAGCCTGCTTCTTGTCTTTTTTCTTGTAAAGTGACCAGACTATTCTGAGTATCATGTGTCCATCCTCCCTTTACATTCTACAGAAGGTATAAATGTTCTTTAAAAGCAAACATTCAGGAAAAGTCCTGGAGGAACTGATTGCTGGATCATTTCACTTACACTGAAAAAGTTTTACTACCTCTAACAAAATAGCCATTTGGAGCTGCCACAATATCAGTTCTCCTAGCTGCCTTTATGATGTACTTTTAAAGAATTTCACCTCCAGATTTTAGATCATTGAGAGAAAATAACACAAGTTACAATTATTATTTTCTACTCCTTCTAGTCCAGGATCAATATTTTTACCATGACATTCTTGTATCCACCTCCCAGGTATTTTTGAAAATGTAATACAATATTTTAGTGACTTCTGTCTTTAGTAATAATGATGATGATGATGATGATGATGATAATAATAACATAATGTCTCCAAAGCAGACATCCAAGAAAGCTCATGTTGGTATGACTGAAACTGGTTTGATTTTCAAAGCAAGTTTCCATCTGGCCTAAATCTCTACAGTATCAGATAGTTGGCAATCATTTCCCCTACCTGTTGGGCTCCCCTTAAAAATCCAACATTAAAGCCTCAGCTGGAACAGCAGGTGGGAAAGTACACTCTGGCATCTGTAGGTTTAGCCAACTCCAAATGCCAGTGTGAACCCAAGGCCACAATGCTCTGTTCAGAGATATGTCACCTACCAAACTTTAAAATTCACAACACATTTTAAATTTAATAAACCACTATACTGAGAAAGAAAATGTTAGCCCTTATTCCGACGCAAACTGAAATAGCTAAATTTAACTATTTCTGGTGGCTGTATTCAATTTGTCAAACATTTACTCTACATATACTTTGTGCAATATAATATGGTAGTTATAAGAGCGGCGGAGGTGGCAGGAACACAAAGCAGGAAAACAAAACAAAGCAAAGCACAAACCCTGACTTCACAAGGTGCTTACAATACAGTGGTTTCCTTGATAGATACAGTAATAAAATACTTTATAAAAAGTATAATTTGTATAATTTTCTTATTATTTGACTTTGTTAGTTGAAGGCAAAGTATACTAAACTATAACGAAGATTCACGAAAACAATAAGTAATCATAAATGGTAGCTAGCTGATGGTAAGCATTATGAATGAGGTGGCATTTTAAGAAAAGTTAGAAATTAAGAAATCGAAAGAAGGTAAAAATAACACAGAGTAAGAAGTATAAAGCAGGACCATGCAAAATATGTGAAGGGAACATCAAGGTGTCCAGATTGGCAGAAGTGCAGCATCCATGGAAAAGAATAACGAGAAATGAATCTGGAGAAGCAGGTGGAGGAATCCAGATCACTGAGTGCCTTAAATTCAGCCTGACAAGTTTGAACTGTAGGCAATGAAGAGTTATTAGCTGTTTCTGTTTTGTTTGTTTCTAGCAGGTGGGTTAAATTATCAGGGTTCTATTTTAGAAAGAAAAACTTCACAGTCTTGCACAGGGTGGAATAAATGGGAACGGAAGGAAAACAGGAGGCCATTACTCTATCCTGTGCAGAAACAAGCCCTCAATTGAAATGATGGTAGTAAAAACAGGAAGGGAACTAATGTGAATAAAATTATTTCCTTTTTTCAGACCTTGAAAGAAAATCTTTTCACATTTACATGTGCAACTATTACCTTGTCATATTTTAACAATGAAACTGAGTCACTAACATTTACTGCAGTAATTTATCTTTCAATGTACTGAAATCGTTTTCTTGCAATGTGAAATTTTATTTTCTATGTAGTCTTTTGATATGTAAAAATGTTCTGAATTTTAAAGTATTGGAACTTAAGAATGTATTTGGTGGCCAAACATATTCTCAAGGTTTTATGTTTGTTATCTTTCAAATGTATTTTTAAGGATCACCTTTTTTTCCAAAACTAGTAGCTGAAAGGATACAATAACAGAAGCCATATACAAGTGGGGTAGAAAACCACTAGTAAAGAAGAAACTAAATACTAGAGGCAAAGCTAACTTAAATGATGTACTGGAGAGCTGGTGTAAACTTGTTAGGAAATTGAGACCTAAAGATAAGGGCTAGCCACCTGAAAGTATAGAACTCAATGAGGTAGAGAGGAGTGCTTCATTCATTCATTTATTCATTTATTCACTATCATCTCATGACTTTGCCATGGCCTGCGCAAGGTATTTGGCACAAAGAAAAGTGACTTTAATATATTTATAATCAGATATATTAATTCTCTAACATAAAGATTTTGAAATGTTTTAATATTAGAGTATTTGGGGGGTTTTGTTTGTTTGTTTTCTGTTTTTGGAGATGGAGTCTTACTCTGTTACCCAGGCTGGAGTGCAGTGGTGCAATCTTGGTTCACTGCAACCTCCATCTCCCAGGTTCAAGCGATTATCCTACCTCAGCCTTCCATGTAGCTGAGATTATAAGCATGCGCCACCACGCCCAGCTAATTTTTGTATTTTTGATAAAGACAGGGTTTCAGCATGTTGGCCAGGCTGGTCTCAAACTCCTGACCTCGAATGACCCACCCCCCTCAGCTTCCCAAATTGCTGGGATTAGAGGCGCGAGCCACCATGCCCAGCCTAATATTATTTATAAAGCATAAGAAAATGCATCAATTCAAAACAATCTTCCAAATAAATATTTTCACTTATAAATCTATATAATGAATATATAAACAATGGTGTGCCTTAGAATATTCTTTAAAGTAGCAAACACTTGGGCACCATGTAAATTTCTAATTATTTTAGTTATATACATGCTATTTTCATATTAACTAGACCCTTAAAAATCATTTTATATGATCTATTTATCAAAATCATAAAATATTTAATAATATACTATTGTTTGTAACATATGTTACAAACAATAGTATATTATTAATTATTTAAGGCAGGCATAAATTTTCAAGTATAATGTCTGTACACTTTGTCTCTACTGTATGTATATATTTATATTTTAAAAATCTCATACATAGATATATGTATGTGTATATATATATAAAGTGTATATATAAAACACATATATATGTGTATATATAAAACACATATGCATAAAACACATACATAGTGTATGTGTGTATATATATATACACACATACACTATGTGTGTATTATAAAATATATTAAGGTAACCTTTAGAATCTTAACAGCAGTTTTTTTCTGAATGAGTGGCTTAAGAGTGATTTTTCTTTATATCTATTTTTAAATATAATTTTGCAACTGGAAAAATAAATACCTATTTTAACCTTGTAAGCTTAAATAACTTTCTATTTTAAGGGATATTTGAACATGTAAACTTTTTCAAATTAAATAATGTGGGCATTCCTTTAGACCGATTTAAATTTCACCAAAGAGTAAAAAGAAAGTACATAATACCTATTCTTACTCTGTCCTGTTTTACAGTGGGGGAAATCTGTATCACATGTATAGAACAAATACAAATGAAATGAGAACATAACCATAATACATATATGACTGTCATGAAATCCATTTCTATCAAAGTACCTGGGGGAAAGTAAGGTACCCAAAACTTTAACAAGATAAAGAATGAAATCTATTATAATAACAATCAAATATAATAAACTACCTGTGGAGATCACCCACTTTAAGGAGCAATGGATAAAATACTTAGGTTTGGTCAGATTTATCAGACAGGCTATAGCATACTCATGAAAACATAGTTAAGTGATCTCCAGATATAATCTAATCTTAATAACAAATGAGGATATCGCATAGTTCATTCTAGAAATAGATGGAGTTTAACATTGCTATAATAGAATTTTCCCTATTAAAAATACTTTCCCAATATCATCTGCTCTTAAAGGACTTTTTTTTTTTGAGACAAGAGTCTCGCTCTTTGGTCCAGGCTGGAGTACAGTGGCGCCATCTCAGCTCACTGCAAGCTCCGCCTCCCAGGTTCATGCCATTCTCCTGCCTCAGCCTCCCGAGTAGCTGACACTACAGGTGAGTGCCACCACGTCCGGCTAATTTTTTGTATTTTTAGTAGAGGTGGGATTTCACCGCGTTAGCCAGGATGGTCTGGTTCTCCTGACCTCGTGATCCACCTGCCTCCGCCTGCCAAAGTGCTGGGATTACAGGCGTGAGCCAGCGCGCCCAGCCCAGGACCTCTTAACTAAAATATTAAAGGCAAAAAATAGCATCCATGCTGGACCTCGTATTTTACAAAATACATTTCATTAACAATATTTTATTACTTTTTCTTACTTTTTTTTGAGACGGAGTCTTGCTCTGTCATCCAGGCTGAAGCACAGTGGCGTGATCTCGGCCCACTGCAACCTCCACCTCCTGGGTTCAAGGGATTCTCCTGCCTCAGCCTCCTGAGCAGCTGGGATTACAGGTGTGCACCACCATGCCCGGCTAATTTTTGTATTTTTAGTAGAGACGGGGTTTCACCATGTTGGTCAGGTGGTCTCAAACTCCTGACTTCATGATCCACCCGCCCCGGCCTCCCAAAGTGCTAAAATTACAGGTGTGAGCCACCGCATCTGGTCTCTTTTTAAAAACTTTTTCTTTTCAGAGAATTGTAGGTTTATATGTAGTTATAAGAAATAATACAGAGCATGAGCATACTCCATAGCCTTCATGCAGTGTTCCCCAGTGGCAACATCTTACATAACTATATTACCATATCACAAGCAGGAAATTAACATTACTAAAACCCACTGAATAGATTCCACGTGTTTTATATACAATCATTTCTGGGCACATATATATTTAGTTCTATGTAATTTTTTGCATGTGTATATTTGTGTCCAACACCATCACAGTCAAGATACAGGACAGTTCCATCAGAGAGCTCCCTCAGGTTACACTGTGACAGCCACAGCCACCTTCTTCCTCTCCCGATCCTGACCTCTGTCAAGCACTGGTCTATTTCCCATTTCTATACTATTGACATTTCAGGAATACTATGTAAATATAATTTTACAGCATATTACTTTTGAGACTGGCTCTTTTCACTCAGCATAATTCCTTTGAGATCCATCAAAGGTGTCATGGTGATCAATAGCTTGTTCTTTTGCTGAGTAAAATTCAATCGTAGCAGATACAATGATTCCTCCCACTTTATTAACCATTTTCAAAACTGTTTTTAACTACTCTAGTTTCTTTGCCTTTCCATATAAATTTTGTAATGCTTTTGTCTATGTCTATGTCTAAATAAAACTCACTAGGATTTTAATAAGGAATGCATTAAGCCTACAGACCAATTTTGGGTGAAGTGACATGTTTAATATGTTCCAATCCATGAACACAGCATGCTGTTATTATGTCATTTATTTAGATTTTTAAAAATTTCTATCGTTATTATTTTTAAATTTTACCATGAGGATTCTGTACATATTTTATTAGATTTGTATCTAAGTTTTCGTTTTCAGTGGAGCGATCATAAATGTTTCACACATACTCATAACCAGTATATAGGAGTGGATTGACTTTTTATGTTGATCCGGTAACATGCACCCTTGCTTAACTCACTTATTAGTTCAAGGAGGTTGGTATTTGTTTGTGTTTTCTTTTTGTAGATTTATTAGGATTATTTGCATAGACAATTATTCATCTATACATAAAGATGGCTGTATTTCTCTCTTTTCAATGTGTATGCCTTTTTTGTGCTCGGTTTTATTATTTTTTAATGTTTGATATTGTGGATAGGTAAGTAACAATACCAATATTTCTAACAATAATAGCTGCACAATTTAATTTCTTGTTAGAAAGGACAATTATCAATTTGAATAAGATGAATTATGTAAAGGAAATAATAGTGTAAACATTCTCTAAACTGTTTTATTTTCTAATCACCTAAAATCAGTACCCAAAATAACATTAGTAGCATTGGTAATGGAGTTCAGTTAGCAGGTTCTGCTCAACTGTGGCAAGTATGTAAAAAAAAACAACAACAATAACAAAAACCTTTCTTCTCTCAGTGACATTTAATTCCTTAGAAACAAATCCAAATAAACATAGCTAGTACTTGAATCTGTTAAGGTTTATAATCTTAACAAAGAGGGTTTTATTTTAATCACTTCAAATAGAAGTGAATCTTATTACTGAAAATTAATTATAATCAAGAATTTGGATCTATTACAAAATTAAAACTCTATAAATTCTTATTTTTAAATGACTAAACGAGAAAAATAAATATTACAAAAAGTTTCATTCTGTCTTATAACAATAACTTCAAAAACCAAATTTAATATAATCCCAGCTTTGCCTTTATATTAGGGAACTCATATATTGCCAAACACTTGGAATCAGGGCTTCATACAGTGGATTTATTATTAATATGTACAGGAGAGCAAGTTCCAAAATGTGGTAGATAAAATATTGGTCAACAGAGATGTTCTAAAGGAAAGATTTTCATTAATTAATTTAGTTTGTAATAAATACATAAATCATTTTTCTTAAGATTATTTCTACTATTTTATTAAATTATCTACACAAACCTGCACTACTGAAAACTGCTTAACTTTCTGATAAACTTCCAAGCTACAAGAGGCCTTTGCAGTGAATTAATGTCATAATTTTATGTTATCGAGAACTGTTTATTTTGTTTCTATAAAGCTGTACACCCAATATATTATTCTAAAGTAAACTGCCATAATGAAGGGATTATTTTGAACTACTTTATCAGTTGTCCCTTCATTCTAATAATTACTCTGCTATTTAATTAATATTGCAAAAATCAAATTCCTCTTACCAGAACATTTGCTCCATTTTGTTTTTCTCTTTATACTAATGAAAACTTAGTTAATGCATCTCTATTCCAAACAGTATCACACCAATCTTCATGTGAAACTGTCCATGTTATTGTCTTAGCAATAACTAGTTGAGTCATCTTTCAATAAAATCATGTTGAAAAGGTTGACTCAGTTGAATGCAACCCCTGGCTTATATCTCTTTTGGAATGTCTTTGTATTTACATAGTCATTCCCAGATTTGCTAACTCCGGAACACACTTTTTCTGACTTTTTTTTTTTTGAGGTGGAGTCTCGTCCTGTTGCCCAGGCTGGAGTGCAATAGCGAGATCTTGGCTCACTATAACCTCCGCCTCCCGGGTTCAAATGATTCTCCTGCCTCAGCCTCCCAAGTAGCTGGGATCACAGGCATTTGCCACTATGCCCAGCTAATTTTGTATGTTTTTAGTAGAGACAGGGTTTCACCATGTTGGCCAGGCTGCTATCAAACTCCTGACCTTGTGATCCGCCCCCCTCGGCCTCCCTAAGTGCTGGGATTACAGGCGTGAGCCACCGTGCCCAGCTTTCTGGCTTTTAATGACTAACCGAATCAGCATTTGGCATTCTAAAATATAACAAATATTAAAAGCAAAATAAATTTTCCTTTTATACATATGTTTGAGCTTTGGATTTTTTCTTCTAGGGTTTACAAAATTTCACTTTCTGCTTACATACCTCTCAACAAAGAATTCATAGTTTAAAGCATTGATAAGACATATTAATGAGATAACCAGGTATAAAATATTACTAACATTGTTACGAGGCAAAATGCACTTTACTTAAACTTATGTTCTTCAGTTACTTAAAGAAAACTCCTTTAATCATTCTAATACATTTTGAAATTTATTTACAGATCACATAAGATGCCTTCCCAATAAGCCAAGGAAGTAGCTGTGTTTGCATCTGAGAAATATCTAGACCTCTTAGTACATACAGACCTAGAGCAGATCATTCCATTAAATACTCCAGAGCAAGCCTGGTAAGATTTTCGAAAATGCAGGTATTGAGACCAACTAAATAGAATGGGGATTTTACATGAATTTGCTCAAGGAATTAAGGGTTAGGAATTAAATGATGATTAGAGCTATAAGGAAACGTGTAGATAATTCTCTCATTCTGTCATTCTAAGGAAAAAGCTATGATTTTTGCTTGGTTATTTATAAATAAAATTAGTTTAACAAAGTTCATAGAAAAATTATCTAAACATACTAGCCTAGCATTCAGCTACCTCACTTGGGACCAGATATTCAGCCACTCATAACATGCTCTGGAATTCTTGGAATCTTCAAGTTGGAAATGTGATCGGGCAGTTGAGACTATAGGTTGGAGAGGCTCTGGATTTCATAATTCCTTGAAAAATACGAAGATGTATTATTGCCACCAAGTGTAAATGCCTCAAATTTAATGCTGAGGATAGTTTGACTCTCCTATTTGCAAAGAACAAAAACTTGTCAACTTATCTCAAATAATTTAGAAGTTGTAAGAATCAACATTGTGGTGCATACATACTAAATTCTCTTTACAGCCTATCTACTCCAAAAACTACCCTCTTTTAACATGGGTATCACTCCCCAAATCTTTGTTCTTCCCAAGGAATCATCAATGGTACACCTAAAAAAGGTAGACTAATCAAATATTTTTTCCTGTGAATAAATAATTTTAAACTAAATGATAGACTGGTTTTGCAGGACCTGTGTTATATTAATGTTAGGATATTAAGAAAAGTTTTATAAAATTTTGCTTTTCCCCTGTCTGGTGGCCTAACTCTTTGATGGAATGGAATATATATAGGCCTAAGTGTACCACGATGAATTCATATTTTTACATAAGCCATTTGTAACCAAAAGAATCTTAAAATACACATATGGACACGCAAATTTATAAAATACTGAACAATCAAAGCTGAACATGAACTAGGAAAAATATGAAACCTGAATAAAACTGGAATCTATGGAAATGCTGACTAAAATTTTCACTCCATGCTCCACCACTAATGAGGCTCAGCTAAATTTGTAGTCCTTCTTTGGGTCAATTTATCATAGGATATCTCAACCTCTATTATTTATTTTTCCACTGAAGCAGAATTTCAGCTTTTTAGAAATTATGATTTGTTGTAATCCCTTATAGTCCTGACTTTCTACCCATGACTTCTTCTTAGCTTACATTCTCATTGCTAACTTGTTTTCATTTTCATCAAACTAGTTAAATGTCTAAGAAGGAAAATTGCCATTTCTTGTCTCGGTTGCCATGGATAGGTGGCCAACCAGTGGACTGACTGCCCTTAAGTTAACTGATGGTCCCTTGTAGATTCAACTGTGAGAACTCAAGTGTTTGTAGAGTTCACCCATTTCACCATAGTCTAGGATATAACTGGCCTTTTTGAGGCCTGTCTAGTAAAATAGCAAAGAGTTATTAACTGCAGAAGCCTTAGAATTAGAAAGGGTTGAACTTAAAGGAAAATTATTCCAAAGCTAAAATTAATTTTGTTTTAAAATAGAATGGCAGCATAGTTCCTTCCTTGATATTAGGGTTATAATAATTTTTGCCCTTACCAGATGTTAAGGTTTTTACTTAGCCACTAAATATTGAATATCATCAGGGGGATCCAAGATTAGATAATTTCACAGATAAATTATTCTTGTTGTTGGTTTACAGTTGACTAGCCACAATTTTTAGCCTGTTGTCATCAAAACATTTAGGTCACCAGACAACTTCTGCTCCTCTAGATATATTTATATTGTTGGCCAAAACTAGGAAGGAAAGTACAAGAGAACTTATCCTTGTGGAACTTTGTCTTTTTATTTGAGAATAAAAGCCTTTTTTAGAGTTTGTATCTACACAGCATTGGCCAAAACTATGTCATATGGCCATCTGTAGCTATGATGGACACTGAGAGGTCAAATAATTTGCCTTCTCAGTCAGAAGTATAAAGGAAGATAAGAGAAAGGAGTTATAAATGGCTTTGGGAAACCTAACCACAGTATCTGCCTCAACAATATTAAGTTCCTCAGAAAATGGAAGATTCTAGTAGGAAGGTTAATGTCAGTAGACAAATGGAGTGGAATATGAGGAATGTGGTCTAGATATGTCCAATATTTCTCATGTAAAAAATATCTAATTTCAGAAAAATTTATGTGGTTGCTTTTCAGCTGCATTTTAAATCTCCTAAGCTGAAGATGCATGTATCCAGGTGTCTTAAAATCACAATAAATGTATTTTGTAATGCATATGAAAAGATAAAGCCTCTCATGAATCTTAAATTTATTGTTAGATGTTTGTTTTGTCTTGCTTGAAAAACACATTTATTTATTAAAATGGGTAAATATCAGAGTCCCATAGAGCAATGAAACAATAAGCTATAATCCAAATGTGGATTAATCCAACTAAATGTGGATGGTTTGTATACATTACTTAGTTCAATGTTGCATAAAGTGGAACTCTACATCTAAACACTTCTTACAATAAATATATCATTGACTAAAATATAGTACTATTTTTAAAAATTGTTTTATAGCACAAATGAACAACTCAATGGCATGTTCCCTATCTTAAACATTAGTAAACTGTGTAATTTATTGATAATTTTGTGTGAAATAGAATATTCCGACAGCCCAAAGCAGGCTCCAAATCCTTTTAAAAATTTTTTTCTCCAAATTTCTTTGTAGCCATGCTGCCACAAAGGATTCTAACTTCCTTCAAATTACTCATTTAGCATATGGCCTTGCTTTCTCCAGTCTCCTTTTTATATTGGATTTTGTTGGAGGGACTTTGAATTTCTCTCCACTTATTACAAAGAGTTTTTCCTCAGCTCCTATCTAATAACTTACATCCCCACACCAATCATACTGCTTTGGAAACTCTCTCCAATTAACAGTATCTACTCTTCTTAGAAAGCAGGGAGAAGTTATAAATAGGATGTCATTTGTTAAACTAGAAAATCAATCTTATTATTTCCCTTCAATAATTTTCTCTTCCACTAACTCACTACCTCATCTGCATGTATCTTGATCATTTTTCGCTGGAGGAGTAACCAATGAAATAAAAAATAGGAAATAAATAGATGAAACAGAAAGCCAACTCTTTGAAAAGGCCAACAAAATTGATAAATCTCCCGGCAAAATAACAGACAAAAAAGAAAAATAATATAAATTATGAATATTAGAAATGAAAGAAGAGTATCATAATTCATCCCATGGACATTAAAATAATAAAGGAATATTATAAACAATAGTATTCCCACATAGATAAAATGGACCAATTCCTTGAAGACACAATCTATAAAACTTACACAAGAAGAAATAGACTATTTGAATATCTATTAAAGAAATTGAATCAGTAATTAACCATCTTTCAAAATGGAAAGCACCAGTCTCAGATGACTTCATTGTTAAATTCTCTCAGACATTTAAAGAAGAAATGACATTGAGCACCTTTTCATGTACCTGTTGGCCATGTAAATGTTTTCTGTGGAAAAATGTCTATTCTGGTCTTTTGATCACGTTTTTAATTGGGTTATTTGGTTTTTGCTATTGAGTCGTAAGTATTCCTTTTATATTTTAATTATTAACCGCTTATCAGATACACCGTTTGTAAATATTTTCTCTCATTCCATAGGTGGCTTTTTCAATTTTACTGTTTTCTTTGCTGCGCAAAAGTTTTTTAGTTTGAGTTGTTCCACTTACTTATTTTTGCTTTTTTTTGCCTGTGCTTTTGGTCTCATGTCCAAAAAATAATTGCTGAGACAGTAAGATATCATCTCACACCTGTATAGGATGGTTATTGTTGGAAAGACAAGAGGTAAGAAAAGATGTGGAGAAAAGGAAACTCTTATACAATGTTGGTAAAAATGTAAACTGGTATAGCCATTGTAAAAAGCAGTGTAGCGGCTCTTCAAAAAGATTAAAAAATTACCATGTAATCCCAATTCTGGGTATATAGGCAAAAATAAATAAACCAGTGTCTCATATATCTGCACATATTTCCACTCCCAGGGTCGCTGGCAGCATTTTTCACAATCGCCGAGATATGGAAACAACCTAAGCGTCCATCAACAGCAGAAAGGATAAATAAAATGAGGATATATAATGCACATTATTCATCCACAAAAAGAAAAAAATCCTCCATTTGTGGCAATATGTATGATCCAGGAAAGCAATATGCTAAATGACATGAACCAGACACAGACAGACAAATACTGTTTGATCTCATATACATGTAGAATCTAAAAAATTTGAAATCATAGGAATAGAAAGAACAGTGGTTGTCAGGGGCTAGAGGATGGTGAAAATAGAGAGGTGTTTGTCAAAAGGTACAAACTTTCAGATATAAGATGAATAAATTCTGGGGAAGCTAATGTACAGCATGAGTTGATGTGTTAATTAATGTGGTTGTGGCAATCATTTCACAATGTCTATGTATATCAAATCTTCACATTACATACCTTGAATATATACAATTTCTATTTTTCAATAAAAGATTTCAAAATAAAAATATGAATTATGCCAATTCTCTATGATTCACTTTTATGTATGTTTAACATAGAATATTGTTTCAAAAAATTAAAAGAAAATTGAAATTTTGTTAGTAATTTCTTCTTAATTTTATTAATTTCTTAAGGCTTTTTGGGAATATGTATAGTCTCCCTATTAAAGAAACCTATACCCATAAAAATTTGGATATATAAAAGAGAGAAAATGAATTATATATGTATATATTAGAAAAGACATATTTCCTCAGAATACCTCTCTTTTCAAGGTTTTGAAAGACTAATACATATAATCCCTGAAAACAGAGTAAGGAGAGAAATTATTCCTGAAGCGAACATTTCTGACTTTAAAAATAAGTTTTAAAAGCGTTAGATGTTACAAAGAAAACTAAATACACTAATGTTTTGGTAAGTCACATAGAGGCTGAAAAATGTCTCAGTGGGCATTTTTTTTTAGTTCTGTTACAGTAAAGTGTTATCATTTCATGTTTCTGCTTTTCTCAAAGTTGATTATAGTGTGAATAAATCAATATACAACATTTCTTAACAATGACAATTGATGGAATTGCATATATTACTGCATACCACGAAAGTTCTACAATATTCAAAGTTATTAACGTTTACATAAAATATTATTTAAATAGTATAGATAATATTTTTAGAAAAATATTGTAAAAATATTGCACCTCTCAAACTATTTTTTCTCTGCTGTGTGACACACAAACTCTCAGGTTCAAGGCCCTCCCATACAAATTTCAGTTTTGCTAAATATAACAAAACACTTTCTTTACTCACAAAGAATATCTGAGTGTCACTGAAGATGACATTACTGAAGAAATAACTTGAATAAAGAAAAAGGAGCATTAACCTTGACTATGCCTTTAGCTCCAGCCACCTTTTTAAGAGGAAATTGTTGGGCAGGTCTGGGAGGGCTAATCGCGGAATGAAACTGTAAGCCAGATCAAGTGTGAGGAGGGGAGGTGACAGAAGGTTTATAGGGTGGGGAAGCGGAGGTTGAGGAAGAATTGGGACCTGGCTCAGCCTGGTGAGGAGCAGCCTGGGGAGGAGCGGAGAGGTCAGATGGGTCCATAGAAAAGGAGGATTCAAAAGACTCAGAGCTTGGGGTGGAGACTGAAGGAACAGACAGGAGAGAAAGAAGAAAGATTTGAGATGAGTCACATTGGGAGCAGAGACTAGGGAGGGACCATGTGTAAAAGAATGCCTGGATGTCAGGCACCTTAGACCATTTGCCCATCTTACAACAAGAATTATCAGATCTTGTAGGATGGAGAAATTGAAAGTGCTGTTTTCTGGCTTTTTGGAACCATTGTTGAGTTTGTACTGGCGTCAAGTGGTATTGCAGAAGAAACTAAGGTGTTTAGGTTTTAGGTCAGGTGTGAGTTGAAGAGGTTTAAGTTCTTGAGAACACAGGCTAAGGGAGAAGAAGGAGGAATGGAGGGCGGAAGTTTGCCCATAGTGAAGGAGGCAAGCCCAGAGAAAAGAGAGGGTAGACACACAGAGAAGGGGAGTGGTGAGCAGCTCTGGGCTGCAATGTGGGTGAGCAGCCAAAGCAGGCAACCCCACAATTGAATTGCCACCAAGGGAATGTGGGTGAATGACCAAGGCAGGCATCCCCGCAGTGATCAGACACCAGTGGAATGTGGGTGAATAATCAGGCAGGTACCCCTGCAGTGATAAAACACCAAGGCAAGACTGTCTTCCTGAGTCCCTGACTGGCACCAGAGTTTTGGGTCCACAGATACAAAGTGTCTCCTTTGTCTCTACTAGAGAGGAAAAAGAACTGGAACTGGAAGGACAGGGAGATTGAAGGGTAGCAAGAGAGGCTGGAGAAGAGAGTAAAAAGACCACTTACCCGATATGAAATTGGTGAGATGTTCCTTGGGCTGGTTGGTCTGAGGACCCAAGGTCATAGGTGGATCTCCTCACGGAGTGATGACAAGGACAGGGGACCAGTCTCCCGAAGGAGTCTTCCTGTCCAGGTTTTGGCACCAAATGTCACACGTGTCCCTGTAAAGAGACCACCAAAGAGGCTTTGTGTGAGCAATGAAACTTTTTATTTATTTTTTTATTTTTTTTTATTTTTTGAGACGGAGTCTCACTCTGTTGCCCAGGCTGGAGTGCAGTGGTGAGATCTCGGCTCACTAGCAATGAAACTTTTTAATCACCTGGGTGCAGGTGGGCTGAGTCTGAAAAGAGAGTCAGCAAAGGGAGATAGAGGTGGGGCTGTTTTATATGATTTGTGTAGGTTGTGGGAAATTACAATCAGAGGGGGTTTGGGTTTTTCTCTGGCAGGCAGGGGCCGGGGGTGTCACAAGGTGCTCAGTGGGGGAGCTTCTGAGTGAGCCAGGAGAAGGAATTTCACAAGGTAATGTCATCAGTTAAGGCAGGAACTGGCCATTTTCACTTCTTTCATGATTCTTCAGTTGCTTCAAGCCATCTGGATGTATATGTGCAGGCTTGGGCTCAGAGGCCTGACATCGATGGGCATTTTTTTTTTTTTGAGTTCTGTTACAGTAAAGTGTTATCACTTTACATTTCTGCTTTTCTCAAAGTTAATTATAGTGTGAATAAATCAATATACAACATTTCTTAACAATGACAATTGATGGAATTGCATATATTACTGCATACCATGAAAGTTCTACAATATTCAGTTATTAACATTTATATAAAATATTATTTAAGTAATATAGATAATATTTTTAGAAAAATATTGTAAAAATATTGCATCTCTCAAACTATTTTTTCTCTGCTGTGTGACACACAAACTCTCAGGTTCAAGGCCCTCCCATGCAAATTTCAGTTTTGCTAAATATAACAAAACACTTTCTTTACTCACAAAGAATGAGTGTCACTGAAGATGACATTATTGAAGAAATAACTTGAATCCACTTAAATATGTTTAAAATACAAATTATTCACTATATTATTTATTTTTTGAGAAAGAAGAAAATCGCTTTCAACACAATTCACAACTGATTGAGCAAAAATCTGTAATACTTAAACAAAGATTAATTGTAATGACACTGGCTAAAGTATTGCATTTTTAAAGAAAAGTGAGTTCTAATAAGACATACCTATTTTTAAAACACATATTAATTATACACATAGAATGTATGAAAAACTACATTGATACCAACTCATATTCCTTTGATCACTTTTAATTTTAATTTCAATGACTCAAGTTCTTATATTTCATTATTTCGTAGCCTCTCTAGAATTATTTCTATTATTCTCCTTATATATTTTAAATCCTTACCAACTATGAGAAGTTGATATTTGATTATTACATTTCTGGAGACAAGATAACGAAAACATTCTTCAGCCACATATAAAGGAAATGAAAAGAATTATAGTTAATTTTACATAAAATTCAAGGGAGAAAGGTAGAAAAACAACTGTTAGTGACTAAAGATATTCGGATACTGAAACATGTGCTATCGTCCATGACAAAATTGCTTTTGTTTTTGTTTGTTTGTTTATCATTGAATATCTCATTAGTTTGCTTGGGCTGCCATAATAAAGTACTACAAACTGAGGGGCTGAAATCAAATGTATTGTCTCATAGTTCTGGAGGGTAGGAGTCCAAAATCAAGGTACGAGCAGGGCCATGTGCCCTCCAAAGTCTCTACAGAAGAATCTTTCCTCATCTCTTTCTGCCTCTGGTAACCCCAGGGATTCCTTACATTGTGGCAGCACAATTCCCATCTCTGCTCCCATCTTCATACGGCTGCCCTGCCTCTGTGTCTGTGTCTCTGCATCTTCCCATCATGGGAGTCTCTCTGTTATCTCTTCCCTTAGGGACAGTAGTCATATTAGATTAGGGCTCACCCTAATCAACTATGACCTTATATTACTTTGAATATATCTACAAAGACCTATTTTTAAAGAAAGCCACATTCACAGGTACCAGTGGTTAGGATTTTACCATGTCCTTTTGGCAGGGGCACAATTCAATCCATAAAATATACTATTTACTGTTTTGTTCTGTAAGATATGGATTACATTAAAATAAAACTATATCATGATAAATCATATATATTGTTATAAAAAAACTAGTATGACTTTGTCAGTATTATTTTTCAAAGCTTCTAAGGTCAAACAGCAAAATCATTAACACTGGAATTTTTGAGCTTTTTAAAATTAATTCAGATGGGCATGTGCATAAAAAAGAATTAAGCTATTAAAACATGGTAAGAAGGGGGGGGGTCACGGTATCCAGCATTGGGAGGCTGGGGGGGATAGAGGTCAGGAGATCGAGATGGTGAACCGTCTCTAAAAATACAAAAAATGGGGGGGGGGGGCGGTAGTATGGAGGGGGGGGAGGGGGGGGGGGAGCTTGCAGTGAGCGAGATGTGCACTGCACTCCACTGGGACAGAGCGAGATCCGTTCAAAAAAAAAAAAAAAAAAAAAAAAAAAAAAAAAAAACATGGTAAGAAGTCAACATATTTTAGAGGCCTAAGTCGTGTGTTGGTCTTTCTCTGACAGATTCACTCTTTTTCTGTAATGTTAACTATACTCATTTATGTATGCCATAGGAGAGAAAGAAAACTGGACTATCTAAATTAGTGGTTCTCAAACTTTAGAAAATATGTAAGTCACATGAAGAGCTTGTTAAAACACAGATACGAGGTTTCTATCTACATATTTTCTGATTCCATAGTCTAAGGTAGAATCTAGGAATTTGTACTCGTCTAGATTTAGTGTAGGACATAGAAACCACTCTAGCCATTTTAAACAGAGAGGCATTTTAATAAAATTATATTTCCAAAATACTTAGAATTAATTGAGGAGTGATAATCAGGGGACTGCCACTAGACATGTGATTTCAAGAATATACTATTGCAGTGGCTGACAATCCAGTGGTTCAAATGCTGCCACTCCACACCACAGGTACCATCATTGAAAGGGGTTATTAACTAGCAGAATGTAGGGCCCAACCACTACCAAAATGTTTGATCTTCACAGCCTGTGTGTCAATTGGCATCAACACAAGCCAACAGAAATATTACTTGTCCCTCTGTTATATAGGTACACTTTTTGACTCGCGTCCATGTGAAGAGACCACTAAACAGGCTTTGTGTGAGCAACAAGGCTGTTTATTTCACCCGGGTGCAGGAGAGCTGAGTCCGAAAAGAGAGTCAGCCAAGGGAGATAAGGGTAGGGCCGTTTTATAAGATTTGGGTAGGTAAAGGAAAATTACTGTCAAAGGGGGGTTGTTCTCTGGTGGGCAGGAGTGGGGATCACAAGGTGCTCAGTGGGGGAGCTTTTGAGCCAGGATGAGCCAGGAGAAGGAATTTCACAAGACAATGTCATCAGTTAAGGCAAGAACAGGCCATTTTCAATTCTTTCGTGGTGGAATGTCATCAGTTAAGACAGTAACCAGCCATCTGGATGTGTACGTGCAGGTCACAGGGGATATGATGGCTTAGCTTGGGCTCAGAGGCCTGACATTCCTGTCTTCTTATATTAATAAGAAAAATAAAATGAAAAAGTGGCAAAGTGTTGGGACAGCGAAAATTTTGGGGGGATGGTATGGAGAGATAATGGGCGATGTTTCTCAGGGCTGCTTCGAGCGGGATTAGGGGTGGCTTGGGAACTTAGGGTGGGAGAGATTAAGCTGAAGGAAGATTTTGTGGTAAGGGGTGATATTGTGGGGTTGTTAGAAGAAACATTTGTCATTTAGAATTATTAGCGATGGCCTGGATACGGTTTTGTATGAACTGAAAAACTAAATGGAATAAGAGAAGGAGAAAAACAGATATTAAAGGTTTAAGAATTGGGAGGACCCAGGACATCTAATTAGAGAGTGCCTAAGGAGATTCAGCACAGTCCTGCCAGCAAAGATTATTTATTTACTTTAAGAATTAAGAGTGGCAGTTTGGGGATAGCACGAGGAGATATCAGCTGTGATGGTTTGGAGAAACAGTGTAAACTGGCAGTGTAAACAAGAGCAGGGCATGTAGGAGTAGTTGAGAACGGTGAATAGGAGTATGACTAGACAGAAGATAGTAGGGATGACAAGTTTTTTGGGGTGCAGTCCAAGTTGGTCTGGTGTCTGGAATGAGACTGGGGCCTAATAAAAAGGAGCATCCCTACAGGAGCTCAAATGGGCTGTACCCTGTAGCATTCCAAGGACAGGCCTGAATTCTGAGAAGGGCAAGTAGTAAAAGTATTGTACAGTCCTTTTTAAGTTGGTTGCTGAGCTTGGTGAGGTGTGTTTTTAAGAGACCATTAGTCCATTCTACCTTTCCTGAAGACTGAGGACCGTAACAGATATAAAGGTTTCACTGAATACCAAGAGCCTGAAAAAGTGCTTGGCTGATTTGACCAATAAAGGCCAGTCTGCTATCGGACTGTATAGAGGTGGGAAGGCCAAACCTGTTGCTAGAAGTCAGGGACCCCAAACAGAGGGACCGGCTGAAACCATGGCAGAAGAACGTGGATTGTGAAGATTTTATGGACATTCATTAGTTCCCCAAATTAATACTTTTGTAATTTCTTATGCCCGTCTTTACTGCAATCTCTAAACATAAATTGTAAAGATTTCATGGACACTTATCACTTCCCCAACCAATACCCTTGTGATTTCCTATGCCTGTCTTTAATCTCTTAATCCTGTCAGCTGAGGAGGATGTATGTTGCCTCAGGACTATGTGATAATTGCATTAACTGCACAAATTGTACAGCATGTGTGTTTGAGCAATATGAAATGTGGTCACCTTGAAAAAAGAACAGGATAACAGCAATTGTTCAGGGAATAAGAGAGATAACCTTAAACTCTGACCGCCAGTGAGCCAGGCAGAACAGAGCCATATTTCTCTTCTTTCAAAAGCAAATGGGAGAAATATCGCTGAATTCTTTTTCTCAGCATGGAAAGTCCCTGAGAAAGAGAATGCGCACCTAGGGGTAGGTCTCTGAACTGGCCCTCCCGGGGTGCACCTGTCTCTTATTGTCGAGATTGCAGAGATGAAATAAACTCCAGTCTCCCATAGCGCTCCCAGGCTTATTAGGAAGAGGAAATTCCCACCTAATAAATTTTGGTCAGACCGGTTGGTCTCAAAACCCTGTCTCCTGATAAGATGTTATCAATGACAGTGGTGCCCAAAACTTCATTAGCAATTTTAATTTCACCTCAGTCCTGTGGTCCTGTGATCTTGCCCTACCTCCACTGGCCTTGTGATATTCTATTACCCTGTTAAGTACTTGATGTCTGTCACCCACCCACACCTATTCGTATACTCCCTCCCCTTTTGAAACTCCCTAATAAAAACTTGCTGGTTTTTGTGGCTTGTGGGGCATCACGGATCCTAGCAACGTGTGATGTCTTCCCCAGACGCCCAGCTTTAGAATTTCTCTCTTTTGTACTCTGTCCCTTTATTTCTCAAGCCAGCTGACACTTAGGAGAAATAGAAAAGAACCTGTGATTTTCAGGGCAGGTTCCCTGATACAAACCGAGGAATTACATCTGACAGAAGGGAAGAAATGACCGTGGTGGCCTTCTCAGACCTTGTAGGAAAGACCTCTACCCATCCAGTGAAAGTGTCTACCCAGACTAGGATGTATTTTAGTTTTCTGACTCGGGGCATGTGAGTAAAGTCAATTTGCCAATCCTGGGCAGGGGCAAATCCCCGAGCTTGATGTGTAGGAAAGGGAGGAGGCCTGAACAATCCCTGAGGGGTAGTAGAATAGCAGACGGAACACTGAGAAGTGATTTCCTTGAGGACAGATTTCCATAATGGAAAGGAAATGAGAGGTTCTAAGAGACAGGCTAGCGGCTTGTAACTTACATGGAAGAGGTTATGAAATGACGACAGAATAGAATGGGCCTGTAAGGCTGGAAGGAGATACTTTCCTTGGTCTAAGAACCATTTGTGTTGTGTGGGAAGAGATTGATAGGTGGAAATTTCCGCAGGGGAGTAGGTGGGAGTGACTGATATGAAGGAGAAAAACTGGCCGTGAGGGACAGAGGTTGGAATGCTAGCTTCTTGTCTGGCCACCTTATCAGCATAAGTGTTGCCTAGAGCAATGGGATCTGATGCCTTTTGACAGCCCTTGCAGTGAACGGCTCCAGCTTCCTCTGGAAGTAAAGCAGCTTCGAGAAGCATTTTTATTAAAGAGGGATTAATGATAGAGGACCCTTGTGTAGTGAGGAAACCTCTTGCAGGATATGAAAGGCATATTTAGAATCAGTATAAATATTGACGAGTAGTCCTTTTGCAAGAGTGATGGCTTGAGTTAAGGCAACTAGTTTGGCTTGCTGAGAGGTAGTGGAGGGGGGCAGAGCGGTAGCCTCAATGATAGATGTGGAAGGTACTATAGCATAGCCTGCCTTTGCTGGTGAGTGGCAATTAGGCCTGGTGGAACTGCCATCAATAAACCAAATGTGATACGGGTGAGGAACAGGAAAGAAGGAAATATGGGGAAATGGGGTGAATGTCAGGTGGATCAGAGAGATATGGTCATGAAGGTCAGGTGTGGTATCTAGAATAATGTAGGAGGCCAGATTGAAGTCCATGCCAGGAAAAATGGTAACTGTGGGAGACTCAACAAAGAGTATAGCTGAAGCAGCCGGGGATCAGAAAGTATATGCATCAGGTATGAGGAAGAAAATAGATTTTCGAAGTTATGAGAACTGTAGAGAGTGAGTTGAGCATACTTTGTGATTTTTAGGGCCTTTAAAAGCATTAAGGCAACGGCAGCCGCTGCATACAGACTTGAGGGCTAGGCTAAAACAGTAAGGTCCAGTTGTTTGGACAGAAAGGCTACAGAACACAGTCCCAGCTCTTGTGTAAGAATTCTGACCTTACTAACCATGCCTAGGAAGGAAAGGAGTTGTTGTTTTGTAGAAGGGATTGGGGTTTGGGAGATTACCTGGACACAATCAGCAGGGAGAGCACGTGTGTTTTTATGAGAATTATGCTGAGATAAGTAACAGATGAGGAAGAAATTTGGGCTTGATTGAAGTAATGGGGGCTGTCTGTGAATGCTTGCAGCAATACAGCCCAGGTAATTTGCTGAGCCTGCTGAGTGTCAGGGTCAGTCCAAGTGAAAGCGAAGAGAGGCTGGGATAAAGGGTGCAAAGGAATAGTAAAGAAAGCATGTTTGAGATCTAGAACAGAATAATGGGTTTTGGAGGGAGGTATTGAGGATAGGAGAGTATATTGGTTTGGCACCATGGGGTAGATAGGCAAAACAATTTGGTGGATAAGGCGCAGATCCTGAACTAACCTGTAAGCCTTGTCTGGTTTTAGGACAGGTAAAATGGGGGAATTGTAAGGGGAGTTTATAGGATTTAAGAGGCCATGCTGTAGCAGGCGAGTGATAACAGGCTTTAATCCTTTTAAAGCGTGCAGTGGGATGGGATATTGGCATTGAGCGGGGTAGGAGTGATTAGGTTTTAATGGGATGATAAGGGGTGCATGATCAGTCACCAAGGAGGGAGTAGAGGTGTCTTATACTTGTGGGTTAAGGTGGGGAGATACGAGCGGAGGATGTGAAGGAGGCTTTGAACTGGGGGAAAAGGCAGCAATGAGGTGTGGCTGTAGCCCAGGAATAGTCAGGGAAGCAGATAATTTAAAGTGTTTCGGCCTAATAAGGGAACTGGGCAGGTGGGGATAACTAAAAAAGAGTGCTTAAAGGAGTATTGTCTAAGTTGGCACCAGAGTTGGGGAGTTTTAAGAGGTTTAGAAGCCTGGTCGTCAATACCCACAACAGTTACGGAGGCAAGGGAAACAGGCCCTTGAAAAGAAGGTAATGTGGAGTGGGTAGCCTCCGTATTGATTAAGAAGGGGACGGACATACCTTCCACTGTGAGAGTTACCCAAAGCTCGGCATCCATGATGGTCTAGGGGGCTTCCGAGGCGATCCGGCACTGTCAGTCTTCAGCCGCTAAGCCGAGAAGATCTGGGAAGGAGTCAGACAGCCTTGGGCCAGAGTTCCGGGGGCTCTGGGAATGACTGCCAGGTGAGTTGAACAGTCCAATTTTCAGTGGGGTCCCGCACAGATGGGACACAACTTAGGAGGAATCCTGGGTTGTGGGCATTCCTTGGCCTGGTGGCCAGATTTCTGGCACTTGTAGCAAGCTCCTGGGGGAGGCAGGCCTGGAGGAACACCTGGCCACTGTGGTTTAGGCATTTTGAAGTTCTTGTGTGTGGACATGTGGCTGGGGTTTGTCTCACAGTGGAGGCAAGGAATTGCAACTCAGAAATATGTTGCTACTTGGCTGCCTCTACTCTATTATTGTACACCTTGAAGGCGAGGTTAATTAAGTCCTGTTGTGGGGTTTGAGGGCCGGAATTTAATTTTTGGAGTTTTATTTAATGTCAGGAGCAGATTTGGTAATAAAATGTATATTGAGAATAAGACGGCCTTTTGACCTTTTAGGGTCTAGGGCTGTAAAGCATCTCAGAGTTGCTGCCAAATGAGCCATGAACTGGGCTGGGTTTTTATATTTGATGAAAAAGAGCCTAAACGCTATCTGATTTGGGATAAAGAAAAAGGAGCATTAACCTTGACTATGCCTTTAGGTCCAGCCACCTTTTTAAGAGGAAATTGCTGGGCAGGTGGGGGAGGGCTAGTCACGGAATGAAACTGTAAGCTGGACCAGGTGTGAGGAGGGGAGGCAATAAAAGGATTATAGGGTAGAGGAGCGGAGGCTGAGGAAGAATTGGGACCTAGCTCAGCCTGGCGAGGAGGGGAGAGATCAGATGGGTCTTTAGAAAAGGAAGATTAGAAAGACTCAGCGACGCTTGGGGTTGGGACTGAGGGGACAGGCTGGAGGGAAAGAAGGAAGATTTGGGACAAGTTGCATTGGGAACAGAGACTAGAGAGGGACCAATGTGTAAAAGAATGCCTGGATGTCAGGCACCTCAGACCGTTTGCCCATTTTATGACAAGAATTATTTAGATCTTGTAAGATGGAAAAATTGAAAGTGCCGTTTTCTGGCTATTTGGAACAACTGTTGAGTTTGCATTGGGGTCAAGTGGCATTGTAGAAGAAAATAAGGCATTTAGGTTTTAGGTCAGGTGTGAGCTGAAGAGGTTTTAGGTTTTTAAGAACACAGGCTAAGGGAGAAGAAGGGGGAATGGAGGGCGGAAGCTTGCCCATAGTGAAGGAGGCAAGCCCAGAGAAAAGAGAGTAGAGACACAGAGATAAGGGGTGGGGGCTTCTTGCCCCCCAGAAAAGCAGAGAAGGGGTAGAGACATGGAGAGAAGGAGTTGAGGGGTTCATGCTCCCCAGAAAAGCAGTACTTGCCACTAAGGGTGAAGGACTAAGGCAGGCATCCCCGCATGATCAGACACCTCTGAAACGTGGGTGAATAATCAGGCAGGTGTCCCCACATGATTAAACACCAAGGGAAGACTGTCTTCCCAAGTCTGTGACCAGCACCAGAGTTTTGCGTCCAGTGATAAAACATGTCTCCTTCATCTCTACAAGAAAAGGAAAGGAAATGAAATTAAGAGAAGGGAGATATTGAAGTGTGGCGCCAAGATTGAAAGGAGAAAGAGGTTGAGGGATAGTGAGAGAGGTTGGAGAAGAGAGTAAAAAGAGGCCGCTTACTGGATTTAAAATTGGTGAGATGTTCCTTGGGCTGGTTGGTCTAAGGACCAGAGATCGTAGGTGGATCTTTCTCATGGAACAAAGAGCAGGAGGACAGGGGATTGATCTCCCAAGGGAGGTCCCCTGATCCGAGTCACAGCACCAAATTTCACTCACATCCGTGTGAAGAGACCACCAAATAGGCTTTGTGTGAGCAACAAGGCTGTTTATTTCACCCGGGTGCAGGCGGGCTGAGTCCAAAAAGAGAGTCAGCCAAGGGAGATAAGGGTAGGGCCATTTTATAAGATTCGGGTAGGTAAAGGAAAATTACAGTCAAAGGGGGGTTGTTCTCTGGTGGGCAGGAGTGGGGGTCACAAGGTGCTCAGTAGGGGAGCTTTTGAGCCAGGATGAGCCAGGAGAAGGAATTTCACAAGACAATGTCATCAGTTAAGGCAAGAACAGGCCATTTTCACTTCTTTTGTGGTGGAATGTCATCAGTTAAGGAAGGAACCAGCCATGTGGATGTGTATGTGCAGGTCAGAGGGGATATGATGGCTTAGCTTGGGCTCAGAGGCCTGACACACTTTATTAGCAGAACCCAAATCATATTCAGTCCTTAGACCTTAGCTACAAGGGAGAGAGGGAGATGGAGTTAGAGTTAGAGCCATAAGGTGCCACAGAAAAGGAGAGGGATCATCTAGATTCTGCACAGCACTTTAAGTGGTTCTAAAATAGCTGACCCTGAAGACCACACTTTGAAAAGATCTCAATATTCACTCATTTAAAATAAGGCTAAACCAAAGTTTGAGTTTACTGGTAACAAATGTTTCTTTTTTATATTAGAATTAATAAAGTAACATATATGGCCATTTGCAGTGGTTCAAGCATATAATCCCAGCACTTTGGGAGGCTGAGACAGGCGGATCACTTGAGGTCAGCAGTTTGAAACCAACCTGGCCAGCATGGCGAAACCCTGTCTCTACTAAAAATTAGCCGGGTGTGGTGGGGTGCGCCTGTAATCCCAGCTACTTGGGAGGCTGAGGCAAGAGATTCGTTTGAACCTGTGAGGTGGAGGTTGCAGTGAGCTGATATCACACCACTGCACTCCAGCCTGGGTGACAGAGTGAGACTCCATCTCAAAACAAAAAAGAAAGTAACATCTAAGCTGAGTCTAAATTTCAAAAAATTTAAATGAAAAAAGAGACGTTGTAACCAGAAGCAATATCATGAATAAATAGTTTGGGCCCATTATAAAAATATATGCTATTGTTATTCAATAGAAGTAGTTCTAAATGATACTTGGTGCCCATATTATAAAGAACTTTGCATTTCTAGACTAAAGAATTTAAATTTCATACCTTTATTGGGGTTGTGCTAGCTGGTAAAACAAATAGAATCGAAATATACAACAGCTCGAACAAAATAGAAGTTTATTTCTCATTCTCATGACCATCTAAGACGGAAGTTGCTGGTTGGCAGGCAGCTCTTCTCCACATAGTGACTCAGAGACTGTCGCCTCTTATTTTGTAGTGCAATTTTCCTCTAGGGCCCCACCCTTATCCATATACTACCAACTGAGGGGAAAAACACTGTGGAGATTGCACCATTCTTAAAATTCATGGCTCAGAAATGGCACATATACCTCCTTCACATTCTATTGGCTAGAACTCTGACACGACTTTATATAAATACAAGGGATGCTGGGAAATATAGTTTAGCTGTGCACTCTGGAAAAAATATTGTCGTTAAAAATCTGCTACAATTCTGTAGGCACACATCCTCTCATGGGTTCTCCAAGAAACATTAGTATTACGAGTTACTCTACAATAGTTAAAACAAAACAAAACAACAACCATTATCCAGTGAATAAAAGTCTCTGAGAAGTTTTCTAGTAAAGAAACCTTGTAATTGTATTTATGCAAAGATTTTATACTTGTTTAACTATTGAAACCCATTTTGAAAGAATGCTTTGGAAAATAATATTATAAGTAAAGAGCAATTAGTGATAATTTCTGAATAGAAGAGTATTGCTGTATGATCAGAGCTATTCCTTTGAATTATTAAGCTGGACAGTATTTCTAGGGCACATAGAAGAGAATTAGTTTGAGGAAGGCATACCATGAGGGATGACATTTAATCATAAGTGATGACATAATAAAAGTAAAACATTTTATAGCCTGATTTAGGCCGATGACAGAATGGAAATGAGAGAATTTATAAAAAACATTGATACTGAAATAAACAGACCAGACAACTAATTAGATGTAACGCTACAGAAAAGAGTCACATATGTATCTACTTGAATGTGAACCAAGGATGAGGGAGAAATTATAGATGTCTCCAAGGTTTTATTTTCAAGGAACTAGAAACATGGTAATCAAAAAGAGTTGTTGTGGCAATTATTAACAGAAATAAATCAGAGAAACATAGGTAACAGTTGGTTTTGTTATGAGGCGTTAAATAGCCTTAAATTAGTGTAAATCTTGGAAATTTGAAGTTGCCAAAGATAAAGTATGCAACAAGAAATAAAGAGGGTTAAAGCCTAGTTATTGAGGGTTACTGCATTTAGATGGGAAGAAAAAAGATAAAAAAAAAAAAGGGAGACACAATATCTAATACTATGTATCAAAACCAAGGGAGGAAGAATTTGCAACAAGTTAGTGGTCACCTACCACAAACAGCATAGAGGTAACCAGTATTACTACATCACCAAGGGTGTGATACAAATAAGGTCACATTCCATTTAACACTCAAGTTAAATGCTCCAGGCAAAATTAGCAGGACAAGCAATTTTCTTTAGAACTCTTTTTTCACTTCAAAGACTAAAAGAACCCTGGGTCAATACTCAAACAAAAATTACAGGCCAGCTTTTTAAAATACCAGGTGAAATGAAAATTAGAAATCCATCTCAGTACCGTCGGCACTCCAGTTTTAGGTTATGTTTCTTTTTTTGCTGAAATAGAATGCTGCCACTGAAAACAAACCTTAACCAATATTGCAATGATCACTTTGCTGGTGCAGGTCTCCACGTAGGCCACAGTTTTTCTTTGAACTAGAAAATGATTTCTTCACACTCTAATGCCAAAGTATATTTTTGAAAATACGTAGTAATATATCAGCTAAAATTCACACAGAAGCCGACTAAGGAAAAGACTAAAACCTCACACCCTAAAACATGAAAATTAGTAACTCAGAAAAGAAAGGGAAGAATTTGATATAATATTTCTGGGCTGTTAATGCTGAAACTATCATTTTGGAATTAGTGTTCAGACAAGGAGTTGATGTAATAAAATGCTAAGACTTCTCAGTAACATCCTTAAATTGGAGAGTGGTGGACTGAAGAATGCATTAATAGTCCATAGCACATAAAGGAAAACAAAACAAAAACACTGAACTTTTAAATCTAAAAGTCCTACTTAGCCAGGACACGATCTCACCAGAAATAGAAAGTTCAATCAGGGGTGGCTTGCTCTTTTCCAAGGTTTTATGTGATCTGGCGGAATAGGCAAACTTAAGATTCCACATAATTGATTTGGCCTTGGTACAGGACTTTTAGTAGGATCTCAGAGCACAGAACAGCTCCTGGATTTTCCAGAAGAGACTCAGTGTTCTTAACTAGAAAAAGTATATAGACATTAACACCTAACCTACCATCTGTATCTCTGAAGGGAAGGTAAAATCCTAAATGAGGCAGATAAACATAAAACAGAATTTAAGCAAGGGTATGGCCTTGAAAGTATCCAAACATGCTAAAGAAAAGGCAGAAAAATACCACCTGAATTATCGAGGTGTTGAAAGTGTAAAGAAGGAAATGTAATCAGTATGAAACTAGGTTATATGAAGATCCATATAAATGTATATTAATGTTAGTAATGTGGTTAATAGATTTCTCAACTTTTAGAATTTACCTAAATGCAATTATTGAACAGTTAATTATCTTACAGAACACAGTATAGATGTTACCAATGTGGTATATTGCCCATATTAGCAAGAAGAAAAATGGGAAGAGACGTGGAGGAAGCAGAAGGTCTCTAAAACCTCAAAAACAGAAATACAAAAACAAAACCAAGATGTAAAGGCAAAAGTTGACGGGAAAAGAAATAGAAGGATGAAGATATTATTTAAATTTTCAAATGTAACAAATTGTTAAAAAACTGATATAGCTATCAAATTTGAGAGGGAGGAGAGGAGGTAAAGATGTTGTAAGTGGATCAAACTTGACATAATTTAGTAGGGAATTTCTGTATTGCATATTGTTAATAAATTATGGGAAAGAGGCATAAGAATTCTATTGAGAGCTCTAGCAGGAACTAGGAAAAGAACTGAAATAAAAATTGTTTTAAAGTGATGCCTCTGAAATACAGTGCTGATGTGGGAAAAAATAAAATGCAAGCCAATTGATTTCTATTTTAACCATTTAATCAGATTTCATCATTTATACATTTTATCATGATAATTTTGAAAGCCAATATATCCACTTCTTGTCCAGGTATTAATTGTCTGCCAAGGAATTTAAGGTAGGCAAAAAATTTCAGCAAACTTTTCCCTGAGCAATAGGCACAGTAATAATGCTAATACTAATACTAATATTAAAACAAGAGCTCCTTAAGTTCCTCTTTGAATAACAAATAATCTGATAAAAAGGGAGTTTCTGCTCCACTTTTATAGGAAGAGATCTAGGAGACTTGTATAGCTGGGTTTTTTGTTGTTTGTTATTGGGTTTTTTTGTTTTTGTGTGTGTGTGTGTTTTTTCTTTTTTTTTTTTTTTTGAGATGGAGTCTCACTCTGTTGCCCAGGCTGGAGTACAATGGGCGCTATCTTGGTTCACTGCCACCTCTGCCTGCCGAGTTCAAGCAATTCTTCTGTCTCGGCCTCCGGAGTAGCTGGGACTACAGCTGCGCACCACCATGCCCGGGTAATTTTTTGTATTTATAGTAGAGACGGGGTTTCACCATGCTGGCCAGGCTGGTCTCAAACTCCTGACCTCATGATCCACCCGCCTCAGCCTCCCAAAGTGCTGGGGTTACAGGTGTTAGCCACCACACCCAGCCAGCTGTTTCTTTTAATCAAGTTTTACACACCAGGCAGTCTGCTACACAGATCACATTAAAGGAATAAGCATGGGAGAAAATACTACTGAATTTCAGTATTTTGTGGGCACAGATAACTTTTGTGTTTAAGTATTGTTGGTACTAGAAGGCAGACTGAAAGAATTTATGGAATAAGTGAAACATAAAAAATTGTTATAGAATTTGTTCACAAGAATAAGGAAGGAATAAATGTATAATGGAATATGCTTATTCAGCTACTCAGGCATGTCATTGTACCCTCAATCCTACACTGCTCTTTATTCCTCAAATCTTCCTTTCACAAAACCCTTACTCCCAACTTCATTTGCTTTCATTTACTTATCCTACATGACTCATTTTAAATGTCACTTCCATTCAGAAGCTTTCTTGAACTAACGGATATGATGGCATTGCATGTGCATATGTGTACTATATGCTTCCTCTCTTAGAGGAATAATCAGACTTGAGATTAATTATTTACTTAATTGTCTGTCTCCTCTAGTTTATTCAAACATCTTTTAAGGAAGAGCCCATGTCTCCTCTGCTCTCCACTGCATTTCCAGTGCACAGAGAATGTCTGACGCAGTCAATACTCACTAGAGAATAATTTTTTAAATAAATACATGAGTATATGAATGCATGACTACTTTATTGAGAGCTGTGTTTGTTCATCATTGTTTATCTGTTTGAGGGGAGGGAAGGAAGGCATTGAGGATGGTATTTCAGGATAATAATTTTTATTTATTATTTTTTAGTGAAACAGAGTCAGCCAAGGGAGAGAATAGAGATCCAACTAATAACTATTTAGTCGAGTAATGCCTTCAAGAAATGCTTCTCAAACCTTAAGTGCATACAAATGGCTTGAATAACCTGTTAAAGACACAGATCGGATTTGGGAGTTCTACATGGTGCATGCGACTCTACATTTTTAAAAGCTCCCAAGTGATACTGATGCTATGAACCGAGTTCTAGGTAACACTGTGTTCAAAACAATAGGGAAAGGTGAGTCTAATTCCAAACAACAATAAGTGTGTTTGCTCTGGCAAGGAAGAGAATTCCAATTTCCATAGACAGGTATATAGACAGATGAAGACAGAGAAACCTAAAGGCAAAAAAGAAGACAAACAAAAGTACTGTCATTAAAAATCCTCTCTTCCCCCAATAACTAGATGGCATATTACTTAAGTATTAAAAATTTGAGAGTGGGCTGGGCGCAGTGGCTCACACCTGTAATCCCAGCACTTTGGGAGGCCAAGGCAAGTGGATCACTTGAGGTCAGGAGTTCGAGACCAGCTTGGCCAACATGACGAAACCCCATCTCTACCAAAAGTACAAAACATTGGCCGGGTGTTGTGGGCGCCTGTAATCCCAGCTACTTGGGAGGCTGAGGCAGGAGAATCGCTTGAATCTGGCAGGTAGAGGTTGCAGTGAGCCAAGATTGTGCCACAGCAGTCAGCGACAAAGAAAGACTCCGTTTCAAAAGAAAAAAAAAAAATGAAAGAGTGACCTGGGCTTGTACAAATAGGAAAGTGTTTTTAATCCGGTGATGTGGGAAAGGTTATAGGAGAGCAGTTCTTAACTTTTACCACTAACATTACCAGGGGAGTTTTTAAAAGTTCAGTGCTCAGACCACACACCAGGCCAACTAACTAGAATTCCTTCGGGTCTTTCAGCATCAATATATTTTAGAGCTTCTTAGGTGAATCCACTGGACATCCAAGGATGAGAACTGTACCCATATCAGTTTGACAGCAGCTAACAATTTGAAGCCAGTGGGAGCTGTAGTTCTCCTCTCCTAGAACCTCACTACTGGGAGGCATGCTACCATCACAGTAAGACTCAGGCTGAATTATTACATGTTTAGAAGGATCAAAAATAGTTAAAGTCATGTTAATGTAAACTAGATGAAGTCTTCGCTATTTAGCCTTTTAGGCAGTCCAACTGTTCTTGGTAGGCCAACTCAAGTTCTTGACTTCACCACACGGAAGAATTTGAGAGCAACCCCAAAGTAAGAGTCGGCAAGGTTTATTGCAAAGTGAAAGTACACTCTGAGAGGCAGAGTGGGCTGCTCAGAGGGAGAGACAGCAGCTAGTTCTTAAAAGGAATTCCTTTTATGGCCATTGTTTTATGGGAGTTGTTTATACATATTCATTCATAAAATACCAGCAAAGTCAAGTTATGCAAAGGTGGACCTGTGGTTGGTGGAGGGGCTTAGCATCTGCATATCCCAACACACATCTCATGCATCATTAGCTTATAAAATCTCACCTAAGGGTGTGTTTTCTACTATCAAAATGAGAAAAAGTTCACTGTAAGCTAAACCTTGAGCCTAGCTGCACGTGTGGATAAAGTCCTAGCTTCAGGCAGGAACCTGTGGTTTCTTGGGCTTTGGGTGTTGATTGGCTGGAGAATGAGGAAGCTACATCAGGAATAAGAAGAGGCTTTTGTTCTTTCTGGGGCTGTACTAGGTATCAGGAACTTGTAACCATCTGGCGGTCCTGTAGGATTGCTTATCTTGCAGAAAAGTTTCTGAAGCAGGTGGATACAAGAGAAAGGAGCCTGCTGTGAAAGGGGCTTCACAAGGAGACAAGTTAGGATGACCTAACTTTATAGTTGGGTCAAGAGACAAAATCTTCTAGCAAGTGAAAGGGACAAGTCTTAATGGGTCACTGGAACTAGTGTGCTTGCTGAGCTCCTCAGATTTTTAGATCTCATTAATGATAACTACTTTTTATTTTTAACCAATCATGTATCTTGTACAACTCTCATTTAGATAATGAAAATTTATTTTTACCATTCCTTATGTTAATTAACAAATTCTCTACTGTAGATTAAGATAACACTAATTGAATGGCTTGCTGTACTTGTGGCTGAAGTGTGGGCCTTTGATTAAAGTCTTTCAAATGCTAATTAAACACCCTTGAATTGTAAACAACTCATTCTGTTACTTAAAATTTAAACACTTCCTAAAGTGTTGATTGAAGTCAGTTGCAGAAAATATCATTGTTGAGTGCTCAGTGATTGAGGGCCAGAGTTGCATGACTTAGGACAGTATTTTACAAAGCAGAATCAGATTGAATCCCACACAATTCCAAATGACCTACCCAACAGACAATTCTAGTAAGCGATTATCTTATTTATACATATCTGAACCCAGGCTTCATCCCTGCGTTACATAAAAATATAAAGTGTTTCTGCATTATGTTTGGGAACTGTTAATTTTTCAGTATTGCAAGTGACCTGTGAGTCAAGGGACAATACTTTGTATTGTTCAAATATTTATCAAGAATTGCTTGTAATTTCAGAAAACAATGTCACCAATAGCAATGTTATTTGTACTAATTGAATCATTAATACAGCATCCCTGTATCAGTCTGCATTTGAGACTGTTGCCATCATGGTAATATTAAACATCAGTGAAACATTTAGCTATTATGCTTTCTAGCACAAGTCGTACATGACTTTTTTTCAAAAAAGAAAATGCACTTAGCTGTATTAGAACTTTTCTTTTATCTCTTTTTTACGTCACAGCTATGTTTCATTCTATGTTGCAGTAATTCAATTTTTAAAAAAATTCTTTGTATAAGTAGGTCATACATTTATGAATTCTATTTCATAATAGTAAAGGGAGAGTTAAAAATATCGTGCTGTTGGTCCATACTGAGCTATTTTAAGGTAAATATAGATAATATAAAAGTTTTAAACAAGGTCACTGAATAGAGGTGTGCACACTGTGAGAACTCAATAAAAAAAAATAGAGCGCATCCTTTCAAAGTGGAAATAATTACATTGTTTTCTGATGTTTTTCATCAATGCTCATTACTTGCTCTGAAAGCATATGACAGAAATAAAAGATGAGAATCATTTTGAGTAAGTTCCCAAACTCATCTAACAAGTTTAAGAAGTATGTTAGAAATAATAGGTGTGTAGGTAAGTATGGAGAGAATGAATTTAAAAATTTGTCCTCTGAGAAAGCAACGCCAAAGTTAAACAAGCAAGAAAGATTTCTTTGAACGCTATTGCAATAAAATAGAGAGAGACCAGAATACAGTACAGAAGCCTTCTCCCCACCTTATCCACAGAGGGTAGGTTCCAAGACCCACAGTGGGTGCTGAAACCTCAGACAGGATCAAGTCCTTTAGGTAAATACAGTCATGTATTGCTTAATGAGGAGGATATACTCTGAGAAATGTGTCAATAGGCAATTTTGTTGTAGGAATATCATAGAGAGTACTTACACAAACTAAATGGAATAGCCAACTACCACTCAGGCTATATGGTATAGTCTATTGCTTCTAGGCTACAAATCTCTATAACGTGTTAACACTGTAGGCAACTGTAACACAATGGTGTTTGTGTATCTAAACATAGGAAAGCTAATGTGTTGTGCTACAACATTACACTAGGCAATAGGAATTTTTCAGCTCCATAATAATTTTTTTTAAGAGACAAGGTCTTACTCTGTCACTCAGGCTAAAGTGCAGTGGGGTGATCATAGCTCACTGTGACCTGGAACTCCTAGGCTCAAACTATCCTCCCACCTCACCATCCCAAATAGCTGGGGCCACAGGCATGCACTACCATGCCTAGCTAATTTGTAAATTTTTTTGGTAGAACCAGGGTCTCACTATGTTTCCCAGGCTGGTCTCAAACTGCTGGCCTCAAGCGACCTTCCTACCTTGGTCTCCAAAGTGTTGGGATTACAGGTGTGAGCTACCTCACCAGGCCTCCATTATAATCTTATGGGACCACCATTGTGCATGTGCATTGTGCATTTTCATTAACTAAAACTTCATTATGTGGTATATGACCACTGTTTTCCCCTATATATACATACCAATGATAAAGTTTAATTTATACATTGGGCACTGTAAGAGATTAACATCAATATCTAATAATTATACAACAATTATAACAATATGCCAGCATCACTACTCTTGTGCTTTGGGGCCATTATTAAGTAAAATAGGGTTATTTCAACGCAAGCATTGGGGTACCTCAACAGTCGATCAGATAACTGAGATGGTTTCTATGGGACTAATGGATGAGTAGCACATACAAGGTGCATATACTGGACAAAGGAATGATTCACATGGTGGATGGGATGAAGCTGGGTGACACTGTTACAGATGGGTCTTTGTTCTTAGAGCCCCCAAGATGGTGGTGGGCTGCTCCCAAGATGGCGGTGGCCGCTCCCAAGATGGCAGCGAGCCTTTTCTTCTCTAATCTGGGGTTCTTGGCCTCATAGATTCCAAGGAATGGAACCTTGGGCCATGTGGTGAGTGTTATAGCTCTGTTAGAAGCTGTGGGTCAGGGAAGAGAACCCAGGAACCTAGCGACTATTGTTCAGCTTGATTAGGACGAACCCAGGCACTTAGCCACGCAGGAACAATGGCGAGCCTCTAGCCCAAACCGGAGTGGCAATGGGAGCCTCGCTGCATCAGAAATGCAGCGGAGCCCCTGCTGGATCCGGAGGCGTGGAAGTTAATGGTGGTCTGGGACCAGGGCAATCAGCAGTGGTGGACAGCAAGCGAAAGCTCAGCTCGAGCCAGAACAAACACAGACCAGAAGAGTGTGCATTTGCAAGATTTAATAGAGTGAAAACAGAGCTCCATACAATGGGAGGGGACCCAAAGGGGGTTGCCCCCTCCCGGCTCCAATGCCTGGGGTTTATGTCCCTGTCATGGTTCCTCCCCCTGTGCTCTCAGATGATAGATGATTTGACTATTTCTTTAGCTCCTGTTTTTAGCCTAATTGGTGTTTTAGTGAGCCGTCTTTACTACCTGCCACAAGCCCCATGTTTAAAGGTGGGCGCGGTCATGTTCCCTAGCTAGGCTTAGGAATTCTTAGTCGGCCTGGGAAAACCAGCTAGTCTTGTCTCTCAACACGAGTTTTATCATACTACCCAGAACACTGTGTAATTTAAAACTTACAAATTATTTATTTCTGGAATTTTCATTTAATATTTTCGGACTGCAGTTGACTGTGCGTGAGTAACTGAAACTACGGACAGTCAAACTAGGGATAAAGGGTACCTATCGTATGAACTCAACTGCATTGAAACAGAGGGAAGGAGAGTTTTTGAAAAGCCAGGGATGAAGATCATAGGCAATTTGTGTTGCCAACTGATCTTACCCAAAAGAAAAGTAAACTTTCTCATATTTTCATAAAAAGAGGTAATTTTATAACTTTGAGCAAGGCAGCCACCCACCCAAGTTAGGCCACTACCCTCCCATAGAAAGCAGGAGATGGGGTGCTATCTCTCTTAATGTTTACATTTTAAAGACATGGCAAACAGATCCTTCAGAAATTCCTGAGTTGTAAAACTAAGGAGAGGCTTTTAAAAGGATTTGCTTCTCAAAGGGGCAGAGAAATAATTTACAGTTACAGATTTTCTAAATAAAATGCTCTAAGGAAAGGGAGGTAGGACCTAGAGTCAGAAGGAAGGCTGCATAAAGTTTAGTCAGGCAGAGGGAAACTACAAAGTCACCTGTAAATTAATCACCCTGGAAACCATAAACTTATTCCAATCATCTGCACTATCTTATTCAAAGCCCAAAGGTATTGAGAATTCTTTTTTGGATGAGGACAAAACTGTGTTTTGAATCATTGATCCATTTTTTGTTCTTAATCTTGTATTTATTAAAATTTAGAAAAAAATAAAATAAAACTTAGAAGATAAGACAAAGAGTTTCCCATGTAAGTTTTGTCGACTGTGAAGAAAATACAATGACTAATGAAAATGCATGCATGGATAAGTTTGGATATGTCTGTTAAAAATTGTTATTGTACTATATGTATATGTTAACATACAGGATAAATGTCACATTTTATTGATATGTAAGTATTGTCCTAAATGCTACAATTTTATCATAATTTGCCATTATCATAAACAATATAATCATTTAAATGAGCAATAAAATTAATTTTCCATTATAAAATTTATATTCAACAGGCAGCATGAACATTTTATATACTCCTTTAAGCTAATATATTTCTGCTATGCTTTCATTTGAAGTAGATTTTCATTTATACAATACTCTATTGCTAAAGCACTGAGGGCTTACTTCAGAAATATGCATTTCATTTTTTAAGTACATAAAAGTATATTAAAAAGCTCCCATTATTATCTCTACTTGAGAAAATCTGTTTATACAAGACTTGAAGTTGAACAAAATGATTTTTTATGAAACCATTAAGCAAAGATTCATTTATCCCTAAGGATAGAAATAATTGTATCTGTGTAGATCTGGCTTTATAATAGATTTAATATTTCTAAATTTGCAAATAAGTTCTATTAGAGTTTTCCCCAAGCATATCGCCAGACACTAATAATAAATATTTGAAAAAGGTACTGCTATTTTTTTCTCTGTGTCTTTCTTATTACTTATGTGCATCATCTACCCTTCATATTTTCCCATAAATGATTGGTTTAAACACAATTCTTACACTATAGTATTTGTGACACAGAGTGCATTTTATGAATAAAGGAACAAAAATTTGTGTTTTCCCTTTGAAATTTTTTTGCTAATCTTTCTTATTTAGTCTTTTGAGTAAACATCATTCTATAGGTTGCAATAATCTTTAATGAATCACAATGTATAAATTTAAAAATTGTAATGCATATAAATAAGTTGATATTATTTATGTCATATAAGAATCTGTTAAGTTATGAAAAGCAAGATCACCTTGTGCATTTGATCATTCTTAAAAATTCAATTTATTCATTCTGAAACTTTCAGAAATAATAAAACAAAAAAAAATGTTTGAAGTGAAGCAAATCACCTGTTCTTGAAGTGGAGGTCTGAGCAAACATGAGAGAATAAGAGTGACTTCAGCAACTCTGAGGCAACCTGTGGAGTGGCAAAAGCAATAGATTTAGAGGCAGGAAGACATGGATAGGAATTTCAGCTATATCATTTTTTGGCCCATATTGGAAACAAAGAATAACCTATTCTCTTTCTTGCCTATATTAAAATATCTAAATATGATTATTAAATTGCTCTTTGTATTTCTCTTAGTATTAATTATATCAGACATTTTCATTGTGTAACCTTATTTATTCTTTTGCAGTCATTTTATTTACATCTGTCAAGTTTTCATTTCTTAATGTTCCCTTTCAACTTTGTAGTTCACATCAGAAAGAGAGCAATGTGCAAAAAACTTTTAAATCAGAAATGAATGATCTCACAGATCACCTTTAAAAATATGGAATAGTAGCAACTACATGGTTCTGATGTTTCCCTTGATCCAAATCTATTTTCTCCATTAACTGTCCAAAGATTCTAACTATGTAATAGCAGACAGCTTTTTGTGGCTTTACTTCTATTTTTTTTTATTTTCCAAATTTTCTATATGTAATTATATAAAGTCAGTAGCTTCATTGTGTTTAATCAGATGACACCAACCTGGGCATAATAATAGAATCATAATAACATTTTTAAACAAACAAAGATGATTTCTCTTGCTTTGATTCTCTCATTTCTGCAGGAATGCCAGCTCCCCCAAATTCCACCCTCATAGTACTTTTTTTTTTTTAATCTTTAGGACAGTGTCTCCTACCTACTCACCAAGTATTTATCAGAGTTATCACCTTCTGTGTCTGTGGTTTTTCACATTCCTCCTCTATTTCTATGTGGTATCTACTGCCAAATCATCAAGACCTGCACCAAAGGCAGCACCACTCATGCTAAAAGTGCCAAGACCCAGTGCCTGTTTTCTATTCTAAAAGTAAACTGGTCTGAATAGACACTATGTGCTGCACCTGTATTACAAAAATTGCTCTCAGTTATAAAAGCCACAAGTAGTGCTTTCATTGTCTCATGTAAAATTTAAAGTAACTGCCACTGAAGCTTTTCTTTTGCTTTCATTGCAGCTTTCTCTTTCTGGAGTTTAAACATAAGTTCAGAGATGTGGGGCACAGGATAATCTAATGAGAGCCAACAGCTTTACAGAAGAAGCAATCTGTCTTTTTCCAATACAGATGCCATGTTTTTAAATCCATTGTACTTCTTTACTCTTTTATTTTAGGTTACTTTTCCCCCAAGGAATGTATTTATCCTTGAGTGTACAGATATACAAGAAGATTAATTTTTCCTATGTGACTTCGCCTCTCACAGCCCCTTCCATAAGAGGTTAGAGAAAGACAGGTCTAAGTTCTATTCTGAGCTGCTTTAGGACATGTATAGCACCCTTCAATAAAAGGACAAAGTAAGCCCCATATAGCAGTTTATTGTTGGTTGGTTGGTTTTATTTTTCCCCCAGGTAGATATAGCAGCAGTCAGCAGGGAAAGAAAATAATATCTACTTTTTGATTCCTGGGAATTCTCCAACTGTGATGGACTAGAGGCAAGATCAGATCACCTCTGGTGCACTACAAATAGAAAGGATTAAAGAGCTCCACTCTCAAGGAAGTAAGGGACATCTCTCCTGCGGTGATAATAAATTAAACCTAGTAAATTAAACAAATTAACATCAAAATTGCAAAGACAAACTGAGTTTACACCGGTGTATTTTATTTCATATTCTAATTATTACTATAGCTATGATAAATTCTATACTTATGTAATTACCATTTTCATGATTTTCATATTTTAAAGATATGAACATGAAGTCTAAAATTACCCCAAATAATGAAAAATCAATTGGATTAGTGGGTTACTAAAATTATTTTAATTTCATAATATGCAAAAGCCTTTGCTTCATGGGTAAAGACACCATGGATCCAATCAAACTACTTATCTAGAATTGATATGTAACTTTATTGTCTAGTAGATGAGGGCTATAATGTGGTCATACATTATCAAAACTACCCTACCAATGCTAAAGGGATAAATTAACCTAATGGATGATTTTGTGGAAGGGAGACGTACTTTGGCATGAGTATATTCTACTTTGGATCTCTCATTTCACCTTTTTAAAGCAATTATTCCTGAAAGGAAATAAAATATAACTTTTAATTTGTATACATAGTTACATATACCTAAAATATCCCACTAGAAACCATCTCTGATGGTTTTACCTTTCCCGTCTTTGATCAATATCCTGGAGAGAACCTACAGCAGCTATCTAGTCACTGTGGGTATTGCAATTGCCCATTGTCAGGTATTAAAAACTCTAGTCCAGTTTACTATTAGTTAACATCAAATCTGGCTTTTTCTCTTGCAGTACACTTTCTTAGGATCTTTGAAACATCTCCTTGTGTCAATTGGTTATTGTTGTATTACAGGACAGCCTAAAACTCGATGGTTTAAAACAACAACCAATTATGATCTCTTAGAAGTCTGTGGTTTGACTGGTATAGTTGACTAATCTAGATTGGTTTACCTAGGAGTGGCTCAGCTCCACCTCTCTTTCATCCTCATCCTGTCTCTGGGATGAGTGGGCTTTCTGAGTCACATTCTTCTCTTGATAACGGCAAAGGCATAAGGGAGGTTGGGTTAAAGTGAGTGTACAAGCATATTTAAAATCTATGTTGTAGCACATCTACTGTCATTTCAAAGGTCAAAGCAAATCACATGGGTAAGCCCAACATCAATGGAGAACATATGCCTTCCTTGAAAGTGAGGACAAGAGAGTGTGAATATTTCTGAATAATAATTTAATCTACCACGCTCTCTTTAATTCCTATATCCTGTCCTAACACCCCCAACCACCACCCCTCCATAACACTATTCCCTGAATTAGTGATGAAAACACTGGATCTTACTACTTTTTCCTCCGTCTTTTTGTGAAGAAGTGTCACGCTCTCAAGGCAGACCTTTCAGAATGATTCAAACCTGTTACCTTCTATAGGGTCTTTATAACCCACAGGGAAACTCAGCATCTTTGGGCCACCAAACTTTAAGGGTCATGGTCATTTCTACAATAACCCTGTTTCTTTGCCTCACACTAAAATGCGCTTCTAGGGAGTATTGTGTCATTAGGATTTCCAGGTAACATGTGGTCATCAATTTCTGTATCTTTTCCAAACCCCAGGGCACATGGATCAAGATTCATTAACGTAGTCTCACCATGTTGGCACCAGGGAACCCCGGGCTCTTTTATGTAGCTTGATCACTGAGGTAGAGAAGAAAAAGCCCAAGTATCATAACTTACCCTAAAGGTTTAAATACCCTTAGTTCCTACCGTCCTGATGGTCACCAAGCAGCCATGTACCATCTTCAGAGCTCCATTGCCCTTATGCGCTGTATTGTGAGTTTTCAATTTAGGGTGTCGGCTGTGGTTGAATAAATAAAAATGGGAAAGTTTCCATGTTCATGATTATGCTAGTATTTTCTCCTTTGACCCATCATCCAGTACTGGTTATATAGGTAGAATCCTACTTGTTGTAACTTAAACAGTTCATAGAGTGCCTCAGTGCCTAAGCATATTTTTCCTATCTGGATGCCATAATAAATAAAACTACACTATTAAACATGATTTCTTTAGGTCAGCATCTCATCTGTAGGAAGCCCACACTTTGGACTTACATACTGTGGGAAGACTACTGGACATTGGTTAGGGGTATAGATAAAAGTAGGAGTAGATATGTTGTGAAAGGAAATCAGGGATCAGAAAAAGACTTCCCTTTTTTATTTAAAGCTACTTCCAATTAATAGAATTGTTCATATTGTCAGTACTGCTATTTTGGTGCATAGATTCTTAAAATTAGACACTTTTAAACGTGAACATATTTGCAAAAAACGAGATGAAAATTCTTGTGTTTAGCTTTTCCCCTAAGAAACTATGATACTCAGAGCAAAGTTTAGTACCCTCATTGTTTTATTTATGCTTGTTTTACATCTATAGGGTGTTATAAGCCAGAAATTACAGAGGGCATGCAAAATTGCTTTTAAACTACAAAGTACTATGTGATGAATTGATTATATCACTGTAATTATTTCTGATATATATATTTAATCAAATTGTATATTTCTAACTTCAAAGGTTAAAGAATTATAAGGCATTTTGGAATGTAGTACTTTGAACTTACTACTCTGAAGTACTATTAAGTGGATAATATATTGTAACTTCCATTATTTTATACCTATTTTGAACATTAATTTCATATAAGGGACCTTTAGGACATGTTTTAGGTCTTATGAGAATAATGTAATAATTTCCAAATCACTCTGAGAATCTTGGAAACACGATGACAAAATTATTCTATTTTTTTATTGAAAAATATTACACTTGGGGGTTTTGGGGGTATAATTCCTTGTTAAAGATCCCCAAACATTACATATTTATAATATCCAAACATTACATATTTATAATATGTAATGAAATCTCCAAACATTACATATTTATAATATCCAAAGCATTATTACATATATTTTAGTCAATATATTTACAGTAAACCCTTTTATGAGGATCACATGTTAGAAGAATAATGCTGAGTTTGACAAGAAGAGTAAGTTTCTTTTTACCTCCTTCAGTAACAGCTCAGAGAATATCAGAACAAAACTGTTGGCCTTTATGTTTATTTCAAATTATTCTGATATCATTTTAAAAATAATATTAACATGTACATGTATAGAAGACCTAAATATAGTATATTTATAATTTTGTAGTATATGCATTAATATAATAAATTTTATAATGTACTATTTTAGTTTCATAGGGCTGACAAAGTCTATACATTGGGTGGTTTAAAACAACAGAACTTCATTACCTCACAATCCTGGAGACTAAAAGTCAAAAATCAAGGGGTAAACAAAGCCATTCCCACTCTGAAACCTGTAGAGAATCTTTCCTTGCCTCCTTGTAGCTGCTGGTGGTTTGCTGGTAATTTTTTGTGCTTCTTGGCTTGCAGATGCATTCCCTCAATCTTATTGTCACACCATGTTCTTCCTGCCTTCAAAGCGTCTTTCCTGTGTGCATCTGTCTCTGTATCCAGATTTCTCCTTTCTATAAAGACATTAGTCATATTGAATTAGGGCTTATTCTAATGACTTCATTTTTTTTTTTTTGAGACGGAGTCTCGCTCTGTCGCCCAGGCTGGAGTGCAGTGGCGCAGTCTCGGCTCACTGCAAGCTCCGCCTCCCGGGTTCACGCCATTCTCCTGCCTCAGCCTCTCCGAGTAGCTGGAACTACAGGCGACCGCCACCACGCCCGGCTAATTTTTTGTATTTTTAGTAGAGACGGGGTTTCACCGTGGTCTGGATCTCCTGACCTCGTGATCCGCCCGCCTCGGCCTCCCAAAGTGCTGGGATTACAAGCGTGAGCCACCGCGCCTGGCCTCTAATGACTTCATTTTAACTTGATTAGCTCTGTAGAGTCTTTGTAAAGACTCTACTTCCAAATATTATCTACTTGGGATAGGACTTCATTATAGATAGATAGATAGATAGATAGATAGATAGATAGATAGATAGATAGATAGATTTTTGGTAGGGAGAGCATAATTCAACCAATAACATGCACATCAGTCTTCTTAAAATTATACATGACAAAAAAATAGTAACAAAGGTGGTAAATCTGTCTATAGATGTGCAATACAAAATTAAATGCTCATTGATATGATTTGGCTGGGTCCCCACCCAAATCTCATCTTGAATTGTAGCTCCCGTAATTCCCATGTGTCATGGAATGGACCTGGTAGTAGATAATTGAATCATAGGAGTGGGTCTTTCTTGTGCTGTTCTCCTGATAGTGAATAAGTCTCATGAGATCTGATGATTTTATAAAGGGGAGTTCCCCTGCACAAGTTCTGTCTTACCTGCCATGATATAAGACATGGCTTTGCTCCTTCTTTGCCTTCTGCCATGATTGTGAGGCCTCCCCAGCCACATGAAACTGTGAGTCCCTTAAACCTCCTTTTCTTTATAAATTACCCAGTCTCGGGTACGTCTTTTTCGCAGAGTGAGAACAGACTAATACACTAATGAATATGTTTATAATTCATGATTTCTCATAAGGAATTTGTTATATTAACACAGTCATGATTTATTTGAAAACTATGACTCATCTTGAAGAAAATAACCACAGATGTACGAGACAATTCATACAATGAGTAAATTTGAATTGGTAGATAATATACAAAGCTTACATACCAAAGTAAAAATGATAGTCTTGCACATTTACCTTTCGTATTTAGTTATTTAATTCATTTGGAATTTTCTAGACTTACAGTTTCAATTTTTTTCTTTATATACCAAAGTGGCTTCCCCAACACCATCTATTAAATAATCCATCTTTCTACTGCTTGTTTGTGATGTCATGTATATCATACACCAAGTTCCTAAATATGCATGCTTCTGTTCTGAGTTCTTTATTATATTCCATCATGATATATTGTTATATTATAGTCTCAGGACTATTAATGTTACATGACTTTTATTGATGTTACTATTATTATGGTTTGGTAGGCTGTTTTAACATCTTCTCACTCTATTCCCCTTTCTCTTCTTTTTAAAAGGTGTCTTTGGTGGTTATATCATATTTCAACTTGGTTAGGCTGAACTGTTTCCCAAAATTTGCTTCCCTGTATTTTTCCAGTAAGGTTGGGCCACAAGAGAAATTCTTGTTTAAGATTTGGTGGGTGGAACTGAAAGGGCTTCCATTGTACAGTTTATGCTTAATATAGCTTACCTGCTGACTCACCTCATTGTTGTGGGGCAGCCATGCAACTGATTCACCTTTCCCTCTATCCTCCTGCTTCTTCATGTATTAGGAATGATGTGTGTTTTTAGCTCCATGAGAAAAGGCATGAGCTTCCCCTGCAGGCTATCCATACAACCCAAGTCAAGGGCAAGAAGAGCTGACACAGGCTTCAGACAATCTTCATGGATCCAGCTTATGTTGTGGGTTGCAGTTTATCCTTGCTCTCCCTTACTTTATTCATCTTCCCCTCCTGACAGCATATCCTGTGGAATTCAAGACCCACCACTTAGAAAAACTACCTAAATAGGGCCTACAATTGCTTAAGGTTGGCTCACTCTAACAAATATGTTTACCCTAGGCCCTGGCAGCAATCTAAGTCCTGTCTCTATGAATTTGCCTATCCTATATATTTCATATAGATGGAGTCATATAATATGTGGCATTTTGTTATTGATTCTTTGACTCTATATTGTGTTTTCAAGGTTCATTCATGCTATATATTGGTACTTCATTCTTTTTTTATTGCTAAATAGCATTCCATTGTATGGATATGATACATTTTGTTCAGCCATCCATTCATCAATTTATTGATTTCCAACACCATTTATTGAAAAGGCTATTTTCTCTCATTGAATGAAAATGAAATAATCACAAATGTGAGGGTTGCTTTCTTGATTTAAAATTTTATTGCACTGATCTATATGCTTATTTTTATGCCATTACTACATTGTCTTAATTACTGTCACTTTGTAGGAAGATTTGAAATTCGGTGTGGGAATCCTCTAATTTTGTTCTCCTTTCTCAGAGTTGCTTTGTCTATTACGAGTTTCTTGCAGCCGGATGCTGTGGGTCACTCCTGTAACCCCAGCACTTTGGGAGGCCAAGGTGAGTGGATTACCTGAGGTCAGGAGTTCAAGACCAGCCTGGCCAACATGGTGAAACCCCGTCCCTACTAAAAATGCAAAAATTAGCTAGGCATGGTGGTGTGCACCTGTATTCCCAGCTACTCAGGAGGCTGAGGCAGGAGAATTGCTTGAACCTAGGAGACGGAGGTTGCAGTGAGCTGAGATTGCACCACTGTACTCCAACCTGGGTGACAGAGCGAGACTCCAACTCAAAAAAAAGAGTCTCTTGCATGTTTTTATTTGAATTTTAAGGTCAGTTTATCAATATCTGGAAAAAAAAGCTTGGATATAGATACAGATTAAATATGGATAGCACTGAACTATATATAAGTTTAGAGAGTATTGATGTCTTAAACAATATTGTCTTCTATTCATTTATTTGTTTTTAATTTTTAAGTTATATTTTATAGTTTTCAGTATAAAAGTCTCACACTTCTTATTTATTTATTTATTTATTTAGACAGGATCTCACTCTTTCACCCAGGCTGGAGTGCAGTGGCATGATCATGGCTCACTATGGTCTCCATTTCCTGGACTCAACTAATTCTTCTGTCTTAGCTTCTCAAGTTGCTGGTACAACAGGTGCTCTCCATAATGCTGGGCTAATTAAAAAAAAATTTTTTTTTGGAGAGATGGGGTCTCATCATGCTACCCAGGCTGTTCTCAATTTCCTGGGCTCAAGTGATCCTTCCATGTTGGACTCCCAAAGTGCTGGGATTACCTGCATGAGCCACTGTGCCTGGTCCATTGAACTTTTCTAAAAAAATATATTCATAAATATTTTATTTCTTGATGATACTATAAATGGAATTATTTATTAAAGTTTTTTTTTAGATTGTCCATTGCTAGTGTATAGAAATACAATTGATTTTTGTGTATGGATCTTGTATCCTACAATGTTCTTAAACTTCTATAATTCTTGAGTTTAGTAATTTGAGTCTTTTTGCTTGTTTCTTGGTATCTAGATAAAGGTCTGTCAATTGTGTTGATCTTTTCAGATAACCAACTTTTGATTTTATTTCCTTTTATTGTTTTTCTGTACTCTATGTCATTTATTTTTGCTCTAATATTTATTTTCTTTCTTCTGCTTCCTTTAGGTTTAATTTGCTCCTTTTTTCAGTGTTTTAAAGTGTAAGTTTGAGTTATTGATTTGAGTTTTTTCTTCTTTTTAAATATAGATGTTTACAGCTATAAGTTTTCTTCTAAGCGCTCCTTTAGTTAAATCTTATAAATTTTGCTTTTTTTTTTTTTTAAGACAGAATCTCGCTCTGTTGCCCAGACTGGAGTGCAGTGACACAATCTCAGCTCACTGCAACCTCCACCTCCTGGGTTCAAGCAATTCTCCTGCCTCAGCCTCCTGAGTAGCTGGGATTACAGGTGCACACCACCACGCCTGGCTAATTTTTTTTGTGTGGGTATTTTTAGTAGAGATGGGGTCTCACCATGTTGACCAGGCTGGTCTCAATCTCCTGACCTTGTGATCCACCCACCTCGGCCTCCAAAGTACTGGGATTACAGGCGTGAGCTACCGCCCCGACCTTGGATCACGTTGTTAAAAAATAAGCAACCTTATCCAAAACTTTTATATATATATAGTATATAAGATATATATCTTTCTCTTTCTCTCTTTTCACATATGCACATGCACACATACATGCATACATGTATTTTTAAGACATTACAGAGGTATTATGGTTAGACTTGGAATTAGAGAGGGAATAAGGATTAAGAAACAATAATAAAATAAAATAATGGCTTTTCATGACCTTTTATGTTAGTATGTCAGAAAGTGAAAAATGCAATTAATTGAAACTTATGCACTAAAGTCAAATAATTTAATTGCTAGATTTTTTTTACGATTTTGACAACTTTTAGATGCTAACAAATTTTCATTATACCCAATCTGGTAACAAATACAGAGAAAGAATTAGTTTCCTCTGACTAATTTGACATGTTAACCCCTTTAAAAGATCAAATGATACAAACAATAGCAGCTTTAAAACTAAAAAGAAAATGTTCGTTATTGAAGGAGCAGTAGGAGAAGCGTAGAAAAAAAATATTTTCCTACTTTGGTTCTGCAGTGCTCAGTAGCAAGATTTCTTAGTTTTAACTAACATTCAGACACTTATGTCTCACTAGTCTAGTAAGAAGAGTTTAGGTCAGGAACCACGCTTCCAGAAAGAAAGCACATCCTTTCCCATGGGAGTTTTTTTCACAACAGTCTCGCAGCAATTCATTCATAAGCTATTTCTTTTTCTTTCGAAGTGATATAGTTCAGGTAAAAAGGAATGAGATTCACATAAAGTAGGTGTGGGAGTTGTTCTGGCTTCAACACCTCAGGAGAACATACCTCTTATAATATCTTCCATTGCATAGCTTCCAGATTCTTTACAAGTGATATACCCACTTCCAGAAATCACTGTTACTGGAGCAATATCAAATGACACAATCCCCTAGATTACCAAGGGAACAAAGACAGAGAATAAATTTGGTAACTGTTCGACAGGCAGAACAGAGTACAAAATAAGCAACAAATGATGCAATGTTGCATTCAAGCTGAGACAATATTTTTTATTCCCTGTGTTCTGCTTCTTGCCTTCTTATTAGCTTTTTTCTTACCAAGGCTTCACCTTTTGTTCCTAGGCTATAGTTACCCAAATCAGACCAGAGTCCTCATGCATATTTCACCCAGTTTAGAAGCAAACATGTTTGTGCTAAGAAAACTGATACAGCTAAGTCTCTCTGCAAAAAAAAAAAAATCAAATAATTCATTAAAGACATAAAAAGATTGACCACTAAACATTTATTTGAATAACTCTTAATTCTTAAAAAAATTTATTTTAAGTTTAACTTAGCATTGCTTTATTCTTCCTTGAATTAGAGCATTGCTGCAATATTCTCTTGTTCCCTAAGTAGATGTTTCCTCAATTTTCAGTTTATTGTCACCTACACCTTCTAAGCCACCTATATCTGGCATCGTTGCTAATTTCTCTCTTCCCTGAATCTTTCATTTTTAATCAATCAACAAATGTTGCCCATTTGTACCTCATATTTTCATCCACTATATTAGTTTGTTTTCACACTGCTATGAAGAACTGCCCACGACTGGGTAATTTATAAAGGAAATAGGTTTAACTGACTCACAGTTCAGCATGGCTGGGGAGACCTCAGGAAACTTAAAATCATTTTGGAAGGTGAAGAGGAAGCAAGGCACCTTCTTCACAAGGCGGCAAGAAGGAGAAGAGCTGAGCAAAGGGGGAAGAGCCTCTTATAAAACCATCACATCTCATGAGAACTCATTCACTATCAGGAGAACAGCATGGGGGAAACCACCCCCATGATTCAATTACTCCTACCTGGTCTCTCCCTTGACACGTGGGGATTATGGGGATTACAATTCAAGATGAAATTTGAGTAGGGACACAAAGCATAACGATATCATCCACATATTCCCTTTATTTTCCATTCACTTATTTCTTTTTAGCAAAAGCTAATGTATATATTAATTTTTTAGTTTCAAGAAGCTGTATTATGTAAAGAAGGGTTTCTAGATAGTGATGTGAACCCAGAAAATCTGAGACAGGTCTCAGTTAATTTAGAAAGTTTATTTTGTCAAGGTTGAGGATGTGCCTGTGACACAGTCTTAGGAAGTCCTAACAAAATTTGCCCAAGGTGGTTGGGGCACAGATTGGTTTTTTTTTTAGGGAGACATGAGACATAAATCAATATATGTAAGCAGTACATTGGTTTGGTCTCGAAAGGTGGGACAACTTGAAGCAAAGGCAGGAAGACTTGAAGATTCCAGGGAGGGAGCTTCCAGGTCACTTAGATAGGTGAGACATAACGATTGCATTCTTTTGAGTTCCTGATTAGCCTTTCCAAAGGAGGCAATCAAATATGATCTGTCTCAGTGAGCAGAGGGATAACTTTGAATAGAATGGGAAGCAGGTATGCCCTAAGCCATTTCCAGCTTGAGTTTTCCTTAGTGATTTTGGGGGCCCAAGATATTTTCCTTTCACAGTGGTATAGAAATTTTTAAAGGGGAAGGAAAGAATAACTCTAGTATTATCTGGTGGAAAAACCAACCTACCAACACTGACTCTTCAATGAGGTGCTGAAGTTATAGTCAGTATGTTCACTCTTCACCCTCCTAGATGCTTCCTCTATGCTGTCCTTCACCCTCAGCATCAGAAAGAGGTATGCTCTGGGATTCTTTTGCTATCAAGATGGCGAGTTTCAATAAGTAATTGATATTGTGTTTTCTGCCTTACATTGTGGCCCCTTTAAAAGGATGTCATTGTAGCTTAGGTATTTAACTCATTGGTTGAATCTCAGGCACTGGAACCTATGACCATAATGGCATCAATTAGGCCTTGAGAATAATCCAGTTTTCATAGGTCAAAAAGGATAACTAACTAAAATTAGAGCAGTATCTTCTATCTTATGAGTCACCTACATACTATAATATTTTTACTTCAGGACTTAGATTATTCAGTGATAAATTATGCATAAAATTGTAGTTGAAAATAAGAAAGAAAAAAGTCCTTCTTGAACTTAACATTGAAAACCCAGACCAAGTTATACATTAACTCATATGTGAACATGGTTTCTAAATTTCTGAAATGTAGTCAAGAGTGGCAACACACTCCTGTAGTGCTAGCTACTTGGGAGGCAGAGGTGGGAGGATCACTTGAGTGCAGGAGTTCAGGCTGCAGTGAGCTATGATTGTGCCTATGAAGAGCCACTGCACTCAAGCCTGGGCAACATAGCAAGATCCTATCTAAAAAAAGAAAACATTCTGAAATGTAGATCATAAACTATTTTAATATGTTAAGATGGAGAAATTAAGTAACTATTTGTTTTCTATTTAAAAAGTTAACCTTTTGCCCGCAGAAATTATGTGCATATGCCCTTTACAGGGGATACAGAGGATGATGAACTGTTGTGTGCAAAGATCTCAGAGAATGCCTCCAGATTCACTACTCTGTCTTCTACCTTGTTGAGCTCAGAAGTCAAGCTGGAAAACTAGCCAGAGGAATAGGCCTTCTCTCAGAAACAAAGAAATGAACAGAGAAAACTGTTATTTTATAGGATTCCCCAAAAGTTTAAAAATTAAGAATAAACCTGGCTTTCTGGGCCCTCTAAAAATAGTAAGTATTTGTAGCACTAGGTTGGACTCACCACTTAGCCTTGAATTGAATATTTAAAGCTTACATAACATCTAGAAAACATCTCTTCATTTCAAAGGAGAAACAAAAAGGAAACCCAGAGATTTAAAATTTATTAGCCCTGGGTAACTCAGCTAGTTAGGGGCAGAGCAGAAACAAGAAACAAACTTCTCTACTCCAAATTCAAGTCCTTTCTGCCCATTTTACTTTCTAAAAATAGGAAAATCAGATTAAATATTCCCTAGACTGAATTCCTGTCCTTGGAAAGGGTGAATTCCTGGTCTACTACCTAAACTTGCATGTGGATCTTCAGTATGTTGACCAAGAGTTAATGACTCATTCCCTATTAACCATAGTTATTCTCTCTGCCCACTCTTTGAACAGCCCACAGTCATTTCTGTTATTGTAAGATTTGACTCTTTGCTGTCTCTGTAAATCTCATTTTTAAAATTCTCTTTTCCTTGATCACTGTACCCTGGAACACCTCCTTGTTGTCTCTTGTACCTCAGGGGCATTATACTTCTCAGTTGAGATGTTCTTCCTCCAGATACTCTCACAGCTCACTCCCTTGCCACGGTCAAGTTTCTGTGCAAACGTCACCCTGTAAGTGAGGACTTTCTTAACTATTCTATGTAAAGTAGGTCGACTCTAACTCTAAAAATCCCCCTCTCTTTTCTGTGAGATACAAAAATATTTTAAAAATCTTTTATATATTTGTATAGCCCTCGTCATTTGACATACTATACTTTTTGCATATTTATTTCTTAATTATCCTATTCACTAGGAATACAACTTCCATTAGGGTAGATTTTTGTTTGCTTCGTGTACTGCTGTATGTGCAGAACCTAGAACAGTGCTTGGCATATAGTTTGTGTTCAATACATTTGTTTGACTAAATTAATCAACACTTAATGCTTCTTCCCTAGGTGCCCATTTCTCCAACGTCCTTTACTCCTCAACATATATCACCACTGCCTTTCATCTAGGACTGCTAGGCCTTCCAACCATAAAGAAATATAAAAAATGAAAACTTTAGTTAAATTTCTCAGGGGAAATTACACCAGCAAAACGACAGCAAGGCAATGGTTCTCTTTTGGATGTGCACACATCGGAGGAAATGAACCATTTATGTCAAATGTAGTAATAAGTCTTCCTCTTTCTCTACCTTGTTTTCAACAAACGGTATAAAATCAGATCTTTTCTCAAAACTCCCATAACAAGTTAAAAAAACATTTATCTCAACATTTAATACACTTTTCTATGTTTGTAAATATTGCTGTCTCTAATCTGATTATGAATTTCTTAAGATCAGAGACAGTTCTCCATCTTTCTTTTCCTCGGAATGATTAAAACATAGGAAATGCTAGTAAATTTTTACTTAATTGACTTGAATTAAATATTACAGTGAAATTAAGACAAGAATATCTCCATGAAGCCAGTGACTGCCTTGTATCTCTAGAATTCCAATGCTTGGAGCAAAGCTTACAGATAGCAGGAAGTCTGTAAAGGTGAAATTAATGAATAAAATAATGAGGCAGAGTTGGAAAAAAGCAAAAGGTCAGAGTAACAGGAAGACTGATTAAGCTATTCATGCCAAAAAGCAAAGTAAAAATATTTTTAAGCCTGAGACAGAGACAGAAACAGACTACCTGAAAGTCATCCAAAAGGAGACTACTTCACCAAAAAAAGGTGTGACTCACTTTATTACCCTATTTGCTTTATTGTGATGCTTTCGAACCAAACTCACAATATCTCTGAGGTATGTCTGTACTTACATATCTATGATAAAGTTTAATTCATAAATTAGGCACAGTAAGAGATTAAAACAATCACTAACAATAAAATAGAACAATTATAATAATATACTGTAATAAAAGTTGTATAAAAATGATGTCTCAAATTGCTGTAATATTTTTGGAGTGCGGAAAGATAAACCATGGATAAGGGGAGACTATTGTATTCCAAATCTTATTTCACTTATTTCATTTTCTTAAACACTCTTACTGAAACTTTACTTCACAAATAGATTCAAAGGGCCTAACTTCCCTACATGATTATTAATATTTTAAGAACTCATATTTATATACTATTGCTTCAAATAATATTCACCTAAAGGAAGTGCTCCATAAGTCTTTAAACTCTTATAATTTATTAAGCATGTTATACTAATGAATTACTATCAATTTGCCTATATAACAGAAGCTTCAAGTTCAAAATTTTTTTTTGTTAAGAAATCCAAATATTTTTATAGGGTGACCCCTGGAAATCTGTCATTCTATTAGGAGCCTGTTAACCACTGTGGAAGAAGATAAATGTGCATAGGCACTGAAATAGCTACTTATCCTGAGAAGCCAAATCCCATTAACCCAGCTAAATTGACTCTACTCACACTGATTTGATCAGAGAATCACTTAGCAGAAATCAGAGGCACTTGCCACTATGGGCAAAAATAGTATCCTAAACTGCTTTCAAGTTTGAATCAAGGACAGCAATATGGTATAAAGAAAGTATCAACAGTGAATAATTCTGGGTCATTCCTCCCACTGCTTCTGAAGGAATGTAGGCTGACTTTATTTGAGCTATTATATGTATAATTGTTAAATAGCATTGCCCAGTAAAAAATCAATGGTAAACCCCAAATAATTTAATGAGTGTATATGCAACTTGAGTGTTAGAAATTTTTAGAGTTGCATTATTATATGCATATATATCATAAAAATTACATATTAACAATTCCCCAAAGTTTAGATGATTATTATATAATTTTAAAAGTTTAAGTTTGTTTCATTATATTGTTTTCATTATCACTAGTAACATTTGTTAGTCTTTCTTGGTGAGAGTCACTATGGTAAATGCTTTACACAGATCATCACATTCAATCCTTATAAGAATCTTTAGAGGCAAATTTTCAAATTATCATTATTTCCCTATAAAATTAAATAAAGAGGCACAACACAGCTAAGAAAAGGTTTCTGGCTACAACACATTTACAGTTTTAAAAGAGGTTAATAGGTTGGTAGGTTTAAGTTATACAAATAGTAAGCAGGTGCCGGGCACATGGCTCATGCCTATACTCCCAACACTTTGGGAGGCCAGAGCAGCCAGATTGCCTGAGCCCAGGATATTGAGACCAGCCTGGGCAACATGGTGAAGCTGTGTCTCTACAAAAATACAAAAAAATTAGCCAGGCATGGTGGCATGCTCCTTTAGTCCCTGCTACTCAGGAGGCTGAGGTGGCAGGATCGCTTGAACCAGGGAGGTTGAGGCTGCAGTAGGCCATGATTTTGCCACTGTGCTCAGCCTAGCAACAGAGACTCTGTCTAAAAATAAATAAATAATAAAAATATTAAGCAAAGCAAGGCGTAATTTAGTACAACTTGATTGACGCAGAACCTCTAGGAGATGTGAAGCCACTAAGAACAGAAATGATTTCAGATGATCCCATAGAGAAAATAAAATTCAGCTGTGAGAAATTGGTATATATTTGATAGATTCACAGGGAAAGGGAAGATACTTGAGCCGATGATATCAAATAATTATAATTAAAAACAGAAGCTGGAATATAATGAAACAAAAGCTTTCCAGAAATACCTTTATTATAGAAAGTTTTTTCTTTATTCTGTCACTTATCTGGTTTATTTAGAAAATAATTCTGTAAAATGTAGGTGAAGTATTTAGCATCCCCAAGTCTTGTATCATTATCCAAAATATTTGTTTATGTAATTCCCTTTATAAAATGTGCTTCTTTGGATTGTAGCAGTTTGTATTCTTCTTTAGTTGTATGAATAACATGCATTCTTTTCACTCAATAAGCTGATTTTGAATCATGACTTTTTTTAATAGGACCTTGTAGTTTCATAATCTTTGTAAAGAAAAAAAAAGCAAGTTTTTAAAGCAGTTTTAAAGTGCACATTTTTTAACAGAGAAAAAGAATATTTATTTACAATGTGTACTCTTAGTTCATACACTAAGAGCCTCTGTTTACTTAACAAATAGGTAACATAACCAAGAAAGGAAACCAAGTTTTTGTCTAAGGATTGCTAATTATTTGAAAAGCTTATTTTCCTTCTTTGGTTATCTTACCTGTTTTAAAATAACATAGTCTGCCCATAAAAACAATATTGTATGCTCCGTTTAGAGAACAAAGCCACAAATCTCTTTGTGTGGCTGACGACTCTCTCTGGGATCTATAACAATAAGTTTTTTTTTGAAGCATAACCATTTTGAGTTCACTCAACTATGCTCCTGCACTTTTTTTCCACTAGGAGAGGGTTCTAGAAACTAATCCCATCCACAGCACAGCTGACCAAGGATGAACAAGGATTTCTTCAGATTTTTCCTAACAATCTCCTCATATATTTCTATATAGAAGAAAAAAACAGAACTGTTTGCTAGTATCTTTACGCCCCAGAGCACAACCAAACCCTCAGCTTACACTGAAATGACAATGTTACATAATATTCCAAAGTCAGCTATTCTCTTCATGCCTCATATCCTTTTAACGTCTGCTAGTGTTCCCCACTGACTCTCTGTTCTTCATTAAATATATGGATATTTAGAATACACAGAGGAAGAGAGAGCAAAAGATTTGGATGGGGTTTTCCCCTCTTTTTCTCTTTTTCTTTGACTTATATAAGCCCTATCTTTCCTGAAAGTATTTTTCACTCTGCTCTCTGGAAATCAAATTTCTTGTTTCCTAAGCTTCCCTATGAACTCAAACTTCTCACAAAAATTTTCTGTCTCCAATTTTTTTGTCTCAAATAAATCTTTAACAAGAATAATCTTTTTACTTAAACTTTTTCCAAAAGAAGTTATTTTTGTTTTATGTCTCATAAGCCATTTGGCAATATCAATCACTCACTCATTGCCCAGCTCTGCCAGTAACCTACATCCTTATCAGGCTCCCAAGGTCACTTGAAAATTTTCAACTAGGCAACAAAATTTCTCTATACCTAAAATGCCAGCATTGTCTTGACACCTTGACCACCTTAATTCCATTAAACTGGGCTTCCATCTCCTTAAGCCATTTATATTTGCAATCATAGCCTTTCTTTTTAGTGCCCAGAACCACTTAACTCCTGCTTTACTTTTTTACAACTCGATAGTAGCATCCTTGCTGTTCCCTAAATTTGACAAGCTTATTCTCAACACTGTGCCTTTGTACAAGCTCTCTTTTCTCTGGAATATATGTGTCAGTCAGGATGATTTTAGTTGCAAGTAATGGAAAAAATGCAAATTGTCTTAAACAATAGGACATATAATATAATGTAAATGAAATTTCAGGGAGATCAGGCTTTATGGTTTATTGACCCAGAGCTCAACAATGTAATAAAGTTCTTAAGTTCTTTCCATTGTTTAGTTCAATCATCCTTTATGCTGGCTGCATTCTAAATACGGTCTTCATGTTCTGAGAACGTCTGCCAGTTGGAATTATGATGAGATGCTTTCTCGTTGACATCTAGAGTTGGATTCTTTCACCCTCCAGAAGAGTGATTGACTTCCCTTCCAAGAAACCTTCATAAAGCTGCCTTTTCATCTTATTCTCCAAGTGGTGGCAGGGGGAGACATATCGCCATCCCTAAATCAGTAACTGTGGAAAGGCAGAAGGGATTACTTTACTTGGTCAACAGTAATTAGAATCTAACTTTAAATCTAGGGATGGGGGTTGGTAAGACATTTATGTATATGGCTAAATGAGAGTTCCCTGTTCATCTAACATGATACAGGGGCTGAGTTCAAAGAATCTACAAAAAAGAATATTTCCTAAGATCCTTATAGCAGTGATTTGTAAACCTCATTTTTGTTTGAGAAATATGTTCTCCAAATAAATACTATGCAGGGGAAAGTAGTGGAAAGATATTAAAGCAGGGCTCTCTTTCTTGCAGAAGATAGGAGTTAGTGATGTTTCCACACCCACCTAGGAAGCTTCTAAATGTAAACTTGCATCTCTGGAGAAGTCCTGGATGTCTCCAGGGGCATAATTTGAAAATTGCTATCTTAGATTGTTTCTTGAGTGATGCTCAATTATCTCAGCCAGGTTAGTAAGTGTAGCTAATTTCTAATATGAAAATTACGAGCCAGATATGGTGGCTCATGCCTATAATCCCAGCACACTGGGAGGCTGAAGTAGAAGGATTGCTTGTGGCCAGGAGTTCAAGAACAGCTTGGACAACAAAGCAAGACATTGCCTCTACAGAAATTGTTTTAAAAATCAGTCAGGCATGGTGGTGTGCACCTGTAGTCCTAGCTACTCTGGAGGCTAAGGAGGACTCTTGAGCCCAAGAGTCCAAGGCTATAGTGAGTTACTACTGCACCACTGCACTCCAGTCTGGGCAGCAAAGTGAGATTTTGTCACTTAAAGAAAAAAAAAAAAGAGAAAGAAAGAAAAGTAAATTATATCTAAAGTTCCTTGTTTCCTTGTTATTGATTGAATAAAATCTATTATTCTAAATATCAGGAATGCTTCATCATCGCTGATATTTAATTATGAAAATGAAGAAGCTAATTGTGATTCTACTTCACATACAGCACTTTTTTTTTTTTTTTTTTTTTTTTTTTTTTTTTTTTTTTTTTTTTTTTTGAGACGGAGTCTTGCTCTGTCGCCCAGGCTGGAGTGCAGTGGCGCAATCTCGGCTCACTGCAAGCTTCGCCTCCCAGAGCACTTTTTAACTCTACAAAAAGACAAATATCAGGACTGCATATAAAGTCCATATATTTTCATGAAGATGTATTCATCTACATAAAAATCAAACCTAGAGTTAGTTTGCTTATGCTGGGAAATGGCTTAACACACACAAAAAAGTCCTCATTAGACTATTTCATTTAGAACCACTATCTAGATCTTGTTGGAGTACGTTTATTACTACTAGAGTTTTTTTTTTTATAACCAAATCAACTACTATATTGAGCCTGAAGGACTCATTTACATGTTAAGTTATTTACATTTTGGATTCTTAACATTTTGATTAAAAGTTTAAAGACCAAATCTGCGAGCACCTACATTTATCTGAACCATGCATTTCCACTGTTCCTTTATTGATTGAGTTATGGGAAAGAGGGATAATAAATGTCAGTATTTTTAGTAATCAGGTCATACTCCCTACAAGGACATTGTTTTTCTAGAAGAATAGTCAGAGATCAGCCACATGGAGGATTTCATAAAGTGCATTAAACTCAGATATCTGAATTGACTTTTTGTGAGCTAGCAAGTCTTGATACTGCCTGCTAATCTCTTATCAGGGACAACTACTGTGATGTAAGAATAAAGTAAGCAGTAGAATTATTACACTTATGAAAACAACTGGTTTCCATTTCTTGGACTTCAAAAGCTGTGCAGAACTTCTGCTCTACTCAAGTTACTGCAGAGTCCCTGGATAGAAGTAAAACCAGGATTATATTTCAGAGGACCAAACTCTCAATTTGGTTGCTGTTAGTGGTGCACATTTTTTATTGTTGTTTATCGTAAACAAAGTCAATAAGAAAAAATAAAATTCTGGGCATGTGTGCCACATTTCTCATCTTTTTGTTCATAGCACTCATCATTAATCAGAGCTGGCCCCTTTTGTTGAATCTATTTTCCTGATTTAATACATTAAACATAAATTTAAAAGTGAGATGATTTTGAAAGATATAATGTGTAAGACAGACAAAACAATAACTGTATAAACCAAATAGCATAAAAGAGGATGGATTGCCATTAAAATAAATGAGCATTTAAAAACTAAAGAAAGAGACATAAGGAAAGCATGAGAAAAGAACAAAAGTTCGTAAGATTAACATATTGCTTCCCTTAAGAAACTAAGGTTTAGTTTGGGTGCAACGGCTCATACCTGTAATCCCTTCACTTTAGGAGGCTGAGGTGGGAGGATTGCTTGAGGCCAGGAGTTAAAGACCAGCCTAGGCATCATAGCTAAACTTCCATCTCTCCATAAAAAAAGGAACTAAGGTTTAAATGAATGTATAATACAAAAATGAATAAAAGTAAAGAAAAATGGGGAAAAAAAAGACTGGATATTAAGGAAAAAGTAGAATCTTCTTGAATAAGTTTATCAAATGACATAGAATAAGCAAAATAAACAGCTGAAAATAAATTAGATAACTGATGAAATGATAAAGTTTTAGAAGTCAAATGTAGTCCAGAGAGTGGAGAGTAGGAATGCAATTTAATTACTAATGAATGATAGACTAGCTAATATATCACAAATTCAGGCTGACAACTACAAATGGCCCTTACGTTTCACAGTAACATAAGTCTCTCTCTAGTCAGTTTTCCACTAGTACACTCTGCAAATGTCAATGCCTCCACTGAACCTTGTGATTATTTAGCCTAGAATGCTAGGGAGCACTGTTCTCATGAAAACTTGCTTGAATGGCAACCCCTAGAGGTCAGTGCGCACAGCCTGCTCATCTGTGCGTGGCTGCCCTGCCTTCCATGATGTTTTCAAATCCCCTCCGCTCTCCTCTGCAGTCTGAGCACTGGTGCCATCTCTTCAGTCATTTTCAGCAGCAGATAACTTTACCTTCTTCTTCTTTTTTTTTTTTTTTTGAGACGAAGTCTTCCTTTGTCAGCGGGAGCGCAGTGGCGCTATCTCGGTTCACTCCGCTTCCCGTGTTCAAGTGATTCTCCTTCCTCAGCCTCCAGAGTAGCTGGAACTACAGGCGCACGCCACCACCCCCAGCTAATTTTTTTGTATTTTTGGTAGAAACGGGGTTTCACCATCTTGGCCAGGCTGATCTCAAACTCCTGACCTCAAGTGATTCACCCGCCTTGGCCTCCCAAAGTGCTGGGATTACAGGCATGAGCCACCACACCCGGCCTTACCTTCTTTTTATGACAGATAGAAAACAGCAAATGGAACTACATCAAAATTCTGCCACCAAGTCCACAAATACTTTTGCACCTGTCTCCATCCTTTCCCATCATTCTGCAGATGAAAATATTCTCTTAATTCTTGTCTAGAGAGAGTTACTCCACCATCAAGTATCCCCTTTTTCTCAATGTCTTCATAATGTATCCATTTATGATTTTTATTATAAGAACTTAATTGCATCAAAATCCTCTCTCTTCATCTTTATCATCCTCCAGCTTCTGTCCCACTCTCCACATCTTCATGACAATTTTTCTCAAAAAGGCTTGCCATTTCTACTCACAGTAAATGCCCTTCAATCTGCTGTAACTTAGGTTGCTAGGGAATTCTATGTTACTAAACACAGGGAGTACTTTTCTTGCCTCAGCTGAGTGAGCGTAAGTGACACGTCTAGGTTCCAACATCCTTAAAAAGAAAGAAGCAAGCTCTTCATTTCCCTTTCATTTAGTCTGAAATGCATTCATGATGGCACAGGCTGGAGTAGCCACTGTAATAAAACTTTGCCCAGAGATAAAACCTTGAGTTGAAATTAACAGACTTGGCTGGCCAGCCCTGTACCACCTTCTTCTGTATTGCCAAAGAAGATAGAAATGGTTTTCTGTCTTGTTTAAACCATTGTGTTTGGAATTCTTTTCATTGTATCAGCTTCAACTAAACCT